>NC_067144.1:3316290-3642356 GCF_903995435.1 Acomys russatus | reverse complement strand
CCGTACTGGGGAAGCACCTGGCCCCCGTTGGAGATGGTGCATGAGTATTGCTAGCACGGCAGGACATCTCCTGGGCTCTGGTGACACCAGAAAGTGGAAACACAGGACATGCCTCTCCCTCCCTCAGGGGCACAGCTTTGGAGAGTTAAGAGGTAATTTTGCAAATGAGAGACCTGAGACCTGGCTACAGGTGTTGGCGCAGGGACCGCTCATGCCCTGGCTGAGTAATTTCAAGAATCGTCTAACAAGGAAACCTTTGAGCTTTGCCTCACCTCTCCAGGACAAGGTTCTAGCAGCCCTTTTCCTAGCCTACGGATGAGATGGAATGTCTGCTGGGACCTGGCCAGGAAGAGGAGACCCTGTTCCCTGGGAAAGAGAAATAAATGAGGCCCAACGTGGGGACAACTGGAAAGATGCCAGACTGGGTGACCTGGGCACTTCTCCAAGGCCACTGACTCTGTGCGACTGAGTGCCAAGCCGTAGCTCTCAGTGCTGGACTCTCGGAAGCTAGTCAGAGGGATTTTTTTTGGGGGGGGGGGGTGGGAGGGCCTAGGCGATGCATTCCTAGATATGGAGGAGGGGGAGGAGCAAGGCTGAGGGGACAAGTTGCTTAGGACATTCTGCCAGGGGACAGGGCCCCTTTGTAGATTTGCATGCATCTACATACATTAAACATTCAGAGAGTCCACCCTTCTCCCTATCTAGGTGGTAAAGCAGAGAAGAAGAAGGGGGGGGGGGCACGAAATCACAGGCCCTGGGCTGTGGTGAAGATGTGGCACGCAGACACCGGAGTGGCCTGGATAACGGGGATCCCCAGCAAAGGTTGGCAACCTGCAGTAGTCACCCACTAGTGTACAGGCTGAGGGATCCTGAGTTTCCAAGATACTCTGCTAGCAAATGACCTCAGGAGGCTAAAAGCAGTCAATGACCTCACCCAGGCAGGCAGGAGTGTAAGTCAGCCACGTTCCTGGGAAAGTCAGGCCAGCTACACATGCCTGGGCATACATATATAGACAGGGGCCTGGACTCACACAAACACATGCCTCTAACCCCTCCAACAGGAACATGTGTACATACATGAGCTCCCAGTCAGGAGCACAGGCACAAGTGTGTATGACCCGAGTTCTCAAACGTACCCATCTTCCATCCACCTGTCTGGACCTTTTATTGGCACTAGCCTTTACATGTGCTTCCAGCACACAGGGGAGGAGCTAGTGACACCTAGTCACCCACCCACTACTGGGGTTTCACTGATCATACAGATGGGAAGACGGAGGCCTCTGGTAGTAAGAGGCTCAAGGCCATCCTGGGACTCAGCTTCTGGAATTGCTGTGCAGTGGGTCTGTGAAATGGGGGGCTGACACCCAGCAATCGACATTCTGTCTCCATGTTTCACAACCTACCAACCAGCCTATCCAATCCCCAGACTCCTAGCCACTTCACTCTATCAGACACGCCCACCTTTCTGACGGTACTGCCACAGCCCGGGGCGACACACCATGTACCAACTATATATGATCACTCCCTGCTTCTCCAGCTTCTTCCTTTCTCCTCTAGAAGAGGCCATATCCATCCATCCAGCAGGACAGGAGAGGGACCCCATGGGCACAGTGCTGAGCACAAGCCTGTGGGGGCTCAGTTTCCTCTTGCAGAGAAGGGAAGGGCACAGGAACCCATCCCACCTATATGCCCAATGCCACGCAAGATGCGTCAGGATACAGGAGCTCCTGTACTTTACTGATGAGCATCTACAGTCTGTACCATGCAGAACAGACCATTGGCCTTTGTACATCACCCTGTGCAGTTTCTGTTGGCATACCTCAACCACTAAGTGAAGTGAGGTGCACACTCAGAGCCCACACCTCCAGGGCCAGGTCCCCAGAGGACACAAGGTAGATGGATGGATGGAGTTCTGAACCCCAGCATGACCTTCCTCAGCAGAGTGTAAGACAAGCTAGGCTGACATCTCCCACAAGGCAGGCCCTTGGTCACCACAAGACACCACCTCCTTTATGCCCAGTCTCTGCACAACCCTTCCACAACCCACAGGAGCAGTAATCCTCCCAGGGTGTGGCCCCAGACAGTGGCTAAAAGGCCAAGGGACGTATGGTGGGATGAACAAACTGGGGAAAGGACCAGAAATCCACGATTAACTAGGCAATCAGTGGCCACAAGCTATAGACCATGTTAGGTATACAACAGACCTCCCTCCTACTTCGTTGTCTTTCAGGCAGACCCTGCACCATACAGCCCGAGTTTCCCTATTAACGAATCCCGCTCCCTCTGAACACAGCAAAGGCCACACACCTGCCCCTCACCAGTAATGGTCTGTATGTACGGGCCAGGATGCCGGCAGACCCCTCCAACCACACGTGGGCAGTACCGGGCTCTGCTCCTCCCTTACCCTCCCCTCACGTGCACTGCCGCGGCAGAGAGGGTTTCCATTAAATCTCCAGAAGCTGCTCCACTGGTCCCCAGAGTGTAGTGGAAGCAAGCGGAAGGGGAATGGAGGGAGCCGAGAGATCCCCTAGGGAGCAAGAGGCCTAAGCCAGTTTCCTTCGGTGGGCGGGCCTCAGTCTGTTCGAAGAAGGGCCATTGGGAAGGGCCTATACCCCCGCCTTCTCGCCACCCCAACCCCCACCCCCGCCACCTGTCCTACGGCCGGCTGGAGGGGTACACCCTTCCCGGGTCACGCTCGACTTGAGTGCAGGGTCGCTTGGCTTGCGCCCCAGCACGGCGCTCCAGTCCCTGAGGTACCGGCATGCGTGGTGTTCGCACACGCCCCCTCCGCTGGGCAGCGGGCTCACTCCCGCCACCGCTCCCGGCCCCAGGGTCAGCGCAGCCGGCTCCAGAGCAGACAATAGCTGCCGAGGGCTGGCGGCTCGCAGAAACAAAAGCGGGTCTTCCGGGGTAGACCAGGGCCTCAGGACAACGCACCCCGCCTCCCCCATAGGGACCGAGTTCTTTCCAACCTGTCTGAGTTCGGCCGGCATCGGACCGAGGCTGGGAGGCCACAAGCCGGCGGGGGCGGCAGCTGGACCACGCTCCGCGGGCACCTCAGCCGCTCCAGTTCCACTGACACCCTCCCGTGAAGGCGGACCTGGCAGCCGCCAAGACCAGCAGCCAATCGGGCGGGGCGCACCCAGGCGGGGCGGGCGAGGCTCCGCCCCCCACAGGCCAGGGCGGGACTCTGCAGCGAGCTAGGCCTGACCGGTTGCCAGCCCAGGTCTTGCCTACGCCCAAGGGTCGGCACACCTACCTCCCGCCCCCTCCCCCAAAACACACCCTATGATACTTTGGCAAAGCCTACCTTACGAAGTCTCAATCTACCCCCCACTGAATGTGTAGGGGCCTATCCATCCACCTCTACAGTTGTGTAAACCGAGGTCCCACAGAGTAGACCAAGGCAAGGTTACTTACCTTCCTGGCACAAGCTACTTAATCCTAACTGAGTAACTTTCCTCTTAAGGCATAGTTCTAGTAGAGTCAGGCTGCAAAGTCTCAGGTCCTCCGTCTGCATGGGTCTCCAAGTAAAGGTCCCTGCAGAACTTAGTGGGGACTTTAGTGCATAACCTCACAAGGCACCCAGCTTATGGCTTGGGCTCCCCCCCCCCACCCCATCAAGACACAAGTCAGTAACTTCTCGCCCTTTGAAGGCCGATTCAGTGTATCAAACTGTGGGACCAGAGGCCAAGTCTGGAGTTGCCCTAGGCTATAAAGTCTCTGATTGGAGCTCTTGTCAGAAGCCCTGGAAACAGCTGGCTTTATACCCTGTTCTCTGGCTTGAGTCTGTTGGAAACTGCAGATGGGCTGTGGCGACCTGAGCCAGCAAGATGCACCTTACTCCACCCTACGCCTTCCAGCAGCCACACCTGGGGAGTTAGACTTCTGGAGGAAAACAAGTACAGGGAGGAGAGAAGCCAAGACTATAGCGCGCATGCTTCATCACATGTAAGGGAAGGTTTTGAGACAGAGCTGAGGCCAGCCCAGGGATGCTCAGTGGGTACTCTACGGAAGGCTTAGCTCCCTGTCTCCTGTCTGCTTCTCCTCACTCCAATCTGAAAATTCAAACCATGATGTGCCACTAGCAGAGGCTGCACTGCCCAGCATGCTCAAGCATGCTCATGTATGCTGGGTGCCCACTGGCCTCAATTTCCCTGCTCAGGCCAGGATACTCTGACTTCTGACCTAGTTCATCCTCCATTCTTACCACCCTGGCCAGTGAATCAAACATACTGTTTTTGAGGGGATGCACTACGTTGAAGCTGTTTCTATCTTCTGTACGTTTTCTAACTGCTAGTGCCCCAGCCACCTGAGATAAGTCCAGTAACCCAGCTGACCAGGTCACAGTGGTATGCCCCTCCTTCCCCTATCCCCACCCCTCACATAGCAAGGGTCTCTACTGCTGAGTGTCTTCATCCTGTTAGAAGATGAAAGGCAGGCATCCAGGACCGTGGAAGAGTTCAGGGAGCAAGGCTGCAGTAACCCTTGACCGCTGGCTCCCAGGCTACAGGCTCCTGGCTACCTGCCTTGCCACCACCCCAAGCTATCGACCACCAGTGCTGACTCTGTGCCTCTAAGGTAGGTCCTGGGCCACCTCGTGTTGAGATTAATATACAAAGATTCAACATTGAGGCAATGGCCTAGCCAGACCGCACCTCCTCCTGTCCCCACTGGCCTGTTAAATCTGGCTAGAGCCAAGAGTGAGATGGGATAGTGGGTAAGAGAAGACTCGGGTTGAGGTCGGCAGCTCTAGACTGTGGGAACATCTTCCTGTCAGGGCACTGACCCTGAGGATGCCCTCTGTACTCCCATACTACTTGTCAATGAGATGGAGAACAGAGCCTGTTCTGTCCTTGGGACGGCTGTACTGAGTGCCTTGGTGCCTGAGGAACATCCTCAGGGTCAGTGACTGCCACTGACCCTATGTGGCCCATTTGAGCTGTTTCACTTCCTTTAGAAGGAACATTAGCAGCACAGAGCTTACTAT
Source organism: Acomys russatus (assembly GCF_903995435.1). NCBI lineage: Eukaryota > Metazoa > Chordata > Mammalia > Rodentia > Muridae > Acomys > Acomys russatus. The sequence goes on along the minus strand of NC_067144.1, from coordinate 3,637,366 downwards.
TTGGTTGGGTTTGGTTTTACATGCTAGGGCCTGTCTGTCTGTCTGTCTCTCTCTCTCTGTCTCTCTCTCTCTCTCTCCCTGTCTCTGTCTCTCTCTGTCTCTCTCTCTCTCCCTGTCTCTCTCTGTCTCTGTCTCTGTCTCTCTCTCTCTCTCTCTCTCTCTCTCTCTCTCTCACACACACACACACACACACACACACACACAGTTACAACCCTCATCTTGTCTTCATCCTGTTAAAAGATGAAGGCTTATATGGCAGATCAGGGTCTGCAGTCAGACTCAGCAAGCTTGTCATGGATGTGACCCACTCCCCTCGGTCCTAATTTACTGTTCTGCCTTTCACAAACCACACAGGGCCATATAGTTGACAAAGGGCTCTCTGGCCAGACGTAGTGGGTCATGACTTTAATCCTCGCAGTTAGGAAGCAGAGCCAGGCAGATCTCTAGTGAGTTTGATGCCAACCAGAGCTACATAGTAAGGCCTTGTCTCAAGGCGGGGGGGGGGGGGGGGGGAGGGGGGGTGTGGGAAGGGAGGAATGAGAACAAGGAGGGTAAAGAGGAGGAAAGGAGGGGAAAATGGCTCCCTACTATGCTTGGGGTCTTCTGGAAATCTAGAGATCTTTGTCTCTGGCTGCTCTGCATTTTAGGTGAGAAGTGAATGGGTGTAGGAACCCTTATCTGCAAACCATCAGACAAGGACAACTCAGGGCCAGTCTCAGCCTGTCCCCTGAGTCTCACACAGGGAGCTTGTGCTTGAGTCTCACATGCCCAGCGCCTCCCTACCTCTCTGGCTAAGACGGGCCAGGGAACCTCCTGTCTCTAGCAAGTGCATGGTAGGCCTAGCTCACTGGGATGAAGGCCAGGAGGACCAGAGAATGCCGGGATTGCAGATGCTCTAGCACGGAAGGGCTGTACCAAGTTTAAGAGTGCAGGAGTTGAGCATGGGAAACTGAGGATCTAGTCATTCCCTGAGGAGCTCAGAGGACAACTGAGGCAGGTGGGTGCTCGGGGTGGTGAGGAGTGGCCTCCTCTTCCGGCTGGAAGCAGGGTGAGCCTCCACCATAATGGAAGCCTAGGTAATCAGAGCCGACTCCAGACCTCTGCCATTTCCTCATTCTGGGACCTCCCTGTGTCATGAGGGTACAAGAAACCCTGACACCTGGCTGTGTACTCCCATTTGAGCACTCTCAGGTCCTGGTTATGGAACGGAGCTCTCCATCTAGGGCCTGCATACAGTCTGAGGGCAACGGCCAGTGTAGAAACTGGTGCTTCTAGGCCACCACTGAGCTGTGGGCAGATGGTGGGATCCTGCTTGGTTAGACCAAAAAAAAAAATTTTTTTTTTTGGCTTTTCAAAACAAGGGTTTCTCTGGGTAATCCTTGGTTGTCCCTGTACTCGCTTTGTAGACCAGGCTGGCCTCGAACTCACAGAGATTCACTTGCCGCTGCCTCCCCAGTTGCTGGGATTAAAGGTATGTACCACCACACCCCGCTTAGGCAAAACTTTTAAGGAACCATCTCAAACAGATCCAATCCAGCTACCTGAACCCTGAGGGCTCGCTCACTCAGTGGACAACAAGATTCCGAGGGTCAGGCATGCCCTGCTCTTTTGTCTTCGCCATACTGGGTCTGGCATAGACAAATGGGGCTTCTGGCACCTGTGGGATCCATTTTCCTCTCCTCCCCCCAGACCCCAGCAGAGCTACAAGTCACTGCATGCTAGCTGTGATCCACCAAGACCTCAACTGTTTCCCTCCCTGGCTGTCTTTACCCTCCGCCGGACTATTACCTGCAGAACCAGCTGTTGCCAGGCCATTGGCAGGGACTGCCCACTGCCCACCATACCACCACTGCTCATGCCAGGCTGCTGGGCACGCTCCAGCTGTAGGGCAACGTGGCGCCGTTCTTGCTCTAGTGCCCGTGTCAGGCGCTCGAAGCGGGCCTCCTGTTCCTTCACCGAGGCCAGAATGCTGGCGGCCGAGTGCACGTTGCAGTCCTCCATGATCAGGGTGCCAGCTGCCTGCGGGCGAAGCAGAACAAGCTCAGGGTGGGGCCACAGGAGCAACCTGATGAAGCCATCCCGGGCCACTTGCCACCCTACTCACAGATCATAGGACTCTCTCCCAAGCCAGAGCATCCAGCTCTCTGGAGGGAAGCTGCATTGATTAAATTCGAAATTAAAAGCCATTAATCTGGAGCTGGCCGGAAGCAGGCAACTCCCTCCCTGTGAGGCTGGGCCTCTGACCCAGGCGCTTCTGTTTCCTGCCAAGCCCAGCCGAGACATGAACCATGGGTTTCTCAGAGCCTGATGAGAGGGTGAGGAGAACTGATGTGATAAGTGTTCTCTCCCCCCCCCTCCTCCTTCCCCCTCTCTCTTCCAGGCTTCTGGCTGGCCCTGATTCTGGCAGCTGATTCCAATCTCATGGGATCACCATCACCTCAGTCCTGTCTCACAGAGGGTGAGGGTCCACCAGCAGCCACATAGGCAGTATGGCCAGGTCAGAGCAGCCAGCAGGTAGGGTATGAGGGGTTGTCCCCACCACAAGTGCAGGCCACCAAGGTCAGTCGCTGTAGTGGCCGTGGAGCTCCTAGAAATGCTGACCAGGAGTGCAGCCTCCACTCACAGCGACTCTACCCAGGACAAGGTTGTCTCTGCTTCTCATGGCTGAATAAAACCTGAGGGAGGATCCGGCAGAGCAATGTTATGTTTAGATTCCCCTTGCTTAAAGCTGGCCTGTGTGTGATGAGAGGCCTGATGTAGGGGGAGTTCCCAAGCATCGGCATCCCAGCCTTTAGAGGCTCAGGCTTGTCCACACACTAGCTGAGTGCTATTCCTTGAACCCCAGGGCCCCAGGGAATTGGAAGGAGGGGGCTTGGTGTTTGCCGTGATAAGCCAACCTTTTCCCTTGCCACTCAGTCTCTGGCTGACCAGCGTGTTTGTTTTTCACGGACAACAAAAAATAGGCCAAGTATGCAGAGCCTGGATCCAGGAGCTTGGCTGCAGGGGTGCGGGGTGGGGGTGGGTTACAGCCATAGGCCATGCTCAGTGGCCTGAAGCTCAGTGCTGCTTGGGACCTGCTCCCAAACTGGTTCCAGGCCAGCCCACTGAAGCAGACTGCTGGACCACTCACCCCTGCACCAATACAATGTCTGAGCTTAGAGAAGGAAGGGCCCTGTGTGGGAATGTCATGCATGTGCTGGGTGATACCCACACAAGACCAGTCCTGCAGCAGCCCACTGGTGACACTGTACCTCAGAGGTAAAAAGTGCAGTCCCCTCAGCAAGACAGCTGGGGAAAGTGAGGGCCAGGGGAGGCAAGAAGTGAGTGTTGGCCCCCACAGCTGTTCATTTCCTCTGCACCTGTCACACAAATAAAACAGCCAATGTGACCATGCAGAAACACTGATGTGGGCAGAGAAACTGTCCTCAGCCAACCATGGCCTGTAACATTAGCTTCTGTTGGGAGAGGTGGTAGCCACCACTAGGGAAAGAGATAGGAAGTGAGGGACAGATTGGGCTCTCTGAACACTGTGGCACCACAGCAACAAAAGTCGTAGCCACCGCAGGGGCATAAGCAAGCAGCCTAGGTGTTGACAGGAAGCCAGATGAGAGTATGGGTTGAGCCTTGAGGAGGGTCCCACCCTAGAGGGGACACTTACCCTAGGGAGGGAAGGGGTGGGTCGAAGCATCGGCCCACCTAAGCTGAGCTTTAGAACTACAAGGCAGGGGCAGCCAGCCAGCTGTGGGTCTTGTGGACAAGAGTTAGCATCCTCCCGGCTTGTGTAAAAATGGAGAATCTGGTTCCACCTCTGACTTCATCCCTGCGCCCTCTGACCCCCATCTGGCATAACCCACCCCGGGCTGCAGCCTAGAGGTAGCTTCCCAGACCCAAGCCACCTTAACCATGCCACAGCTCTGGGAGCCACAAAGGTTCCCTCTGAAGGATAGCCACTGGCTCTAGTCCGGGGCCCAGAACTCTGAGGCTGAGATGAGAGAGTGGCCAAAGCCCACATTGGCCCTTCCATTGCCCAGTTAGTTTCCCAGGGAGCACCCCCAAACACTTGCTAGATTGTGGGAGGCAGAGTCCTAGCAGCTCCCATAGAAGAGCAGAGTATGGTGCTAGCCCCACCATCTTCCCAGCCTGTCTGTGTGTACCCTGTCTGTTCTTGAATGGGGTGCTGGCTCCTGTGACTGTGCTTACCCATCTAGGCTGATCAGAGGAGGGCCCCACATGAGACATGGGTGACCCAGGCCCAGAACCCCAAAGGACAGGGGTTCTCTTGTTTGTTTTTGGAGAGTTTTTGCTTGTTTGTTTTTGAGAGTCTCACTTCATACCTCTAGCTAGCCTGGGACTCACTCACTATGTAGACCAGGCTGACTTCAAACTCCCAGAGAGCCACCTGCTTCTGCCTTCTAAGGGCTGAGAGTAAAGGTGTGCACAACATGCCTAGCTCAGGACAGCTTTTTTAAGGTAGTAACTCAAAATGCTATTTTTATATTAAAATAGTAACTACAAAATTGGACATAAAGCTGGGCATGGTGGCACATACCTTTAATCCCAGCACTCCAGAGGCAGAGGCAGGCGGATCACTGTGAGTTTGAGGCCAGCCTGGTCTACAAAATGAGTCCAGGACAGCCAAGGCTACATAGAGAAACCCTGTCTCGAGAAAACAAAACAAAAACAACCCAAAACTGAGCATAGCAACACATGCTTTTAATCCTAGTACGTGAAAAGCATAAGCAGGCAGATCTTTGTGAGTTCAAAGCCAGCATGGTCTACATACAGAATGAGTTCTAGGACAGCCAGTACTACATAGTAAGACCCTGTCTTAAAAAACAAACAAATGAAAAACAATAGTACATATACACTGTCCTGGAAAGCAAGATGCATGATTTTTTTAAATGCTGACCACAGAGACTTCTAAGTTGCTTCTCCCAGTCAGGCCTCGGGGCACAGAGCTGCAGATGTAGGGTGGGGGCAGGCATCAAATAGCATTTGCTGGATCCCAGGAGTTACCTCAAGGACACTCAGGGAAGTGTGAGGCTGTGGACTCTGGCTGATGGCCTTTCCTCCTGACTTCTGTTCACCTGGGAAGACCCAGCACCACTGCTCCACACAGTACCCCACCCAGGTCCCAGCAACCAGCTGCATGGTTCCTCTTAAATGTGCAATGAGACAGTAATAAAGGGGACCATCATTGTGACCAAACACCATAAGTAGGCCAGAGAAACCCAGGAACCTGGGAAAGGGAGCTGGAAAAGTCAGGACTGAGATTAAACTTGAAAAACTCAACTGCAGGCTGGAGAGATGGCTCGGTGGTTAAGAGCACTGTCTACTCTTCCAGAGGTCATGAGTTCAATTCCCAGCAACCACATGGTGGCTCACAACCATCTATAATGGGATCTGATGCCCTCTTCTGGCCTGTGGGTGTATATGTAGGCAGAGCACTGTATACATAATAATAAATAAATAAACCTTAAAAAAAAAAAAAAAACAGAGCCGGGCGTGGTGGCGCACGCCTTTAATCCCAGCACTCGGGAGGCAGAGGCAGGTGGATCACTGTGAGTTCGAGGCCAGCCTGGTCTACAAAGTGAGTCCAGGATGGCCAAGGCTACACAGAGAAACCCTGTCTCGAAAAACCAAAAAAAAAAAAAAAAAAAAAAAAAAAAAAACTCAACTGCAAAAGAACAATGACTTCCAGGCATGATGGCACACAGGTACAATCTCTGTACTTAAGAGGCAGGGGTAGTATCACAAGTTTGAGGCCAGCCTGGTGGACATAGCTCAAGGACAGTTAGCACTGCATAGGGAAACCCTGCCTCAAAGCAAAAGAAACAAACAACGGGGCTAGAAAGGTGGCTCTGTGGGTAAGCCGCTTGCTGTACATAATTGGTGACCTAAATTCTGCTCCCAAGGACCCATGTGAAAGCCAGACAAGGTGGGACAAGTGTCTGTAATCCCAGCATGCCCCTACCAGGAGGTTGGAGGCAGAGCCAGGAGAATCTCCAAGGCTGGCTAACCGGGCATATGCAGCGGGAAGCTACACAAGAGCCCCTGTCCCCAACAAGATGGAAGGGGAGGACTGACTTCCAAAGTCCTCCACAGGTGACCTGTGGCACATGGGTGCCTGCACTTACACAATGTGTGTACATATGCACACAGGGTGTACACACACACACACACACACACACACACACACACACACACAGCAGAAAGATAGGGAGGGTAGATTAAAAAACAAAGCAAAACAAAACAAAGAGAAGCAACGCAGACAGGGACAAAGAAAGAGAAGTGACGCAGACAGGGCAAGCAGTAGTGACCAGGGTCCCCGTGCCTGTGCTCTCATAATGCACATGGGCAGAGGAGGCCACGGGACACAAACAAGAGACTAGAGAACGTGTAAATCACAGACAGGAAGACAGAGGAGGTGGATGGGCAGGTGAGTGGGTAGAGATGGACAAACAAACAGGTGAATGAAGGGGTGAGCAAACAAGGAACAGATAAGCAAAACGTGGGGGGGGGGGTGGACTGATGAGTTAATGGGTGGGCGGATGCCGCGCATGTAGATGGATGGGTAAGAAAAGAACGGCAGATGGGGCATGGCCGTGGATGTACGGACTGGAAGACGTCCGGGTAGACGGCTGAGTGGGTAGAACGGGTAAGGTAGCGAACGAAGGAGGAAACGGGGGAGGGGGGTGTGCCAAGAGAATGGAGATGGTTGTGTGCGCACCTGAGAGGTCAACTGGAAGGTGGGCAGTCTGGTGCCTGGGCAAATGGCTGAGTGGGAGACTGATGGAATGGCTGGGCCCAGATAGCTGAGGGAAGGATGAGTGAAAATGGAGAGCTGGGAGGGATATGGTCCCAACACTCTGGAGGCAGCAGCAGGCAGACCTGTTGGTTAGAGACTAACTTGGTCTAAGTAGAAAGTTCCAGGCTGGCCAGAGCTACATAGTGAGATGCTGTCTGAAAGAGACAGGGACAAGGAAGAATGGAAATTCGGGAGTGTGAGTGATGGGATGAGCCTCACAACCACAGAAAGGATGCCTGTGGCTGTGTCTTCTGCAGCAAATGGAGCCCCATCTCACTCTGGCGGGGGGGGGGGGGGCGCTGCCGGGGGGGGTGGGGTGGAGGCTGCCTCTTTCCCCTGAAACCTAAAGTAGCATTTGCTGTCTTCTTGCTGACCCAGACATTCTTCCTCTGAAGGAGCACAGCCAAAGGCCTGGCCCGGAAAAGCAAATTACAGGGCCGAGGTCAACGAGGGTCGAGGAATTAGAGGAATTTCTTAAGGGTTAGTAGGGGGCGGCAGGGGGCCTGGCTCCAGTCATCTATCACAGAGCCCAGGAAGACACTGGGAACAGCTGAACCTCCTTCAGATCCATACTCCACACCGTGCCCATCCCAAGCAGGAAAAGGACACAGCGCCAGCAAGCCCAGAAGCGCCAAAGCCAATCCTCTCTGTCTGGGAGGACATTCTGGGAGCAGCCTTGGTCTCCTGTCCTCAGCTCTGCCAGCCCAGGAAACATGCTCTCTCTATGTGGACGGGCAAGTCTTGGGAGAACTCAATCTTTATCTTTATCTTGCCACCCTGACCCTGACCCTTGAGGTCAGGTGGTACCCAGAACCTTGGGAATGGCTTCTAGACAAGCTCAAAAGGACAGGCACTGTGCCCAGACTGGGGACAGATCATAGGAGGTCTGGAACACGAGGTTCACAAAGCATGTCTGCCAAGGCTGGGACCACATCTCAGGCAGGGGTGCAGGGCTAGGAGACAGCTGTTCTCAGCCTCGCTGTAGCAGCAAATAGACGCACCTGCAGGATTTTGTGAGAATCAAACATTTCTATACCTAGTGACAACAACTAAAGTATATACCGTGTGGTCATTTAAAAAAAAAAAGACATCCTGAGCAACATATACATCAAGCATTTCAGGTGGAGTAGTAACAATGGCTTCACACATACATGGTGCCTTCAGCACAACAGAGGCTGGGCAGGGTTCAGGGCCTACCAGCTCGCCCCTCTCCTCGGCCCAGGGCCTACCAGCTCGCCCCTCTCCTCGGCCCAGGGCCTACCAGCTCGCCCCTCTCCTCGGCCCAGGGCCTACCAGCTCGGCCCTCTCCTCGGCCCAGGGCCTACCAGCTCGCCCCTCTCCTCGGCCCAGGGCCTACCAGCTCGCCCCTCTCCTCGGCTCAGGGCCTACCAGCTCGCCCCTCTCCTCGGCTCAGGGCCTACCAGCTCGCCCCTCTCCTCTCTACTTTGTGCCTTAATCATTTCCAAAAGACAGTGGAAGCAAGTCATATGTAGCGGCACACTCCTGTATTCCCAGCTGTCTGAGAAACTGAGGTAGAAGAATCATTTAAGCCGGGCGTGGTGGCGCACGCCTTTAATCCCAGCACTCGGGAGGCAGAGGCAGGCGGATTGCTGTGAGTTCGAGGCCAGCCTGGTCTACAAAGTGAGTCCAGGATGGCCAAGGCTACACAGAGAAACCCTGTCTCGAAAAACCAAAAAAAAAAAAAAAAAAAAAAAAAAAAAGCCTAGGGCAGTGGTTCTCAACCTTCCTAGGGCTGCAACCCTTTAATACAGTTCCTTATGCTGTGGTGTCCTGTAATTTTGCTACTGTTATGACTGATAACGTAAACATCTGACAGACACAAGATCCGACTCCTGTGAAAGGGTCACACAGCCCCCAAGTTGAAAATTGCTGGCTTAGAACCTCAAACCTAGGCTGGGCAACACAGTGAGACCCCCATCTCCAAAAAAAAATGAGTGGGTGGGGGGCAGAGGACAGACATGCAAAACTTCAAAAGATAACTGTCCTATTAAAATTAAGAAATTTGAAACATTCCACAGTAAAGCAGTATCGTCAATTCATTAAGATACTCTTTTATAGCCGGGCGTGGTGGCGCATGCCTTTAATCCCAGCACTCGGGAGGCAGAGGCAGGCGGATCGCTGTGAGTTCGAGGCCAGCCTGGTCTACAAAGTGAGTCCAGGACAGCCAGGTCTACACAGAGAAACCCTGTCTTGAAAAACCAAAAAAAATAAATAAATAAATAAAAAATAAGATACTCTTTTATAAAATTTTTTTGTTTTTTTCGAGACAGGGTTTCTCTGTGTCTTTCTGGCTGCCCCGGGACTCCCTCTATACACCACAGAACTCACAGAGATCTGCCTGCCTCAGGCTCCTGAATGCTGGGATTAAAGGTATGCAACCCATCCCCATCCCCTGCTACTCAATAGGTGCTTTTATATAAAGCAGTTTAAAAACAAACAAACAAACAAAAACAGAAACCAAACAACAACAAAACCCCACACACACAGAGCTGAAACGACAAAATGATACACACAAGTGACATGGCTAAAGACCTCAAGCAAAAGGCCTGGGAATGCCGTGGACAGATGTAGGCACAGAAAAACCAGAAAGACTCGCATCCTGGGGTCACAGTTGTAGCTGAGGTGTCCTGGTGCTGGGGTTTCAGGATCCAGTTTTGCACGAGTTATGGGTATAAACAAGGCTAAAGAAGGGGGGAGGCAGCCATCTTTTCAGCCAGGCGCTGGAGACTCCAAGTCTGCTGTGGGAAGGGAAGGGGGAGGCGAGGGGAGTGTCTGCTGCCCAGGGAAGCAGCTGGTTTTCAGGCAGCCTGGAAGCAGATACAGCCTGGAAATTAGATTTCCCACAAAAGAGTCAGAGCATTCTGGCAAAGGCTCGGGTTGGGGTGGGGGTGGGGGAGACATTCTTCTGTGACTTCTGTCTCCTAGGGTGTGCCCATGGTACCCCAACAGCACTGTTTCAGGGGATAGATAGAGCTCATCCATAAGGGAATCCTCAGTGGGTTCCTGCCTCACAGTAATGGGGCACCTTGGGTCAAGGGCTGCCCAGCATCAAGGAAAACTGGGAGGACCTGAGAGATACAGGGAGATTAGGGGTTACTGCAGGGCTGACCTGAGAGGCTGGGGCTGCTGTGGCCAAGAAGCCAGGTGCCTGGAGGTTTGAGGAGCCTAAGGTCTGGCGACTGAGTGACTCTGAGGACTGTCAGTCAGGGGAAGATGAAGTGGTTGAGTAGGTGGTCAGATCGTATTCCAGGAGTCCTCTTCTGTAGGAGGCCTGGGCCACAGGAAGCTGCTGCCAGATCCTGTGCTGAGGATGGGGCAGACACCTGTTACCCATTTGGTTCCCTTCAAGCCTCTGGGTCCCATGAGCCTCACCTCTCCATAAGGGCTTAGGGGACAAGGAAGATAGATGTCCCCAACTCAGGGCAGTCCCTGATGCCCCCATCTGTGTCTGACACAGACATTAGCTGCAGTCACCAGCTCTGCCTTTGCAGGATCTGAAGTGTCTCTTAAGGCAGCAAGTCCCCCAGCACTACAGTAGCAGGTTGGTATCGATCATGAGGGCCAAAGACTAAGAGCAGGGAGCTCCCCCAGTACACCTTCTCTCACAGACGCCTGGTGCACCACTATGGGAATGGAGTCATTCTCCAACTGGTTGGAAAACGTTGTTTGTTGGGCTTACATCAGGCCCACCGTGGGAGGCAGAAGTCCCTCAGGACATTTTCTTTACCCACTCAAAGATGCTCAGTACACCCCACCCTTACAAAGCCCACACAAGTCACTCAGGCAGTGGAGGTGGCCAGCCTGTTGCTCCCACTCCTCCTCTGCAACATGCCAGTGGCTTCACATCTTAAGGAGGCAGGAAGCCTGGTGCTGAGGCCCCAGGCACAGAGCCAAGCTTGCCTTTCTGCGTTTTAGCTGGGCATGAGGGGGCTGGAGTTCTCGGCAGGTCTGGGAGGCCCACTCTTGTCCCTACTCCTAGGGGCCCTGTCAAGGACAATGTCCTGCAAGATAAGGCCCTCAGCTGGGCAGGTGCAGCTGTCACTGTGCTGCCTGCCAGCCCTGCACACTGTGCTGTTGGCCGGCAGTGTCCTCCCCTGCTTCAGATGGTGGGACCCCCTTCTGCCAGGCCCCTCCATTACCATGGCAACACTCAGGCTTCTCTAGAGGGACAGAGCGTCTTTGTGGTGACACAAAGCCCCTTTGAGGTGCGCCCCCCCCCCCACGCTGCAGTCGGAGAGCCTCTGAGGGACAAAGGTGGCCCCCAGACCAGCCTCCCAGGATACAAAGCTAAGGAGAGGACACAGGAAAACCTGGTGGTTAGATACTAGGATCTGACTACCCACAGAACAACCCCTGGTCAGGGGAAGCTGGTTAAGGGGTGCCAGAGAGACCCCAGCACAAGCAGTAGCTGTCCTTGGAGCTGGAGAGTCTTACCCTTTCTATATCCTTGTGATAGAGGGGACACTTGGCTAGGTGGTGTCAAAGACTTTTGCAACAAGGGACTCTCATGGGTCAGGAAACACCTGAACTGGCCTATCTGGACAGTACTGGGCTGAAGGCCCCACAGGAACTAGGATACTGAAAGGCCTCAGCAGACAGGTAGGTAAGGGTTATGCAACTTCTGGACTGGAAGGAGAGGTTCAGTACCAAGCCTGCCGAATGGCCCGGCGACGGCATCTAGGTCTTGCTCCAGACCTCTTTTGTTTCTCTGACACCAGTTCCCCCTGCCGTAGAAAATCTTAATTTACCTGCTTGCTCTAGGGAAAAAAAAAAATGTAGCTAGGAACAGCTTTGCTATGCCTACAACCCAAGGTCAGGCCTGGTCAGGAGGGTCTCTCACTGTGGACTGGCTCATTCTAAGGCTAGGGATATAGAACCCTGAGGACTGTAGGTCCCACACATGGTGACAGGCACCCTGTGCAGACCTGATCAGGCCGCCCTACAGCAGGCCTCTGCCCAGGGGTGGCCACGACATGGACCCCCTCCCAGCTATCCTGGCCTGAGGGTCATGCCCATCCTCACCGCTGCTGATCAGGCACTTGGCAATGGCCTGGCACGCTGGGCACTCTGCCCAGAGGCCCTCACCAAGTGACCTCAGTCTGACCCACAATAGCTTTACTAACTAAGCCCCTAGGAGGGTAATGAGTCCTAGTGGAAGTATGAGGTAGCATGGGCTTGGCGGGGCGGTATCCATCCTTTTGTGGGTAAGTGTACCCGAGCCCTAGGGAGGCCAGCCTAGAGACCATTCCCAATCCTGCAGGGCCTCTGAATCAGCAAGGAATGTAAGTGGCTCTGACCTAGGCCCGTGTTGCCCTCCCCAGCCCGCTTCCCCATTGGCATCCAAGCTATCTGCTGACACTGTGGACATGAGGATGCTAACTAAGCAGGGAGCTACAAATCCCCTCGGTCAGCTCAGGCACAACATGCAGGGGCTTCTCCGCCAGGGTGGAGGGGGATTTTATAGAACTGTCCACAACTTCTGAGAGACAGCTGCTTAGAAGACTGTAGTGACAGGGTGTCTCTGTGTAGCCTTGGCTGTGCTGGCCTCGCTTTATAGACCAGGCTAAGCCTCACACACAGAGAACTGCCTGCCTCTGGCTCACAGCAGAGTACTGGGCTTACAGGCGTATGTCACCACACCTGGCTCCTGCTCATTTCTTTCTTTTCTTTTTTTTTAAAAAAGATTTTATTATTTATTATGCAAACAGTGCTCTGCCTCCATGTTCACCTGCAGGCCAGAAGAGGGTGTTAGATCTCACTATAGATGGTTGTGAGCCACATGTGGTTGCTGGGAATTGAACTCAGGACCTCTGGAAGAATAACCAGTGCTCTTACCCACTGGAGCCATCTCTCCAGCCCCTCCTGCTCATTTCTTTATCAAAGAATCACTACTGAGGACACAGGCAGGGAGACTGTCCTTCCTGCCATGACCTGGCTTGTCCTAACCTGTGTATAGTGCATAAGCGGAGGCCCGATTGGGGTGACTAAGGAACATGAAGGCGAGTGCAGGGAGCAGCCTATGGCTGGGGTGTATGGCTGGCACAGCTGTGGCAGGGCTGTGGTCACCCAGTTCTGGATGGACAGAAAGTTGGAATAGGCAAGAGGATGCAGAAATCCTGACCTGCTCAAGGAGTTCAGGTAGGCCTCTGTCAGGTTGGGGGCACTGAAGACCCCCTGGATCCAAGAAATTCTAGGAGGCACATTTGTGCTGGGGACAGAGGAACCAGTGGCTTCAGCCCATGGAGTCCCGAGACAGGAGTTAGTGCAAACACCAGCACCATTCTTCAGAGACCTCTCTGACCTCCAAGACAAGAAACCGGCAGGGCTCGCCTCACTCTCGGCCACCATGGCTGCGGCACTCCAGTGAGCCCTGGGAGGATGCAGAGTTGCCGTTCCTTAGTAACGGTGGCCTGTCTGCACATAGGTGACCTTGCGGGAAAGACTGTCTCCTGCTAGACGATTCAGAGAAGAATCAAGTGGTATGCGACCCTGGCGTGTCACAGCAGCACTGAAGTCTTACTAAGGGAAAACTAGTTCACTCTGCCCAAGAGGATGAACTCTCAACCCAGTGGAGACTTGACATCCCAAGCTGCTTAGACCAGAAAAGAATTACTCCAGTCCAAACAGTCAATTACCTGGCCAAGGGACCAGCTGGGTTTGCCTAAGGAGATGGGTGGAATAATTAACCCTTTAATGAGATACTGTACTTTGCCTTCTTAGAATCCCTGCCTCCAGCACACTCTCACTGAGCTAGCATATGGTTCCATGGGCTCCTTCTGCCTTTCTGACCTCTGACTCTAACAGCTATAACTTAGCTAGGCATGGTGGCACACACCTGTAATCCCATCGGGGAAGCAGGGGCAGGCAGATCTCTGTGAGTTCGAGGCCAGCCTGGTCTACAAAGCGAGTCCAGGCAGCCAAGGCTACACAGAGAGACCCTGTCTTGAACCCCCGCCCCCCACCCCCGACTCAAAAAGATGTAACTTTCTTTTTTCTTCTACTTTTAATCTCTTTCAGACACTGGCCAGAACCTAAGTTTTGTTTGTTTGTTTTTCCTTGGACTTTGGGCTTCCTTACTCTTTCTCTAAAGCTCCCCTCCCCACATGTGTCTGTTTGTCTGCCATTGCTGGTCTGTGTCTTCTAAACTAACACAGCATAACTTTTCTTCTCCTTCCCCCTCCTACAGCCAACAGCTGAGGATTATAGCTTTCTTGCATGAGCGCGGGCACGGGCATGGGCACAGGCCCACGTGTATGTACACACCGACACCCGCCCTGACCCTGGCTATCCTTGACTTACTTTGTAGACCAGACTGCTCTTGAACTCAGTTTGTTGTTGTTGTTGTTGTTGTTGTTTATCAAGACAGGGTCTCTCTATGTAGCTGTAGCTGTCCTGGACTCACTTTGTAGACCAGGCTGGCCTTGAACTCACAGCGATCCCCCTGCCTCTGCCTCCCAAGTGCAGAGATTAAAGGCGTGCACCACCACCGCCTGGCTTTTGGCTTTTTTTTTTTTTTTTTAATTATTATTACTCTAATAAAAATGTTCTCTTTGCTTGACTTTCAAACTTCCCCTGCCTTTTAATTCTTTAATCTGCAGAGAAAACAAAGCCATTCTGCACCCAGGCATGAATCCACCCACTATATCTGAAGCAGAGAGAGAGAGGTTCTAGTACCAAAGGTCTGTGCCCTCTCTGGTTTGTCTTAGGCTCCCATGTGGCTTCGGGCCAGCTCCAGGGGCTCAGAGGGCAAGCACCTCCCAGCTGGAGGCTGCTTGGCTAGCACCTCATCTATTCTCCCTGCTGGGTGCTGAGGACCAGCTGAGCCAGGAGAAGCCACACTAACAGGCCCAGGTACCACCAACTGCCAGCAAGTGGGAAGAGTCCTGCTGCCTTCAAATGTAAACAGAACAGTGGGGATGGGCAAGGGGCTTGCTCCTCTCTCGTCTGCCCAGTGCAGACTTCCAGCTTCCCAACTCCTTAAGCCTCAGAGCCCTCGGGAACTGGACTTGCTTTCTCCAAACGTTGTCACCAAAAGCAGGAAACGCTGATGATTCTGAGATCCTTTTCTGGAGGAGGTGGAGGTGTCTTTTGAAACAGGATCCTTCTATGTATCCTAGGCTCATATGTAGCCAAGGTTGACCCTGAACTTCGGCACCTCCTGCCAGTGCTGGGGTTGCAGACATGCAGTACTGATGACTGACCTGAGGGACTGAAGTACACCCCCAGCCAGGTTTGGGGGTTGTCTGCTGTGAGAGGCCTGGGATAGCTGCCTCCAGCTGAGTCACATGAGTTGCATTTCCCAGCACAAAGGTGAGGAACCACAGCTATGACCCCCAAAGCGGTTAAAGATGGTGGTCCCTGAGTTGGAAACAGACCACAAAGAAAAGGGACCATCGTAAATGACTTTTACAAAACCACAGCGAAGGCAGTCGATTGCAATCAACGGCAGCAGCAGAAAATCATGCCTGGTTGGGTGGACTGCAAACTCAAGCCGCAAATAGGCAGAAAATGACCAAGGCGACCACAGGGTCAGGCCAGCGAAATGGCAGAGAGAAACTCCTGGAGCAGAAGGAAGAATTTCAACCATAGTGACAAACCGGATCAGCTTGAGGCAAGCCTCGTAGGGGGTTCTCGGGATTAGGGTCGGAACCTGGGTTGGGGTGAGCTTTCTGCACAGAAAGGGTTGTTTTCTCCTGTTTCTCCTGTTAGAAACTGTACCACTCACAGAGGAGCTCAGAAAGGAAAGACGTCGCTTTGGGCTTATGATTCTGGTCTAAGGTCAGGAGGCGGTGGACAAGTGTGGCCTCCGTTGGCAGGACTGCAATGTGGCCCTGAGTGTCACATGCTAGAAAAATGGAGCACAGAAAACCTAGACAACTGGCATGTACACACATGCCTTATCTACTTAGATAAATAGGCTTATCTACTCCAGAGGGCAGAGCTCTAACCACTTCCCAAAGCCTCCTTCCGGCCCAGGCCTCATTATCTTATAAAGTGAAATTAAATTTCAGCCTGAGGTCTGGAGGAAACAAGCCATACTCAAACCACTGCAGAAGCTGCACCCATCAGGGACATGTCGTCTACAAGCACTGAAGAAGTTCCATCAAGGCCATGTTTCTTCTGCTCTCCTAATGTGCTGTGTCCACTGCACGCTATAGAAAACGGTCTACCTGAGCCCAACCTGCTGGGCTTGGTGGATCTGGATCACTTTTTCTGCAAGACTGTCACAAGCACTAGAGGGGACACTGCTCATCATTAGCAAATATTACCTGCCTCGAGGCTACCTCTTAAGTCTTAAAAGCTTTTGTGGTAAGGAAGCACTAATGGCCTTTAAAAAAAAAAATACTACTCCTTTCTGACTTGGAGAGTGGTGTTTGTCACTTCCTCCTCCTCCTCCTCTTCATTTTTTGAGACAGGGTTTCCCTGGACTCTTTGTAGACCAGGCTGGCCTCGAACTCACAGAGATCTACCTGTCTTTGCCTCCTGAGTGCTGGATCACAGGCTTGTGCCACCACATTTGGCTGCTTGTTTTTGTTTGTTAACAGTCAGGGTCTTACGATGTTACCCAAGGGGATCTTGAATTCCTGATATCAAGTGATTCTCCTGTCTTAGGTTCCTAAATAATCCTGGACTACAGGTGTGGGCCATGTGCCTTGGGTCCTCAGAAATATTAAATCAGCTCTGAAATCCTTCAGGAAACAGCAGATGTAGCCTTCTTTCCTTTTTTTTTTTTTTTTTTAAAAGACAGGGTTTCTCTGTGTAGCCTTGGCTGTCCTGGACTTGCTTTGTAGGCCAGGCTGGCCTAGAACTCACAGCAATCCACCTGCCTCTGCCTCCCGAGTGTTGGGATTAAAGGCGTGCGCCACCATGTCTGGCCTTTTAAAAAAAATATATATTTTATTTAATATTAATTTATGTGCATTAGTGTGAGGGTATCAGATCTTGGAGTTACAGACAGTTGTGAGCTGCCATGTGAGTGCTGGGAATTGAACCCAGGCCCTTTGGAAGAGCAGGCAGTCTTCTTAACCACTAAGCCATCTTTCCAGCCCTTTATGGTGTGTTTTCATTTTTCACTCAATTCTAGGATTTTTTGTTTATTTGTTTTGGTTTTTCAAGACAGAGTTTCTCTATGTCACTTAGGCTGTCCTGGAATTCACTGTGTAGCCCAGGCTAGGCCCCAACTCAGAGACCCCCCCGGTTCAGCCTCCTGAGTGCTGGCGTCTTGAGTGACTCATTCAAATCAGTGACTCATTCATCATCCAGTAACTGTGTTGTTCAATCTTTGTGCTTTCTGAATTTTCTGTATTTTTCTCTTTATTTCTACACTATTTCATTGTAATCAGATAGGATATAAGAAGTCATTTCGATTTTCCTATATTTGCTGAGAACTGCTTTGTATCCTAATACGATATATTTTAGAGGAAGTTCCAGGGGTGCTGAGAAGACTGTGCATTCTGCATGGAATGTTCTGCAGGTTCAGCTGACCTGGAATGTATCCTAAGTCCCATGTTTCCTTTTTGTCAGGTTGACTGTCTACTGGAGAGAGGAGGGTACTGAAATCACCCACGACTACTGTGTTGAAGTTAATCTAAGACCTTAAACGGTTTGCACTGGCTGTATGAGAGTAGGTGGGCCATTGTTTAAAGCTGAAACATCCTCTTGATGGGCTGTAGTCATCTTTATCTCTTTAACTAATTTTGGATTGATGTCTACTTTGTCAGCTATTAGAATTCTGACAGTTTGTTGCTCAGCTCCATTGCTTGGAGCACTTTGTCCACCCTCTCTCTCTCCTCCTAAGGTAACGCCTATCTTTCATGATATGTCGTGACGCACGACCGAGGCCACTTAAGAGAGTTTATTTTGGCTTACGGTTTTAGAGGGATAAGAGTCCATCGTGGTGGGCTACAGGCAGGCACCTTGGCAAGACCAGGGAGCTCAGACATCACATCTTTAACTCAAAGCACAAGGCAGAGAGTGAACTGCAAGTACAGCAAAACTATATAACCTCAGAGTCTGGCCTCAGTAACCTTTTTCCTCCAGCACCTGATCCTCCCAAATAGCTACCACAACTGAAAATAGTGTGTTCAAAGGTAGTGGGAGTTTTGGTTTCTTTAAAAACTGTTATGGGGGGAAAAAAAGAAAAAGAAAGAAAATTTGCGGCCAGGCAGTGGTGGCGCACGCCTTTATTCCCAACACTAGGGAGGCAGGTGGACTGCTGTGAGTTCAAGGCCAGCCTGGTCTACAAGTGAGTTCAGGACAGTCAAGGCTACAGAGAGAAACCCTGTCTCAAAAAACAAAAAACAACAACAACAAAAAATTGTTGGGGCTGGAGAGATGGCTCAGCGGTTAAGAGCACTGACTGCTCTTCCAGAGATCATAAGTTCAATTCCCAGCAACCACATGGTGGCTCACAACCATCTATGATGTGATCTGATGCCCTCTTCTGGCCTGCAGGTGTACAGGCTGGCAGAGCACTGTATACATAATAAGAAATAAATAAATCTTTAAAAAAAAACAAAAAACAAAACAAAACTGTTATGTTGCCAGGCAGTGGTGGCACATACCTTTTAATCGCAGCACTCGGGAGGCAGAGGCAGATGGATCTCTGAGTTCGAGGCCAGCCTGGTCTACAAAGTGAGTCCAGGACAGCCAAGGCTACACAGAGAAACCCTGTCTCAAAAAGCAAAACCTGTTATGTTATATAAACATGTTTTTGTTTTAATCCCAGGTGTAGGATATGGGGCTGCTTTAGTTTGTCCACGGCTGTTAACTATGACTGTCTTATGCTCTGGCAGGGGTGTGATCTGTGCCAGTTGCAGGAATTTTAATTGTAGGGATGCTAGGGTCCCAGGAGGGCCTGGGGCAGCTGCTGCTCTCCATCCTGCTGCTGCCCACTGCTGCTGCTGGTTTGCTAGACTGCTGGATATCCTGACTAAGAAGACTGTACGTGCCTCAAGGAACTACATCACTCAACAGCAGGAAGAAGCTACAGAGAACTACGCCCTCTCTCACCACTAACCCTCTTTTCCTCCTACCTAGAGTTGGGAGGCGGGGGTGGGGGGGGTAGAAGGTATTAGGGTGGTAAGGGCTGGAAGGGAGTTAGAGGTATACAAACGCTAATAAAATAGTTAAAATACAGATGCCTACATTCAAATACCTGGAACTATGGGGACATTTCTCATCCAAACCACTCTATGTAGGGTTTAAATCTAGTGTAATAAACTTTTGATTAGAAAAACTGAGATCATTAATGTTTAGAGCTATTATTTAATACAAACCTTATAATAGGTTATATTAAACCTTGTCATTTTGTTGTGTTTAGTGTTTTCATAATCTACTTTAGCTTGGCGTCTGTTCTAGCCTCCTCTTGGGTGTTTAGCATTCCCTTCAGCCCTACTCCATCCAGCACCTTCTGCAGACCTGGCTTCACGCCACCAGGTCAGGAATACCTTTGGCCTGCCTTTTTTTTTTTTTTTTTTTTTTTTTTTTTTTTAAATCTTGTAGTGTTTTTCTTTCTCCTTCAGTTCTGCTGGGCACAGTAGTGACATGTGGTGGATAGGGTCTTTCAAAAATTGAAACGGATCACCAGAGGCTTCTTGGGGTGGAAGTACCTACTGAGAAATCAGCTGTTCTTCTGCCAGGCTGCCTTTACACTGCCGTAGTGTTTTAACTATATGGGGAGTTTCCTTCCTGGTTTTTGTCTATTTGATGTTCCACACATCTTTTACCTGGATGAGCCTCCCTTTGCCTAGATTTGGGAAATTGTCTGTTTTCATTGCACTGAAAATATTTCCTACGCCTTTGTATGGAATTCATCTCCACATAATTTGTAGATTTATTCTTTTCATGGTGTCCCAAAGATCTCAAATGCTCTATTTTGTATGTTTTTGTTACTTTATCTTTTTTTTTTTTTTTTTGGTTTTTTGAGACAGTGTTTCTCTGTGTAGCCTTGGCCATCCTGAACTCACTTTGTAGACCAGGCTGGCCTCGAACTCTCAGCGATCCGCCTGCCTCTGCCTCCCGAGTGCTGGGATTAAAGGCATGCGCCACCACGCCCGGCTTTGTTACTTTATCTTTGTCCTTCACTGAATGTTCATCAAGATCTGCTATTCTGTGCTCCCTGTGAGCCAATCTACCGGTGAGGTTTTCCACAGAGACTTTTATTTGACTGAATTTTACAATTCAATCATCTCAGTTTGGTTTTCCTTCAACTGTCTGTGTTCTCTTGGAATTCACTGGGGTTTATTTGTGTCCTTTTTCATTTCTTTTCTTTTTCTTTTTCTTCGACATAAGAGTTTCACTGTATAGCCTTGGCTGTCCTGGAACTCACTCTGTAGACCAGGCTGGCCTGGTACTCACAGAGATCCTTCTGTCTCTGCCTCCTAAGAGGTGGGATTAGAGGCGCGTGCCACCACCGCCCCGGCTCTCTTTCATTTCTTCAAACATTTTGAATATTTTGGTTGGTTGGTTGGTTGGTTTTGAGGCAGAGTGTTACTATGTAACTCTGGCTGTTCTGGAACTTGCTGTGTAGACCATGCTGGCCTCATCTGCTCCCTCTACTTCCCAAGTGCTGGAACCAAAGGTATGTAGGCCCATGCCCAGCTCTTTGAACGCATTTATTATCATTATCTGTCTGGAATTTCATTTAAGCTACCTCACGGGGAGCCATCACTGAAGAGCACGGGATTGGCCATCTCGGAGGAGGCACTGGCTTGGCACTGCATGTCATCTGTGCTATGTTTTAGAACCTGCACTTTAGGAGACAGGCTGACAGCTGACTTTTGTTGTTATTATTCAGGTCACCTGAATTCTTTCAGTGGAAGTGTCTGCAATGTTCCAGATACATACGATAAAGCAACACAGGGCAAGAACAGAGCAATGCTGAGCTGGCCTGGTAAACAGACACAGGAACAGGTGTAGAGGGAACAGATGCCGCAGGGGAGGCTCAACCTGACATTTCTTGCATCACTTTTTCGGCTCCTGGAAGCCTATTTACTGTTGGCAGTTCCTCTATGATGGGGAACTCCCATTCCCGCCTCCCTGTTATGGCACACTTGGAGGCCGGAGGACAACTTGTAAGACTGCACCACGTTCACCTTCCTTGTGATAATATAAATCATACAATGGCTATGACATGAGAGGAATTCTTTCTAGATTTTTCCATTCAATATTTCTGAACCATGGTCAACCACAGGTTGCAAAGACTGAAGATACGAGGAAACACTGCGGACCTGTTAACCAGGAAGGAGCCAATCAGTGACCAAAGAGCAAGTAACAAAAACTCCAGGGCCAGATGGCTTCATTTAAACACTCAGACACTAACACTAATCTCCCTCCAACTCTTCCCAAAAAACAAACTCATTAGTCCATGATGCGGTGCTATCCTGAGAGGAAACTCAGACCAAGATGCTTTTAGGAAAGAAGGACACTGCAGGTCCACATCCCAGTGAATCCTGGAGCAAAACGCTCTCAATTCAGCAACACATAAGGCCTGAAACCTCTAACTATGCAGCATCCATTCCTGGACGTCAGGGATGGCTCAACATCCAAGAGTCACTCTATTCAGACCTTCACACTAAAATAACAATAATCAACATATCACATTACTGGATTAATTAAGAGACAAAATCATGTAAATGAATACAGAAAAATTAACAAAACTTAGCATCCTTTTGTGATAGAAACATTCAAGCTAGGCAGAGAAATAAACTATTTAACGTAGCAAAGCCTATATATGGAAGGCACACAGTAAAAATACTTTTCTTTTTCTGTTTTTTTCCAGACAGGGTTTCTCTGTGTTAACAGCCCTGGCTGTCCTGGACTTGCTTTGTAAACCAGGCTGGCCTTGAACTCACAGAGATCCGCCTGCCTCTGCCTCCTGGGTGCTGGGATTAAAGGTGTGTGCCACCTCGCCTGGCCAGTAAAAAAAAGAAAGCTTTCCCCCCTAAAATCAAATAGTACACGCCTGTAATCCTAGCGCTTGGAAAGCTGAGACAGGGAGAGTGCTCCAAGTTTGAGACTAGCCTGGGCTCCTGAAAACAAAGCAGAAAGGATGCCTGTTTTCCTCATTCCCCTCAGCACAGGGGTAGAGCCTCTACAGAAACACTCAGCACAGGGGTAGAGCTCCTACAAAAAGCAGCTAGACAAGAAACGGGAACAAGGCTGGGCGTGGTGGCGCACACCTTTAATCCCAGCACTCAGGAGGCAGAGGAAGGCGATCTATGCGAGTTCAAGGTCAGCCTGGTCTAGAGTGATTCACAGGAGAACAAGAACTACACAGTGAGACCCTATCTCAAAACAAAAAATTGAAAATAAAAGCCACCCCTAAAGACTCTATATACATAAAAACAAAGTAGCGCTAAAAACAAAATCAGCAAAGTCATCATATATAAATCAACACACAGAAAGCAGTTTTGGTTTTTGCACACGAAAAACAAAGAATCCAGACAGAAAAGATAATAATCCATCCCATTACAACCAGATGATAGCACAGCCTGTAATTCCAAGGGAGGTTGTGACAAATGTATCATAAACTCAAAGCCATTGTGGCTACATGGTGAGTTCAAGGCTAGCCTGAGTAACAAAGTGAAAACCTACCTCAAAAAAAAAAAAAAAAAAAAAAAAAAAAAAACAAACAAACAGCCAAACAAAAAGCTAAGGGCTGGGAATGTAATTTAGCAGTAGAGTGATTGTCTCGCATACATAAAACCTTGGATTTGATTGATAGCACAATGCCCATAACATTTGCCATTCGAAATAGCACTAAAGATAATAAGAATAAAAACCCAGGGATGCCAGGCAGCGATGTCCACTTGGCAGAATGTTTGCCTAGCATGCAAACAGTCCTGGGTTCAATGAACCAGCCATGGTGGGACATGCTTGTAATTCCAACCCTCCAAGTGGAGGCAGAAAGATCAGTTCAGAGTCATCCTTAGCTATATATTAAGTACCAGACCAGCCTAGCGTACAAGACCTTGTCTCAAAACCACCAGCAGCAGCAGCAGCAGCAGCAGCAAATGTAAGATGTGTACACTGAACTACAAAAGACATAAATACAAATGACACATGTGTGGCAGTCAGAGGACAACTTGAGGGAGCTGATTCTTTCCTTCTACCATGTGGGCCTGAGGGGGTTGCTCTCAGGTCATCAGGCAGGAGTCTTTACCCTAAACTTAGCCATCTTGCCAGCCTTAAAAGACTTTACTACTTATGATGACACTACAGCAAAGAACTTGATATATTTCAAATAAAAAAATCTCAGTGACATGTATCAAAAAAGTCACTAGCATCTCAGAGAAGCCCAAAGACCCAAAACAGTCTTGAAAAAGAACAAAGCTGGAAGGCTCATATTTATGACTTCAAACGGTTTTACAAACCAGGCTTGATGGTACACGCCTTTTATCCCAGGACTAGGGAGGCAGGGGCAGGAGGATCTCTGAGTTCAAAGCCAGCTAGGACTACATAGTGAGACCCTGTCTCAAACAAACAAAGTGACAGAATCAAAACTATGAAGTCACAACATAGACACAGACATAGATGCTGTTCAGCGGCACAGGACAGAGAGCCTGGGAAGCAGCGCCCATCTGTACAGGGCTAACAAGACTACTCAGGAGGAGACCGTCTTCTCTACAGGTAGGGCTGGAGAAGCCAGACATGATACAAAGCTGGAGCCTTATCTTACACTGTGTGTGTCCAGTACCTCCAACCATCGGGAACCTACATAAAAGGAACACTTGACACTGTAAGGCCTAGAAGAGATTTTTCATGACACTGGGTTTGGCATTTCTAGATAAGATGTAGAAGTAACTGGCAACAAAATAATAAATGGTTGAGTTCAGAATTTAAAACGTTGGGCTGCAGGTAAAAACAAGGGTAGAGCATTTGTTTTGTGTAAGCAAGGCCCTGGCTTCAATCCATAGCAACAAACCAATAAACCAACCAAATAAATAATTAAAAACATCTTTGTAGCCAGGAGTAGTGGTGCACGCCTTTAATCCCAGCGCTTGGGAAGCAGAGGCAGGTGGATCCCTGTGAGTTCAAGGCCAGTCTGGTCTACAAAGGGAATCCAGAACAGCCAAGGCAACACAAACAAGAAACCTTGTTTCAGGAAAAAAAGAAAAAGTGCTGGCAAGATCTGGAAAAATTAGAATCCTCTGCACTGTTAAGTGCTGCAGCCACCGCAGGTATAAAGTTTCTAATAAAAGAGTTTCGGGGCTGAAGAGATGGCTCAGAGGTTAAGAGCACTGACTGCTCTTCCAGAGGTCCCGAGTTCAATTCCCAGCAACCACATGGTGACTCACAGCCATCTGTAATGTGATCTAATGCCCTCTTCTGGTGTGCAGGTGTGCAGGCAGAGCACTGTATACATAATAAACAAACAAACAAATAAATAAATACCACTTCCGATTCACTCTGGCTTCCTTTATGTGGACAGAGATGTGATTTCTCAGCTTCCTGCTCCTGCTGCCAGGCTCCTGGCCACCACGGACTTTCCCTCTAGAATCCTAAGCTGAAATTAACTCTTCCACTTGTAAGTTGCTGGTTATGGCATCATCACAGTGACAAGAAAGTGACCAACTTATGTAGAACTGAAAGCAGCTTAGGAAGACACACTGGACACCCACTCTCATTTACAGAAGTATTATTTGTAACTGCCAAGAGAAGGAAGCAATCCAAATATACACTAGTGGAGAAATAAATGTATGTACTACATAGTATTATTTGGTCTTATAAAAAAAGAAAGCGAGGCATGGTGGCTCAGGCCTGCAGGCTCAGCGTTCAGGAGGGTTGGGTATAGGTGCTATCTGGAACCTGTCTACAAAAGAAAACAAAAGGAAGGAAACCCTGACACACAGGTTTTTGTTCCCATTTCTGAGAAGGGTTGTTGAGGGTTGGTCTGGTGCTATGTATTCTAATGTTAATTATTTTGCTCCCTGAGGTCTGCTTGTTGTCTTTTACAGACACACTCATGCACCCAAAATGATGCTGTGTGATCCTGCATCCAAAATTATCCCTGATTGGCTAAAGATACACACCTAGGCAGGAGGCAGGGCAGAAGTGAGGTAGGCGGAGCTAAGGTTTGCAGACTTGGAGGACAGGATCACAGGACAGAGATAGAGGAGGCAGACAAGCCATGGGTTAGTGTGAACAAATAAGCTCGTGGCTGGGACGAGCCTGCTCTGCAGATTAGTGATGGAAGAAAGCAGCACAGAAGAGGAACATGTGCAAGTATTTATGAGATATTGGGTGGGAAGTAGCACAGCTAGTAATTACTAGAGCAGTTGGCATGGGATGTAGGACTGGGAGGTGAAAGATAACTTAGCGCGATAATCTCTGCCCAGCTCCAATGAATAGGCATATTACAAATCTAACAGGTGTCTGTGTTTTTTATTGATATGATAGCAGCTTAAATAATTAACTGCCAAAATAATTATATCTATGGATTAATAGTAAACATTAATATCCAATATTTTCTACAATGAAAGGTCTTACTTGGTAGCCAGGCTAGCCTGGAACTTGCAGCAACTGCCTGCCTCAGCCTCCTAAATGCCGGGATTGCAAGTATGAACCACCATGCTTGACTACGGGCATCTTTGTTTTAAGACTTATTTTAACACGTGTGTTGTTTGTGGTATGTGCATATTTGAGTGCAGGTGTTTACAGAGTCTAGGAGAGGCATCAGATGCCCTGGGGCTGGAGGGTTATGTGGATGTTAGCCACCTGACAGGGGTGCTGGGAACCGAACTCAGGTCCTCTGCAAGAGCAGGCCATAGTGTCAATCTGTGAGCAATCTCTACAGCTCCTACAGATGAGTCCTGAAGACATCACGAGAACTGAACGCTACAGAGACAAATACTAAGTAATTCCACTTACATGAGGCATCTGGAGTATTCAAGAGACCAGAAAGATAGCTCTCTGGGTCAGGAGGGAGGAAGAGGGACCCCCACTGCTCATAGCTTCTGCTTGGAGGTGACTGCAGAACAAGGTAAATATACTTATTACTACTGAAGTGGATCCTTGAGGGTTCAGTGTATTTTACCGTTATTTAACGACTCTCTCCTCAGGTAACGTTAGAAATCATCAAGATGAGCCAGGCGTGGTGGCACAGGCCTTTAATCCCAGCACTCAGGAGGCAGAGGCAGAGGCAGAGGCAGGGGGATCCCTGTGAGTTCGAGGCCAGCCTGGTCTACAAAGCGAGTCCAGGACAACCAAAGCTAACACAGAGAAACCCTGTCTCAAAAAAGGAGAGGGGAAAAAAAAAAAAAGCAATGAAATGATTCTTAATGATACTCTGCTATATTCATAGACTGGCACCTAGCCCACCTGTCATCAGAGAGGCTTCACTCAGGAATTGATGGAAACAGATGCAGAGCGCCCCCCCCCCCCACCTGCAGCCAAACATTAGGTGGAGCTTAGTCCTGTGAAAGAGGGGAAGGAAAGGTTGTAGGAGCCAGAGATGTCAAGGACACCACAAGAAAACCACAGAGTCAACCAACCAGAGCCCAGAGAGGCTCACAGAGACTGATCGTCACCTAGGAGCCTGCATGGCCCTGACCTATGCCCTCTGTACACATGTTACCGTCTCCTTGTGGGACTCCTAACAGTGGGGCAGGGCTGTCGGGACTCTGTTGCCTGCCTTTGGGACCCTTTCCTCTACCGGGCAGCCTAATCTAGCCTTAGTAAAAGAAGAGCTACCTAGTCTTACTGCAACTTGATGTGCCATGGCTGGTTGGTATCCATCCAGGCTGGCCCTTTTCTGATATGGAGGGGGGAGTTGGGTTGCAGGGAGGCGGAAATTGGAATGAAAAGGAGGAAAGAGAGACTGTAGTCGGGATGTAAAATAAATAAAAATTTAAAAAGAAAAAAGATTAAAGCCAGACTTGGTGGAACACATCTTTATTCCCTTACTCAGAGGATGAGGCAGGCAGGTCTCTGTGAGTTTGAGGCTAGCCTGGTCTATATTGCAAATTCCAGGATAGCCAGGGCTACATAGAAAGACCCTGCCCCAAAACACCACCAGTAAAAAAAAACAAAAACAAAAAAAAAAACAAAACAAAACAAAAAAACACCTAGGCTATCTTTTTTTTTTTTTTTGTAATATTTTATTAATTTTAACTTATGTACATTGGTGTAGGGGTGTCAGATCTTGGAGTTACAGACAGTTGTAAGCTGCCATGTGGGTGCTGGGAATTGAACCCAGGTCCTTTGGAAGAACAAGCAGTGCTCTTAACCACTGAGCCATCTCTCCAGCCCCCTAGGCTATCTTTTGCATTCCACAGCAAAGACATCTGAAATATGTGATCCAGAGAGGACAGAACTGAAGAAAGACCTAGATATTTTGTGCCTCCACCACCTCTGCTTGGGCCAAGAAGATTTAAAAACAAAACAAAACAAAACAAAAAAGACCCCTAACCTTCCTTCCCTCACCACCTCATTAAGAAAGGTCAAACTGGGGAAGACAAGATCCCACCGGCCTTCACTGGATTATAAAGGTGAGCTGCGGTCCCAGGTGTGCCTGCCACACGAGGAAGCAAAGACACGCAGCTGGAGAGAGTGCCAAAGCAGCATAGCTCCCTAGCCTGGGGGTGGGGGTGGGGCTGGGAGACTGCCTGGGACTGCCCTGCCTTAGGATCAGAGAGCTATATACACTGAAGGTACTTAGGAGGCCAGGCCTAGCTCACCCAAGCAGGCTGCAGAGCAGAGGCGGGCATATGGAGATGAGAGGAGATGATATAGAGCTGGTTTGTGGAGGGGAGTTTCTATTTTGAAGGTAATGGGGGAGTCATGTGGTGGGGTAGGGGCTAAGACATAAATACTTGCTAACGTGGTGGTGGTGGTGAGCCAGGCCCAGGGCAGAAGCTTCTCTGCTTGAGAGCACGCTCCACCCCCCTGCTACCCCCTACCCTATCCCCCTCATCCCACCCCACCCCGCCCCACCCACTCCCACTCCCCGCCACCCATGCACCCACACACGCACCCACTGCAGGTAATAATGGAGACACTTCCCAGAGCATGGATGGTTACTTCTAGGAAATAACACCATCAGAAGAGGGTAGGAGGGTGTGAGAGAACAGAACTGGACAGGTGAGGTCAAGGGTGACAGGGCCCTCCCACAGGCTGGCCTTCCAGGCCTCAAGGGTGTGCTGATCTTCCTCACGCAAGTCTGTACCCAGCACACATATATATCCGGTTCTGCTAGGAGGTCAAGTCTAAGTTGTTGTAATATAGAAAAGAGGCTCAAAAGGAAAGAAAAGAAAGAAAGAAAAAAAGAAAAAGAGGCTCTGGGTGCATGAGTCATTTTTCATAGTAGCCCTGATTTGGCAGAGATCTGCAAACAGTTTGCACCACAGGAGAAAGCATGTTTCCAAGCACCTGGGCAACGTGCAAGGCTGCAAGGGGAGGAGCCAGGCCCTCAGGAGGTAGGTGAGGTGGACGAGAGATGCCAATGGGAGGACATAGGAGAGTAGACCACAATCCACAGCACACTTGTAGGGCAAATGGGAAAGCAGGTCTCCCCCTTGGCACAGCAACAAAACAGTCTGTGAAAACTCACAAGGGAGATTGGAGAGATGGCTAAGAGGTTAAGAGCACTGTCTGTTCTTCCAAAGGTCCTCAGTTCAATTCCCAACAACCACATGGTGGCTCATAACCATCTATAATGAGATCTGGCGCCTTCTTCTGAATACTGTGTAAGTAATAAATAAATAAATTTTTTTTAAAAAAGAAAAAAAGGGGCTGGAGAGATGGCTCAGAGGTTAAGAGAACTGGCTGTTCTTCCAAAGGTCCTGAGTTCAATTCCCAGCAACCACATGGTGGCTCACAAACATCTATAATGAGATCTGGTGCCCTCTTCTGGTGTGCAAGCGTACATGCAGGTAGAATACTATATACATAATAAAAAAGAAAAGAAAATCTCACAAGTGGGAGGTCAGCGGTGCTAGTCTGTGGGACTCACAGGTAACGGACAATAGTTGTACAAGGACAAGCCTGGTTTCTTTTCTTTTTCTACACTTTCTATAGACAAGCAGATACTGAATTTTTCTTTTTTCTTTTTTTTTCTTTTCTTTTTGGTTTTTTGTAGGCTCAATTTTCTTATCAATTATATTTTATTATGAACTTACTAAACGAGCCTACCTCCCTAACAACCCGACTAACCCAATCAGAAAAGAAAATATTTTTTTAAAGATTTATTTATTATGTAAACAGTATGTATCAGATCACATTATAGATAGATGGTTGTGAGCCACCATGTGGTTGCTGGGAATTGAACTCTTGACCTCTGGAAAAGTAGTCAGTGCCCTTAACCGCTGAGCCATCTCTCCAGCCCAGCAAAGGATATTAAAGAGCACTACAATGAAACCTTAAGGATGTCAGTCCCTGGCATAGTCAGCAGGGTTTCAGCAGACCAGCAATTCCACCAAAGCTGCTGCTGGAACCAGGAGCAGCAGCTGGACCCTCAAGCCTCAGCTTGAGTCCAGAGCCTTGAAGTTTCCCTGGAGCAGTTCTCTTCAGGAGCCTCTTGAAGTGCAGGGATGAGCAGCCAAAAACCAAGTCCCAACCAAAAGCCTCCTTGCCGGTTTTGGGCTCATATATATCTCCTCTCAGTCTGTTCAAGGGTGTTTTTCACCAGGCTCCCACCAAGTAGTTCGACTTCTATGTGGAAAAACATCCTGCTTTCTCACATCTAAGTGGTAAACATCCTGCCCTCTTCTTTGTCCCACACTTGGGATCAAAACAGAAACAGGTTTATACCCCCTTCAGGGTCTCTCTGTGTGGCCTTGGCTGTCCTAGACTCGTTTTGTAGACCAGGCTGGCCTCGAAGTCACAGCGATCCACCTGCCTCTGCCTCCTGAGTGCTGGGATTAAAGGCGAGCACCAGAAAGTGTTTATCTTAGGTCACAACTCCAGGTTACGGTCCCTTACTGCAGAGCGGGCAAAGCAGCAGGTCCTTGAAGCAGCTGGTCTTTATCTATATAGAGAGACTTATTTGTTTTATTCATTTATTTTCTGGCATTTTGAGACAAGAGTTTCTTTTCGTAGCCCTGGCTGTCCTCGACTCACTTTGTAGAGTTCAGGCTGGCCTTGAACTCACAGAGATCGCCTGCCCTTGCCTCCTAAGTGCTGAGATTATTTATTTACTATATATGAGATTCATACATATGGGATATATATATATATATATATTATTATATTATATATATATATAGAGGGGTTTACTAGAACGTCTTACAGTCTAGAGTCCAGATGGTCCAACAGTGGGTGACTGTGAACAGAAGGCCCCCAAATCCAGTAGTTCTTCAGTCCACAAGGTGATGTCTTCCATATACACCAGATTCCCAAGAAGTAGCTTCTAATGCCAGTGAAGGAATGGGCTTGCTGGTGAGAAGGGGAGGAAGCAGTGCTTCCGCCTTCCCCGTCCTCACATAGGCTCCAGCAGAAGGTGTGGCCCAGACTGGAGGTGGCTCCCTCACCTCACAGAAGATCTGCATTAGAGCTGTGCCTTCCCATGTCAAAGATCCAGATTAGAAGTGGATCTTTCCACTTCAAATGACCAAATTAAGAGAGAGAAAAAAAAAAAAAAAAAAAAAAAAAGATTCCTAGCATTGTGCCTAGCCATTTTGGGGTTAATTCCAGATGTAGGCAAACTGACAGCCAACAACAGCCATCATACCTTGCAAAGGCAGAGAGCCAGTCACGAAGGCGAAGTTCCTGTGAGGCAGCCAGGCCACCTGAGCACACTCACCCCTGGGGCTGGCTGAGTGGCCAGCCTAGAAATGCCTCTAGCCTGGGACTAGCAGGACTGCAGAGCCCATCACCCTCAAGGATGAGGACAGTGGCCACCCCCACTGGGCAAGGTCACCTGAAGAGCCACACAAACTGACCCTGGGACGAGTCATACACCCCACTATAGGCTTGTTCAGACCCCGAAGCTCTAGCAACGTCACCAGTGGATGCTAGCACATGTCACTTTAAGAGCAGACACCTGCAAGGAGACCCAGGGTACTTTGGGAGCTTCTGGAACAGACCCCACTACAGCAGGGACCAGGTCCTGTGTTCCGTCAATAGTCTCCACATGTACCACAAGTGTCACAGTCTGCTCAAGTGGCCCCGCTCCAGGATTCCCAGAGATACCAGGGAAGGGAACATCCAGAGAACTGTGGGCCAGGCAAAGTGGTGCATGCCTTTAATCCCAGCACTCATGGGGAAGACGCAGGTGGAGCGCTATGAATTTGAGGCCAGTCTGATATGCACAGCAAGTTCTAGGCCAGCTATGGCTATATACACAGTGAGACCCTGTTTCAAAAGACAAACTCCAATCTACATGTGTGTGTGCATCTACGTAAGTGTGTGTAAGGAGGCTGGAGGACGCTGCTCTGTCGCTCCCTACCTTGTTCTCTGAGACACGTCCCTCCCTGACCATGGACTAGGCTGGTCATCTTGTTGTCTCTGTCCTCCACAGTTACTGGGGTTACAGGCTCAAGCATGGACTATGCCAAGATTTTTAAAACCATGAACTAGAGTCGTCACGCTTGAGCAGCAAGGACGCCTGCCTGTTGAGCCATCTTCCTGGCCCAATTCTTGGTCTTTTCAGTGAGAGCAATGAGCACCAACTAGGGACTGAATGCATCACTAGTGGCACCAAATCTGAAAACTTGAAGACACAGCAACACGCCCCCCCAACCCCACCCCACACACATACACACGCCACACCTTTTTAATGTGAACAGTCTCCCACTACTACAAATCAGGCAGCTGATTTCGTGAACTGGGGAAAATAGCAGGAGCCAGCACCTCTCCAGTCCAAGGGAGGAGCCTTATCCTGGCCTGATGTGTCTCCTTTGCTGTATACGTATAACACGTCCCATTTTTACCAATAGATGACACTGGGGAAGAAACAGTCCATGTGCAACAGGAAAAGCAAAGTTAAACCTTCATTTTGCATTTATATCAAAATAAATTCAAAGTGGATTAAATCTTGAGTGTAAAAGCCCAAAGAAGCGGTATTGAGTAGGAGACAGACACTATTTATCTAGCTGCGTGCTGCAGAGGAAAACAGAGAGTAACTTTAGAAAGGGAAAACATAAGCCGGGCAGTGGTGGCACACCCCTTTAATGCCAGCACTCAGGAGGCAGAGGCAGGCGGATCGCTGTGAGTTCGAGGCCAGCCTGGTCTACAAAGTAAGCCCAGGACAGCCAAGGTTACACAGAGAAACCCTGTCTCGAAATAAACAAAGAAAAAAAATATTTTTTTAAAGGGAAAACATTCAATGTTTTGCTATAAGAATGAAAATTTTCGAACATCAAAAACTGCCACAAACAAAAATGTAAAAGCTGAGAAAAAAATGTGCAGGAGGCAGAGAGATGAGTGGAGAATTGGTATCATTAATATTTAAAGACTTGAACTATGGGCTAAAAAACCCATCAAGCCCTCAGGGGAACCCTGTGTGGGGCACACCAGGCTGGTTTAGTTGTGTGAAGGGTACATTATTATCCAGGCCTTGAATGGAGGTGTGTCACTCCCTCAATGTCTTTAGGCACTCCCCTCTTCAGGGAGCCCCACTAATCCCATATCACAACCCCAAATTAGTAATTGCCCTTGTACACTTCCTCAAAGAGCTGGGAACTCCTCTACTGCAATGCCCAGTGCCTGGCATGGTCCTGGTGAATCCGGATTCCTCTCCTCCTGGTCTATGACGTCGGGCGCCAAGTAATGGTAGATACTGGTCTTTTTTCCAAGAAGGCTGAAGCCCTCTGCTCCTTTGGAAAGTAAAGGCTTATCATCTTGGTGAGTTCTCTCTCTCCTGCGGCACCTACAGCCGGCATCTACCATTACCATAGCAAGCAGGGGGCGTGACTGTTGAGCAGCCTCAGGTGTGCCGTGAGTGTTACTGGGGCCATCATCTGAGCTCCAGCTAGCCTGGCCTCCCTATGTGCCGCAGCCTATGGCAAGGAGAGAGGGTCTGAGTTTGCCTAGCCCACATGGGATCCTGGATTTGAGCCCCAGGATCAGGGGGGACATAGTAAGAGGATTGCAGTCCCTCCTTCCACTGTTGTCCAGATGATGTCACCTGTTCTACAAAGAGTGCCATGGTCCAAGGCCAGGATACTGTGGCCCAGTGAGCCCTGGACACAGACTGAGAAGCTGCTGCGTGGCTCAGTGGACTGTGCACCGACGTGTGCGGCCAAACAGTGGCTCTTCCACACATCAACAGACATGGCTGGCCCAGCCAGCAGCTTCCTGTGCCCAGTGTCCTAGGTCGCAGGTGAAGAGGAGTCAGGCCAACCTATGCATCCACTGTGCCTGATACCCCTTCACAGAGGACCCCCAGGCATCTGGGAGCCTGGTGCTCCTATGTCTGTGGCTACCTCACAGAGGACCCCCAGGCATCCGGGAGCCTGGTGCTCCTATGTCTGTGGCTACCTCACAGAGGACCCCCGGGCATCCGGAAGCCTGTGCTCCTATGTCTGTGGCTACCTCACAGAGGACCCCCGGGCATCTGGGAGCCTGGTGTTCTTGGGTCTGTGGCTACCTCACAGAGGACCCCCAGGCATCCGGAAGCCTGGTGCTCCTGTGTCTGTGGCTACCTCACAGAGGATCCCCGGGCATCCAGAAGCCTGGTGCTCCTGGGTCTGTGGCTACCTTCTCCCTGTCACAACATTATGGAACCAGATTTCCCCTCTGGGCCCTGATGCTGGCTGAGCAGAACTCGGTGAGGGAATGGAGGACAACTAGTTGGAAACTGGACAGCTGTAACGGATGAACAAGTGTATCCAGGGGCACACTCCTTGTAACTATCACCCAGTCTGCCCCAAAGCAGCATGTGTAGGGTGTCAAATGCCATCAAAGTGTCTCTTCCATTCATAAAGTACCAGGGGTCACAGGAACAACCATGCCACCCAACCTGCCATGCTATCTGGGCATCACACCTCAGTGCCACTGAAGCCGGCAGGCATAACTCACAGATGAACACAAAATAGGTAACCACCCCAGCTAAGCCAGCTCACACAGCAGGGCTACGATCAGAACAGAGTGTCATTGGCTCTGCCACCCTATAGTGGCAGAGCGGTGAGGCTGTCAACTACAGGCATGCAAAACGTCAAGATTCATTCACTTGGCAGGTGAAATCCGTGGTACCAAGCCTTGGGGCTTATCAGCAGTGGCCAGCTGACTCCCCTGGGCAGTCAGAAGCATCCCTGAACTGAGCTCTGGGCCAAGCAGGCTGTGCTGACACCAGATACCACCATGGCTAGCATCCAAGCGGAGATGGACAGAGATCAGAGCCAGCTAATGTCCTCATTAACAATGTGCAGAAGCCTGGTAGGTCGGCCCCACTGTGGGCTCATCCCCAAGGCAGACGTCAATCAGGTGGCTGCTACGCACACCTGAGCCACTGGGAAATCCAAGTTGGCATGGCAAGCCCCTGCATCTGGTCCCGTCCAGCTTGGAGACTATGCCCAACCAGGAGCAAGCGGAGCAAAAAAGAGCATTCACTGCCTGGGCCCAGGCCATCCCACAACTGACCACACCCACCAACCCCACCAGGATACTCTGCTATCCTGAGCAACACAGGCTACTACTTACCTATTTCATGGGATCTCAGCATGTCCTGACGCCCATCCTGTGGCCTCTGTTCCTGTAGAGAAACCAGAGGATATTATATGAAGCCACCCTGGACTCAAACCCTTCCGGACACAGGCATACTGGCCTAGCCCGTCCTCCAACCAGGACACTGGCATTCTGGTCCTAAGGCCTCCCTGTGGTGCTCCTGACTCAACCCCACATCAGGCTATCCCCACTCCTTGTAACTATCACCCAGTCTGCCCCAAAGCGACGTGTGTAGGGTGTCAAATGCCATCGAACTGTCTCTTCCATTCACAAAGTACCAGGGGTCACAGAAACAATCACGCCACCCAACCCGCCACACTTCCTGGACATCACACCTCAGTGCCACTGAAGCCGGCAGCCATAACTCACATATCTCCACGCACAATTGGGACTGCAGTTCACATTAGGTCAAGTTCCCTTCTGGTGAGCTTTAAAGGTCAGAGACATGGACACACAGCGCCCTTTCTCCTCCCAGAAGGCTGCATCATTGGGGTTTTGCTGCTCCATGTAGGGTCATGTGGCTCCCCGACCTGCAGCCCATACTGACCTTGCTGGATGACATCTGCCCCTCCCAGGGCTCCCCAAAGCTAGCTCCAACCCTGGCTCCCAGTTCCTAAGACATTGGTGACAGGCAAGCTGTAGGACTCGGCCCTGGAGTGTGACGTGTTCACAGAGTGTATATAGCATGGAACATGGGGTGAGAAGGCAGTGGTGCCTGCTCAGCACACACATCCACACCATGGACCACCACATCCTGTCTCGGCAAATAGTCTAGGGACACATTCTCCCTTGGTATATCCGAGCCTAGGGACACTGCCAGAGTGTTTATGTCATAAAAATGAAAACCTGTTTGGCATAAACATTCAGGGAGGGATGGGCAGGGAAGGAGGCATCTCTGGGGTACAGACCTTCTCTGGTCTGTTTCCAGGTTGTTCTGTGCCTCTGACCATCTTCCCCTGTGGTCTCTGAGGTGGGTCTCTCTGTCTTACAATAGCCTATCAAGCTTCTGAGTTTGAATTCCATCTAATGTGCATGTGTGTGTGCACTTTGTGTGTGTGTGGGTTGGGGCGAGGGGTGTGTACAGCAGAGAGTGGAGGGAGTAGTCAGAGCTTGGCTTGCTCCCCTGGGCAGTCCCTGAGGCCCTCTGGTGGCCATATTCAGGGCCAGGCTGTGTTGCTAGAAGCTGCCAGACCATTCAGTAGAGAGGTTTCAAATACGAAGTGGAAAGCTGGTTAAATATTAGAGTGGGATAGTGGAATGTGTGGATGAGCGTCAACACACAACAGCCAAGGCCGGGATGGGGGGGGTGGGGAGGTGGGGGGGAGCCGGGCCCATGCTAAGGCAGGAGGACCTGCTGATCCTGGAGGAACGGTTGGATACTGTTGTCCACGGGCCCTACCCCAAGCAGAGGCAAAGCCTGTGACTGGACAATGAGCCCTGCTCTAAGCATGACATTTCTGGGACAACCTTGCCTTTAACTTAAATGTTAACCTAGATTCCTGTCTCACAGAGAACCATGTGACTCTGTTATCAGGCCCTGATCTTCAAAAAGTCTCACACCAGGACTCGCCAGAGGCCACAGCCTTGGCCACATGAGTTGTGAGCCAACATCTGGCTCCCCATTGACCATCCTGAGTAGGTATAATTCCCCATTTTACAAAAGTGAAAACCAGAGCTGGAGCAGGCAGGCTCTGAACTCAGCTCTTCCTATCCCCAGGGTTTCCCATACCCCTCAACCAACACAGAATGGCATGGCTACAAGAATATGACTCCTGCCATATGAGACTCCGAGAGAGACGGTAGGGGAAAGGAGGAGAGGCGGGGAGCTTTGGGATGCAGGGTGGTGGAAGTCAACAGAGACATGGTACAGGTATGGTCAGGGTGGAGTGACTATGGCCAGCCAGCCTGCTGGGGACCCTGAATCCAGGAGGCAGACAGGAATGACAAGAAAGACTGGATAGGGCAGTGACACAAAGGCAGGTCTAGTGATGGGACTCATGACAGCGGATATCCATTTTGAAACCCTTTGAACATCCTGCTGATGTTCTATAGCCACAGGCCCCAGGGTCACCTGCCTGCCCAAGGACCACTGGGTGCTTTGTCATATTCCATTTCTCCAATGGGGATAGCCTGAGCTTGCCCTTGTCATAACCTGCCTCCCAGGCACACATACTGGGTTCCTCTACCAACACTGCCACCACCTGCCTATACCCCACAGACCTACTCACGACTCTGGGGAAGGTCTGCAGCTGTGTCACAGTGTCAGGCTCAAGCTTAAAGGCCAGACCAGGAAGTGACAGGTCAGCTAAGGCTGACTACGTGCAGAGCTCCCGCGGGTTCAAGCTGAGTCAGGCCAGGCTGAGCATGAGACGCAGGTGACGTAGGGTCACACACACCCACCGAGGATCAGAATGGCCTAAGAGCTTGCTCAGTGCTGACTGCAGTGTGGCCTCAGCATGCTACAGTCCTGCGTGGCTTCCTTGGGTTCTGCTCTGTGAGAGAAAATGCAAGTAGCGGGAAACATGCCTTCCCAGCAACCAACGTGTGCAGAGATACAGAGAACTCTTCAGCCACTAGGCAGGGAAATTTTATTCAGCTCAATGACCAGAGCCCACTACAGCAGAACCACTCCTCCTGACCTAAGAACACACCAACTAACTGATGCACAGCCCGCACCTGGGTCTAGGTTTCATCATCCTACCACTACGTGGCCCCAGATCTCCCTCAGAGCGCAAGAACCACTCCAGGATGCCAAGGGGCCTTGTTACAGGATCTCTGATGCCCCCGGAACGCCACATCCTGACAAGCAGCCCAGAAGAAGCAGAGCTCTACCTTTCCAGCTAGGCATCTGCTGAAGAGTTCCAGGCTGGTCTGGAGGGCGACAGAAACTCAGTCTGTATTCGTGTGCTGCTCAAGCAAGGGCAGGATACAGGATTACTTTTACAGAGCTAAGAAATGCCAAGGGTGCCTGGGAGCAGGGAGAGGCAACCTGGAGAGGTGTGCATGTGTGCAAGAATGAAACGTAGGGAGCCAAAGAGCACAGATCGAGGGGGGCAGGGACATGGCAAGACTAAGGGCTGGGCATAATTCATGCAAGAAGAGCCTTGGTCACAGCATCTGGACAGAAGTCATGAGGATGGCACAGCTTGGGGGACCCAGTGGGCACTGGCTTGGCTGTGCTCAGAAGTACCTCTGTCTTCAGAGCTAAGTACCTTGTGCTCATCTATGTGATAGTCCCTAATATCAGGACCCCAAAGGGAAGGTGGCTGTAGACTGCAAGAAACACCAAGTACCTCGGATGACACAGAATTGTAGATCCAGGCCTTTCCAGACAGCCAGTATCTACCTGGACCACCTGCTTCTGAAGCAGACATCACCTCAGAACACAGGGATGAAGTCCCAACAATCACGGTGTACGTCACCCATGCCAGGCTCACAGATCCTGAGACCCTCCCCAGAGCAGGCAGCACTTGCTCTGGATGGATCCTGGACCAGAGGAGGAGAGGTAGAGGGGCTGGGATCACTGTGGACTTGAGGGCTCTCTGCTGAGTTGGTCCTACTTAGAGGGAGATGTTCCCAGAGACAACTCAGCCAAGGCTCCATCCTCTGGCTTTATAAAAGAAGGTATGTGTTCTGCCTCTCGGATTGTTAGCCCATATTAAGAGTCTAGCCTAAAAGTTAACACAAACGGAAGCATTTTCTTTCTTTCCCATCATTTCTAAACGTCTGAATCTACAGGGAGGAAGTTGAGAGTCCACTAGTACCCTAGACATTCCGGTATTTGACACCGAAACAAATACAGTTAAATGTTGCTTGTATGCAACATTTAATTGTTTAAAAATTAGAAAGGGAAAGCTAGGGTACCCAGGTCTCCTGCCCAGAGCAACTCCAGGATTGCAGACTGTCCAGGGCCTGTGTCCCACTAAAGAATGTATGGGGACCAAGGGAGGAGATCCAGACGGAGACACCAGACAAGGGATTCCCAGCAGCGCCTCCTCTCTCATTTGTGAGGCCTTAGGAGCAGCGCGGTGCAGGGACATCCCTTTGGCAGAGCCAAGACTCAGCGCTCACCAAACGGCCGTGCCACCCCAGGAAGTTCCCCAGCCTCGCCGCCCCTAGGTCCCTGTAAAGTTTCCGGAGCTGCCGGGTCCATGCTTCCAGGCGCTGCGGTGGCTTGCAGAGGGCAAGGCTGCGGGAGCTGGGTCCTGTTCAGCCAGGCGGCATGAAGCTGGCACCGCGACCAAGTCGGACAGGGCCTTGAGGTCACGCACAAAGGGACCCGCCCCCAGCGACCTCGGGTCTCTGGGGGCCCTGTGTGGGCGAGGGCGCGGGTGGGAAGAAGAACTGGCTTCCGAACCCCACCCAGACCTTGAGTTCGAGCCCAGGACCCTGTCGCTCCCCTAGTCCGCGTCGCAAACTAGACGTTATACCCAGCCCGCTCCCCAGCACCCACCCCCAGCCAGCCCTGGGTCCAGACGCGAGTGTCCAGCCCTAGGCCCACAGCCGGACCCCGCCCACTCGGCCGAGCTCACCTGGCGCGCGGCGTGGGCGGCTCCGCAGCGCGGCCTCCGCCCACAAGACAGGCGTCCCCAGGTCTCCCGGCGCGCAGGGAATGGCCTCTCCAGCGCTCTGCACCGAACGCGGCTCTCAGGGCCACAGCTCGGGCAGGTTCCGGTGCGGGTACAGGGATTGGGGGGGAACCCTCCTCCTCACCTACCGGGAGCAGCCATCAGGCTGGCTGGCCCTCCCACCCTTCCCGCGGCCCGTGCGCAAAGCGGACCTGGCCGGAGGAGAGGCCTCCGCCCCGCCCCATCTAACCGCGAATTTCCCCATTGGTAGAGAGACGCGCCCCGCAACCCGTACCGATTGGATGGATGCAGAGAGATAGCGGCTTGCTGTTGGGCTGCTGGTATTGTCAGTCTTAGCCGAAGATCGGCCCCTCTAGCGGAGCAGGCCGAGGCTCTGACACCTGCCCGAAATGCTGCGGTTGTGAAGGTGGCAGGCGGCTAGGAGTTGACCCCTCTGGGCCACCTTCTGAGGACTTCCCCTGAGCCGGAGCTTGTAGGACCGGCGGTCAACCCCGGATTTCAGCAGCATTGTCTCCACCATCACCCCCAGTTCGCAGGTATCCTGTACAGCGCCTGCGGTATGCCGGACACTGAGCGTCGATCCCATTTTATGGCATAGAATATTTCTCCCACACCTCGCAAAGGAGTGTTGGGCTGCTACTCCCATTTTACAGATGGAAAACTGAAGTCTGGCTAGGTTCTTGTTTGCTTTAGGCGACCAAGGCGTGAACTCAGGCGTCTGACCTCCAGGCCTGGGAACTCTCTCACTGGCCTAGAATCTCTGCAAGCGAGGACCAGCAAGGTTAGCTAGGCTGGCAAGGGGGTGGGGATGGCTATTGCAGTTAATTTACCAACATGGCCTAATAATGTCTATTATAAGGCCTATAATTATTATTAGAGCAGTGTTTTCTAAACCCACTAGCAATCAATCAAGACACAGACACCTGTTATATTTTAAAATAGCCTTAGTTAGCCTGGGCAGGGCAGATATTAATCCCCTAAACTACTTCCCATAGTGGGGCAGATCTTTGTCCCAATCCCATGCCATCTGATTTTAATAATTTCTATCAAGCTACCTCCCATCCATAATCTCAAATACTTGCTAATGTTCTTCATCTGGGCCGAATCTCCACCCACGCTTGCCATGTGCTTCTCCTCTACCTAACCCATGATGGCGCAACCTTTTTCATCTCTCTTCTCTCCTCTGGTCTCTTCCCCCCCCCCCACCCCGCCACCCCCATTCTCTCTGTCTCCCCAAGCCTGGGAACCTTAGCCATGCCTATTCCATTTGCCCTGCCCAGGTGTGATGGCCTTTTATAGGTCAAATAGGTTAGGCTCTTAGATGGGGCACAGAGACAGCCAGCAGTAATCAGCACCAAAATACATCAGACCAACTTCCAACAACTTGGGCCCAGACTAAGGCAAGATTACAATCTCTTCACAGATGGCTGTAGTGACTTCAAGAGCAAAACCAGATAGATTCTGGTAAAACTAGGGTTTGTTCCTTCTGTGAAGCCTGTATTTACAAAGCCCTTGGGCAGCTCCCCCCCCCCCAAAACACACACACACACACACACACACACACACACACACACACACACACACCATGAGGCTGCTCTTTCCTGGGGCAATGACAAGAGTCCTCAGTCTGGGAAAAGTGGAATTAAGCATTTATCTCTCCCAATATCCTCTTCCCTGCTCTGAGTCTCGGAGAAACATTAAGGAGCTTCATCCACTGCCTGAAAAGATTAACACACATCTCCCTGCCAGGTAGAGAACACCAAAAAAGCCCACATCTCTATAGTGGCATAAGGCAGCGGAGGGGAACAGCCAGGGATGTTGTGAACAGGAGATGGGAGTCCAGAGAGGCAGGGGCACTGAATCTGGCCTGTGCTTGTTATAAGCCTTCCATACCCTGGATGCACCTGGAAATGTGCAACTTCCGGCCTGCCTGTGTTTCCCAAGGGCCCGACAGATAGTGCTAATGGAGGGGTGTGTGTGTGTGTGAGAGAGTGAGAGAAAGAGAGAGAGAGAAAGAGAGAGAGCGCACGCACGCGGGGGTACCCAGACAGACATCTATACTGAGTCCAGTGTGCCCACTCAATAATGATTGGTTGGCGAGAACAAAGAAAGTAAAATGCCTGGAGCAAGATCTCACTTCTGGGTCCACCTGGGTCTAACTGTGCACTAGCAATAAAAAAAATGACAGCAGGAGCTTTTCAGAGTCAAGACAGTTGCTACTAATCCATTGGTATCGGCCCTTGCAGTGGACACCATTTGGCATCCTGGCATTGAGATAGTATTGCAGCTCTGGGAAGGCAGAGTGAGCATCCCCCCCACCCCACCCCCAGGAAAACAGAGTCCTCCCAGAACGCAGCTCTTGCTATGTAGAGCAGCACTACAGATGCCATTCTGGCTAAGTTGCTGGGTGGTGGGGGAGTCTCTCTCCTCCATTAGAAATGGGTTTAGTACACCCAGCTGTCCCCTGGCATGTCTCCAAAGGCCCCTAGACATCCCGGAGCCCTCCTCTTGAAGACCTTGCAGTTTTGCATCACTGCTTCCCCATACTTACTGATGGTACAAGAGGCTGGACTGTCCCCTCTCTGCTGATAGAGGGCAGAGGGGAGATATATACCCTCCCCAAATTAGCCCAAACTATAAATGCCCCCTTCCAGAGACCTGTCCGCCATAGAGCCGGATCACCAGCTGCAGAGAGAACAGGATGGGGAGAGACAGCTCAGCTAGGGCTGCCTCCCTCCCAGGCCGGGGTCAAAAGCACAGTAGAAGACCACAGGAGCCAATAATACAGTTCCCCCCTCCCTCTCCCTCTCATACCCCCTATAGCCAGCAGCTGGCCAGCTCTGTAGGGGCAGCGCTGGGGAAAGCCACAGAGCGAAGGTGTGTCAGGAAGAACTTCCTAACCAGTCAGCACTTAAAAGACTGAAGAGGTGGCTACAAAAAGTGGTGAGCTCCCCGGTTCTGAGGGCTGTGCGATTGGAGGTGGAATGGCAATGAACCAGACTCAAATAGGAGAGAACAGAAAAGGGGGCAGGGGCTCAAATCCCATCACAAGGCTACCTGCTGCCTGGGGCAGGATTTGAACCACCAGCCAGCATGGTCTTACATCTCTCTTTCTGGGAACGCTTGTCCACCCCACGTCCCACTCTAGAGATGCATGGCTTGGTGCACTGGAGACAAGCTACTGTTTACCTGCTAGTTCATATCCAGACCACACTCATTTACCCCCAAACCTACGTCCTACCTGTCCACCACAACTACTTCTTAGTCCTGTAGACCAAATGGTCTGGTTGCTCCTTTGGAGACTGCTGGCAGGAGCACAGGGTGATTGTGTTAACCTGGAGGAACTATGGAAATGCCCGGCTAGGTCTGCCACCTGCTGGCCACGAGTCACAGTGCAGGGAGTCCTGTCTTGTTTGCAGATGGTTTCCATTGGCTCTCAGAAGGAATGAGAGAGAGAGAGAGATCAGATCTGTAGCTAGGTCTGGCTAAGCTTTGCCTTTGCAAATGCTTTGCTGATGCATTTCCAGTTTTCCGCAAAGCGACATCATTTCAGTTTGGGACCATGGCACCTAGATCCTCCATGTAGCTACTTCCAAACTTGCCATCTTTAAATTTTTTAATTACTGGGCCTGGAGAGATGGGTCAGTGGTTAAGAGCACTGTCTGCTCTTCCAGAGGTCCTGAGTTCAATTCCCAGAAACCACATGGTGGCTCACAACCATCTGTAGTGTGATATGATGCCCTCTTCCGGGGTGCAGGTGTACATACAGGCAGAGTATTGTATACATAATAATAAATCTTTTTAAAAGTTTTTAAACGACATTTTATTTAGTGCGCATGCACCACAATGCACACGTGGTGATCAGAGGAAACTTAAAAGGACTCAGTTCTCCCATTCCACCATGTGGGTCAGGTGACCAGGCTTCACAACAAACATCTATACTCCAATGGCCATCTTGTTAGCCCTTTATTTTACCTCAAATGACTAGCTTAAGTGCTCTGAGCAATTTTATTTAAGTCTGTAAAGTGCAGTGAGTGAGAACTGGGTATCAAGACACTGAATTGAGAGGCTGTAGTACATTATCATTGTCCTTAATGTAGTTGTCATCTTTGAGTACTCACCTTGCGAAGGGCCTCTGATGCTAAAGGGAAGCCTTAGTGAATGCCTTGGTCCTGCTCCAACGTCCCCAGTCATGGCCCTAGTCATTGCCCAAAGAGCTCAAGCATGGTCAGCTCCTTATCCTGGGGTCTGGACCTGCAGGGCAGCCTCCATGTCTACTCAAAGGCTAAGGAACGCAAAGTGGAGCAGAAGTCCCGAGTTCTGTGGTGCAGCGACTGCAATAGATAAGGGGGTCAGAGGCCAGGGAGACAGACGGTCTGGATTGAATTGGAGGCGACAAAGGGAAGGGAGGACTATCCAGGACAGATGAAAGTATGGTCTAGAGGTTAAGACCAGGACACAGTCTAAGGGGTGGAGGTTCAGGGGCTATCTCAATCTCGCAGAGATAACCCGCAGGCTGAAGAGCTGTGGCAGATGCCCGCACAACTCCAGGCTTGGCGCAGCTCCAGTCTTGGCGCAGCTGCGGGGGCGGAGCCTGGAGTCTCTGAGCGACGGCACGTACAGCCAATAAAGCTGCGGCTCTGGGTTCGTCGCTCCGCCCTTTGCTGCTGCACCCGATGGCTAACGCTCTGGTGGCGGGTTGGGCGGGCCCTGGGCTGGAGGCTAGGGCGCGCGGGTGCGGCACCCGGAAGTCGGCGGCGGCGGAGGCGGTGAGTGTGCGGCGGGAGGCTGGGGCTGGAGGTCTGCGCGCCTGGCGGGGCTAACCCGTGGTTAGGCGCCGGGCTCCTGGAACGCGGTCCGAACCAGGTTGGTCGAGGGCGAGGCGGCCCGTACCTTGTCCTAACTCAGTTTTCCCCTTCCAAGGCGTAAAATAGAAAGTAAACGGTCTGGCTCGGGACTCTAGACAGACAGACTAGACCAGACCATCTTTCTGAAAATTGAAAGCAGCCCACTTGGTACTAGAAGATGCTTCTGATTATCCCTATCAGGACTGGGCGCGGGGAGGGGGTCACGGCCCGCGGAGCAGGCTTGCTGTGTAAGAGGCTAGATTGGCGGGACTGGGTGCTGCAGGTTGTTGCAGGGTGGAGGGCTGCTATCTCCAGCGTCAGGGAGTCATTTGGAGCCTAGTCATGCCGCCCTGTCATCCTGATCCCGGCTCTGAGGCCTCAGGCCTCACAATATGTCAGAGTAGGCAGCAAATGCTGGGTCATTCCAATGCCTGGTATGGGCTTTACTAGCTTGGCCTGGTAAACCCTTGCTCGGAACGGGAAGGCATTGCGTTGTAGTCTGCGTCCAAGCCAGGCCTGGCTCATTGGCAGCCCAGGTTTTGCTTGTCTTAGTCACTTGGACAGTGGACAAGGAAGATCTGATGTTGTGACCCCAATTGTCTACCCTCAGCATT
The DNA here is from genome assembly GCF_903995435.1 of Acomys russatus. Taxonomy (NCBI): domain Eukaryota; kingdom Metazoa; phylum Chordata; class Mammalia; order Rodentia; family Muridae; genus Acomys; species Acomys russatus. Next base: position 3,592,881 of record NC_067144.1, on the reverse strand, counting down.
TTTCCCGTGCTTCCTTACGCCACGTCTTTAGAGTGAACCTTATGCCCTTGCACAAGTCCCTGATCCTCAGTCCCCCGGCCCTCCCCCAGTGAAGTGTGTCTTGCTTAGTAGCCCTGTCTGCTGTCTAGGCCTGCTGTTTTGCCACTACTGGGCCGAGAGCCATCTTCTATGAGGTAGATGTAACAGCTATAAGTGACAGCTGAATGACACTTTAAAAGACGTCCTCTAGAGGACTTTGGAAGGCAATATTCACTGATCCAATCTTGTTCATAGTGAAGAAAACTATACCTAAGGAGTCAAGTGTTTCCAAGGCTTTTTCAGGCCAGCGCAGTTGGCTGCCAGGCTTATGTTCTCCTTCACCTCCCAGACCTCCTGGATCACATGATCTGCTGGAGAGGGTGACTGTTGGGGATAGACTAAGAAGAGCCCGTGCCCCTCCTTCAGATTCTGAGTGTTCCTGCAGGGATGTGGGGTGCTGTAGTGCTCTCATCTCTTCAGGCTCCCCTACCAGGGGCACCAGCCCCACATCTTCATTTTACTTTTGTGTCTTTATTTCACTTAACAAGTGTTTGGGGGACACCTGGCAGAAGAGCTCCCAGCTGTGGCTCTCCGCAGCCTGAGAATTTCCCCCTAGTTTTAAGGACCTAAACTCGGGTCACAGCTTTGATGCTACATAGAGAAACCCTATCTCAAAAAAAAAAAAACCGAGATGGATGGTTTCTGAAGGCTGTGACAAAGTTGTAAGTCAAAAGTTCAGCCCTCAGGCAACAGGAAGGTATCTTACTGTAAACAGTTTTGTTTGAAGTTCTCTGACTGTGACTGGGTAAAGAGATAAGGCCATACCCAAGGTCATATACATTTTTTCATGCCTTAAGCTTGGCTTATTGCTGTTTTAACATAAAATACCTGTAAATGAGGCTGGGCATGGTGGCTCACACTTTTAATTCCAGCACTTGGGATGAAGAGTCAGGCGGAACTCTGAGCTTACTCAAGGCTACACAATGAGACCCTGTCTCAAGAAAAAAAAAATCTGTATATTAAGAGAATGCTGACTGCCAGCAGCCTGCACGACAGTGGCTGTTAATCGTGCGGTAGGGTTTGCTTTCCAGCTGGCAAAAAGCTGCAATCCCATTCCAGGATGAGGCACTGTTCTTGCTTCTCATGTCCTCATCGTTTTTCCTGTCCCGTCCTTCCATCCTGCCTCCCTGGACTGCAGCCCCTCCGTGGGGTCTCCTACTTGCTCTGATGCATGTAAGCACAGCCCTTCCCTGGATGTAGGTGACCACCTGTAGAAAGTGCAGGACAGAAAGGCTTGGAGGAGTCCCAGAGGCACAGCCAGGCTTGCTGCTGACACACTATGTGGGGGAAGAGCCAGAGCGCATCTTTTGATAACGTGTCAGTTTACAACAGCAGTGGCTTTGAGTCTGGCATTTGTTGGTTCAGACCACAGTGCTTGCTGAAGGGCTCCTGACAACAAGGTCACCTCAAACCAAGTTGATCTTTGAGATGATCTGTACAACTTCCACCTTTCCTAATCTCAGTTGTTCATTGTTCTCTGAGTCAGGGTTTCCAATATAGTCTTTACTAGCCTACCTTGCTCATGTAGCCCAGGCTGGCCTTGAACTCATGGCTGTTTTATTTCTCAGCCTCCAGGGTGCTGTTATTATTTTTTCTTAAGTGTGTGTGTGTGTGTGTGTGTGTGTGTGTGTGTGTGTGTGTGTGAGATATAAATCTGAGATATAGTCTTGCTGTGTTGCCTCTGCTGGCATTGAACTTGCCATCCTCCGGTCTCTGGCTGCCATGTGTTAGGATTATAGGTGTGTGTGTCACACCCAGCTTTCTTTTGAGATTGCAAAAATCGTATATACAAACTTAAAAAGACCAGTGTCCATGTCCTAGCAACTGTTCGGTGGTACACTGCTGACATTTGTGTCATACTGACAATGTGTCTCGGTGCTTGCTTTTTAAAATATATGTTTATTTATTCTTATGTATATGAATTTCTATCTGCATGTACACCAGGATGCCAGAAGAGTGTATCAGATCACATTATAGATGGTCATGAGCCACCATGTGGTTGCTGGGAATTGAACTCAGGACCTATGCAAGAGCGGACAATGCTCTTAACCACTGAGCCATCTCTCCAGCTCCCTCAGTGCTTGCTTTTAACCTCTCTTTGGAGAAGTTGTGAGCCAAAATGTCTCAGTAGTTAAGAGCACTGTTCTTGCAGAGGTTCTAGGTTCAGTTCCTAGCATCCAGATAGCAGCTTACAACTCCATCCAATTCCAGGAAACCTGAGACCCTCTTTTCTTTGACCTCTTCAAGCAGTTGGAATGCACACAGTACACAGGCATACATGTAAGCAGCACACTCATATACAAATAAGTTTGATGGGATTTTTATTGTTGTGTTTGTTTGTTTGTTTGTTTGTTTTTTAAGAACTGCCATATTTTGTCTGGGTGTGGTGGCACACACCTTTAATCCTGGGAAACTGAGGTGGGCAGATCTCCAAGAGTTTGAGCCAGTCTGATCTATGTAGAAAGTTCTAGACCAGCCAGCACTCCTGTTTCAAAAACAAACAAACAAAAAAACCCAAAACCCAAACTAAACAGATTGCCCTAATTATGTATTTATCTTTCAATACAAAATGAGGTGATGGCAAGGCCTATCCATATTGTGGGGAGCAGGGGACAGGCTGGCGATCCTACCGAACAGAGGCTGAAATGCAAAGCTGTCCTGTATTCACAGCTCTCTGTCATACCCATAGTAAGTTTGGTTTGTGCTATTCCTTTGAACTGGGAAGAGACAATGACACCCTCGTGTGGGGCTGAATTTATGTCTTCAGAACACTGAGGAGATCTGAGGAGAAGGTATCACAGGAGACAAGCTGTCACGGTGAACTGCTGTGTCATAGCTGATTGAGCAGCGTTGCCTTACAGAGCTCTGGCTGCCAAGATGGGAGGAGAAGAGGGTGCTGCAGCCGATTGGTTGCCGGGAGACTGTCTCAGCCAAGGTCTCAGGAATGGCGACACTGTGTTCTATGTGTGTTTACCTCTTCTGCTGCCAGCTCCCTGGAGCCCACATCCCAACCCATCACACCAGACATTTCTGTCTGTTTTATCCTGCCCAAAAGAACAGCTTCACACACACACACACACACACACACACACACACACACACACACACAGAGGGGCTACCACAGCCAGCAGCAATTTGGCTGCTTTACGTGGGCTGAAAGCCCAAGGAACCTGCCCACTGACTGTCCTTTCCAGACTGACAGACTAGGCAGCCCTAAAACTACACTAAAACTGCATTTTCTTTCTTTCTTTCTTTCTTTTTTTTTGGTTTTTTGAGACAAGGTTTCTCTGTGTAGCATTAGCTGTCCTGGACTTGCTTTGTAGACCAGGCTGGCCCCAAACTCACAGCAATCAGCCTGCCTCTGCCTCCTGAGTGTTGGGATTAAAGGCATGCACCACCAGCCCTGCATTAAAAGTGCATCATCCCCCCCCCCCCCCCCCCCCCCCTGAGCTAAGGACCAAACTCAGGGCAAGTGTTCTACCACTGAGCTAAATCCCCAACCCCAAAAGTGCATTTCAATCGTTGTCGGTCCTCTGTCATGTGGCTCTAGAGTCACGCAGCCTGTCCATAGCCTCCATAGCCTCGATCCATACAACCCTTGTTGATTGTCTGGGACTGCTAGATCTCCAGCTGGGAAGTTCCTTTGTGTGTGTCCTGTGTCTTCACCTTTCTACCCACAAGCCCTGCATGCCTTTTCCTCTATGCCCGAAGTGTGTGCTGCACACTGCTCAGGTGAGGGAGGCGGCTGTCAGGCAGTCCACCTGTGCTCTGTCCTGCAGCCCTGTGTTCTGGGCCCTGTTGCGCATTCTTATTTTCTGCCTCCATGGGGAGAGAGCAAGGTGTGCGAGCTTCCTTCTGAGGCACGTTGGAAGGAGACAGCTTTCTTTGTCTTGGAACATGCCAACTGCGGGTGTGGAGGTTTTCAGCACCACACTTGATGGATTGTACCAGGGAGCCCAGCCATTCACAGACAGAGGTAGAGGCAGAAGCCACTGCTGGCTCCCAGGCATCTGCTTCCCGCAGTCTGACTATCCCTGAGAACGGTTGGTTCTGTCTGTCTTCTGAGCCCATGGACAGATCTTACTTATCTCCAGTTACTGTACAAAACACAGTGATGCTTGCTCTCCTGCCTGACACCTCCCTCCTGCTACCTCAGGGTCAGGGGCTTGCTGCTGTTTGCCATTGTGTGCTACTCTAGGGCAGGACAGCACCAGTGGAAGGATGCGAACTGGCTTCAGGTGTGATGTATTAAAGCACTTGTAAGCAAGCTAAGGCATGCATGAGGCTGTGGCTTCCATCCCCAGCACCACATGCACATTAACCGCTGAAGACCCTGGACCTCTTCACTGTGCTGCTTGCTGGTCTGTGGTACTGGCACAATGTCCAGCCTGGCTAACGGGGATAGTGCTGCTACTGGACTTAGAATCACAGCCTTTGTCCCAACAAGTCAAATTCCATCACTGTCCTTAATAAACCAATAAAAAGACCCACGTTATCTTTTGGTAAAGGTACAAAATAGGACATAAGGTCATAATTTCAGGAATGAATCCTGGTGCCCCGCCTCACCTCAAGGCTGGAACATGCCAATGGTTTAACAGGTTAGGAAAGGTACTGGATAGCCTGTAAATCCTGGCTGACCCCCTCCACAGGGACAGCCTCTTGGATCTGTTATCACTGAAGGGTCCCTAACCACGAGGGCACAGTTTAATTAGTCCAGCAAGGTCACAAAGCCTGTCAGGCCTGGTCTATGCTGTGAGGTCATCTGACAAGGTGCATGTCTCCTGGAGACCATTACTTCCGCCTTTTCCCCCTGCTGGAGATCCCTGGGAGAATTCAATTCCTCGGGTGCCTTGTTTTAACCATTTGGATTGTCAGAATGGGGGCACAAGGCTTTATTTAGTGTGTCCCCATTTTTTTCCACACGCGCCAGTTACAGTGCAGCATTGATGTTCCACCTAGACTTCTAGAAGATTTTTTTTGTTTGTTTGTCCTAAGTGGTAGAAATCTATGTACTACCATGGCCAGTATATAAATATTCTGTTATTTTAATTTTTCATTGCCACAGCAGAATAGACAAAACAGGCTGACTTTATAAAGAAAACATGATTTATTTATTTTTTTAAATGTATTTATTTGTTATATGAGTGCTTTATCTGCAGAAGAGGATATCAGATCCCATTATAGATGGTTGTGAGCCACCATGTAGTTGCAGGGAATTGAACTCAGGACCTCTGGAAGAGCAGGTGGTACGCTTAACCACTGAGCGATCTCTCCAGCCCACATGATTTATTTTTATTTTTGCTCATAGTTTTGGATTTTTTTTTTATTTTTATTTTCTTGAGACAGGGTTTCCCTGTATAGTTCTGGCTGTCCTGGAACTCTTTGTAGACAAGGCTGGCCTGGAACTCACAGTAATCTGCCTGCCTCTGCCTCCCGAGTGCTGGGATTAAAGGCGTGAGCCACCACACCTGGCCAGTTTTGGACAGTGAAAGTAAAAGGGTATGGTACAAACTCTGGCCAGCCCACAACTTCCATTGACTGTACCACTAGTTAGATGGCAGTGACAAGAGTGAATGTGGAAAAGCTCTTGTAATGACTTGCTTTTTCAAAAGCCCCATAACCTCCCCTTAGTCCTTTCTATCCTCATTGACCTAAGGGCCTCGCTCTTAATTTATTTTTATGTGTAGAGGTGTTTTGCATGTATGTATGGACATGTGCCGCATGTATGTAGTGCTCTCAAAGGCTAGAAGAGGGCACTGGAGCCCCTGTTCATATAGTCTGAGCTGCCATGTAGGTGCTGGGACTCAAACCCAGGCCCTCTGGAAGAGTAGCCGGTGCTCTTGCGCACTGAGCCATCTCTCCAGCCCCCTACGCCCAAACTCTTAGAGGTCTCATCGTCTCTCAGCACTATCACCCCATGGGAGTGGTGGGGCTGAATTTGAGATGTTTCCAAATGTGGTTGAGAGTTCTGGGTGCTTTGAAAAACACAGAAATATTTTTGGAATAGGCTTTTGTTTTAATCCCAGGTGTGGGATATTGGGCTGCTTCAGATTGTCCACAGCGGGATGCTAGGTCCCCCAAGAGGCATCTGTTGCTGTTAGTTTAATGCTATGGCCTAAATGATGTTTATTATTAGGCTATAATTATTACAGCGGTATTATCTAACCTGCTTTTACAATCAATAAAGACACAGACACCTGATAGTTTTTGTTGGTTGTTGTTGTTGGTTTTTTTTTTTTTTTTTTTTTTTTTTTTTGTTTGTTTTTTGTTTTTTTGTTTGGTTGGTTTTGGTTTTTCAAGACAGGGCTTCTCTGTGTAGCCTTGACTGTCCTGGACTCGCTTTGTAGGCCAGGCTGGCCTCGAACTCACATTGATCCTCCTGCCTCTGCCTCCCAAGTGCTGGAATTAAAAGTGTGCGCCACTGTGCCGGCCTCACCTGATGTAATTTAGAATAGCCTATTTCCACCTGGGGCAGGGCAGACATTCCCTCCTAAGCTGTCTTCATTTATCTCCCAGCCCCCAGCCCCTGCCATCCGCTTCTTACTGTTTCTATTTGATTTACCTTCCATCCATAACCCCAAAATACCTGCTAAGGTGGTTCATCTGGGCCATTTGTTTCATGTGGAACTTCAGAGTTCCTCCTCTGGGCCCACATGGCTTTTTCTTATTCCATGGAAATTCTCCTTCCTCCTCTGCTTCTCCTGCCCAAGATTTTACCTGCTCAAAGCCCATGAACCTCCACTCCAGCCCTTCCTTCTGCCTTGCCCAGGTACAGGCCTTTTACTCAGCCAGTCAGGAAGGCAAGATTATACAGTATTCTGCCCACATGTATGCCTGCACACCAGAAGAGGGCACCAGATCTCACTATAGGTGGTTGCGAGGCACCACATGGTTACTGGGAGTTGAACTCAGGACCTTTGGGAAAACAGAAAGTGTTCTTAACTTCTGAACCATCTCTCTGTGAGGCAAGATTATACAGCAATACTTGGGGTACCTGAGAATGTGTTTAGCAGTGCAGCAACTAGATCTTGGAAGCCAGTAATTAGCACCAAAATAGCACCAGACCAACCTCCAACAGGCATAGTGGATTGGTGGTTAGGTGCTATTGGTCGCAGTTTGTTAAAAGGTCGTGGGCACCACCCAAACAGACAAGAGCCTAGGAAAGAGATGATCACACTTTGGGCTAGGAAGGGAGTTATCCAAAAAGACAGGAGAAGCCAGACATGGTGGCATGTTTTTAATCCCAGCACTCAGGAGGCAGAGGCAGGAAGATCGCTGTGAGTTCAAGGCCAGCCATGTCTACAAAGCAAGTCTAGGAAAGCCAGGGCTACACAGAGAAACCCTGTCTTGGGGGAGGAAAGGAAGAGCCAAAATAAAATAAAAAAAATGTGATGAATCAAGGAGTTTTATAACTCTTGGGTTTTTCAGGGATGAGTAGGCAGACTCCATATGGGGTGGGGGTGGGGAACTCTACCCACCTGCCAGAAAAGGAGAGGTTGTGCTACGTAGGATCAGGGCTCAAACTGCCTTGAATTTGGGGTTGGGATGTGAGGCTTGCTTTTTCTTTTCTTTTCTTCTTTTTGGGCTGGCTTACAGTTTCAGAGGTTTAGTCCGTTACTGTCATGGCAGGAAGGCAGCCTGCAGGCAGACATGGTGCTGGGCAAGGAGCTGAGAGTTGGACATCCTGATCCTGGTCTCAGGGCAGCAGCTGAGGAAGACTGAGCTACACTGGGCACAGCTTGAGCGTATATGTCAGACCTCAAAGCCTGTCCCTCACAGTGACACACTTCCTCCAACAAGGCCACACCTAGTAATAGTGCTACTCCCTGTGGCCAAGCATTCAAACACGTGAATCTATGAGGGGCCATTCCTAATCAAACCATCACACAAGCTTTCCTTGTGTCTGCCCTGCCTCTGCTGCCTGAGTGCTGGCATTAAAGGTGTGCACCACCACCTCCCAGTTTGGCATATGCCTTTAATGCCCCAGCACTTGGAAAGCTAAGGAAGGCAGATCTCTGAGTTTAAGGCTAGGCTGGTACACATAGTAAATTCTAAGACAGCCAGGGTTATGTAGAGAGACCCTGTCCCAAACAAAACAAAAGCTCAAATGTAAGAGACTTCCTGGTTTTCAGAAGTGGCTAGTTGGACCAGGGGATCTGAGTCACCATTCTGGGAAGACTTCTGCCAGCAGCCTTAGGACACCGGAAGTCCTGAGCTTCACGGTGAAGATTCTTCCTTCACAGCTTGCACATGCTCCTGGCATGGCTCAGGTGTGCCCAATGACATCAGTTGTGTGTGGAACACACTGAAAGTTCCTTCATGACAGTGACCAGGCTGTGTCCATGTGGGGCCTGGCAGCCTTTGGTATTCAGCATGTGGCTGAGGTCCAGTTCTAGCACCCCTCTCTGTCCTCCTCCTGGCATGGTCAGCAGAGGAATTGCCAGGTCCCAAGTGCTGTATTCCTGGGCCTCGCCCAACTGAGGCCACATGTGTTCTGAGCATCCATTCTAATTGGGACTGGGACCTACCCTGGCTCAGGACCTGTTTGCCAGAGCTAGCCTCAACCATGGTGATACATGGAGATGGGATAGCTCAGAGAAAGCTGGGGTACTCTCTTAGGTTTGGAAGTATTGAGTGTCATAGGAGATGAGACCTTCCTTTGTTGTCTTTATCTGCATATAAGGACCATGGCTGTTTTCAGACATGGACAGAGCTGGTGTAGATGTTCATCCATTCATTATATATATATTTTGTTTTGTTTTGTTTTTTGTTTCTTGAGACAGGGTTTCTCTGTGTAGCCTTGACTGTCCTAGACTCACTTTGTAGACCAGGCTGGCCTTGAACTCACAGAGATCCGCCTGCCTCTGCCTCCTGAGTGGTGGGACTAAAGGCGTGCACCACCACCGCCCGGCCATTCATTGTATATTGAGCAGTCCCCTGTATGCTCTAGAAAGTGGGCAGCTCTCTTTAGAGTTCATATCAGGACTCTGGTCAGGGAGGAGTTCCCCTGTAGGCAGTGGGGCAGGGTGGGGTTATGTGCTTTTACATACTGGAGAATCTCCCACCACTTTTCCTCCAGTATCTGCTTAAGGTGTTGTAATGTAAACACCCTAAGAACGAAACTAATGTGCCCTGGCACCGAGGAGCACGTCTTTAATCCCAGCACTTGGAAGCCAAAGGCAGGCGGATCTCTGTGAGTTGGAGTCCAGCCTGGTCTACAAAGTGAGTCCAGGACAGCCAAGGCTACACAGAGAAACCCTGTCTCGAAAAGCCAAAAAAAAAAAAAAGAAAAAAGAAAAAAAAGAGTCAAGGAACTAGATTTTATTTATTTATTTTTAAAGATATTTTATTATTTATGAGTATGCTGTCTTCACGCACACCAGAAGAGGGCATCGGATTGTATTACAGATGGTTGTGAGCCACCATGTGGTTGCTGGGAATTGAACTCAGGACCTCTGGAAGAGCAGCCAGTGCTCTTAACCTCTGAGCCATCTCTCCAGCTCCACAAGAACTAGATTTTAATTCACTAAGCTTAATGATAAAAGAAAGACAAAGACAGAGAACTATGGAGGGAGAAATGGGGAGTGTGCTCCCAAACCTTCCAGGTTGTCTCCAGGGCACCTTTGATAAGTTTTTTTCTTCAAAGAGCCAGCTTTTGGCACTTTTGTGTGGGTTAGGGTCTGCAAGGAACTAGCTTTTTAACACATTTGGGTCTGGTGGGTTGTTAATCAGCAGGGGGGTCTGCTCACCTTTGTCGGAGCATGAAGCTTACCGGGAGGGAGCAAGGGCCCACACTCATTCAGGGTAGAACACTGAAAACTCATTTGAGTTTCTGCACCCGAGTGTGGACCCTACTTGGAAGAGTGAGACATCAAAGGGTCAGGATCTCCATCTGCCTGTTAGAGTAACTTGGTAGACGTATTAGAGGTTGGGAGATGGGCTTCCCTCTGGCCCAGGTATCCAGATTGATGGTGCAGGTATGACTAACGAATGTGTGTTGTATTGATGCTCTGTGGATGTCAAACCCTGTACTTTACGATATAAGACACCAGACCTAGCAATGGGGATCAGCCAGCTTAGGCCTGGAGTCCTCAGCTGGAGATACCTAGGGGCGGAGCTTGTCCTTCCTTTCAGGTGAAGTCGAATGTGGGGTCTACAGCACCACAGCGTTGCTCTATGGACGTATAAAATGTAGAGCCTGTATGCAGTGTTTTGCGTTCAGGGAGTTGTAACTTCCACAGCCATAGAACACCACTGAAGGAAGTCAGGACAGGAATTCAAACAGGGCAGGAACCTGGAGGCAGAAGCTGATGCAGAGGCCGTGGAGGAGTGCTGCTAAGAGTGGTTTGCTCCCCATGGCTTGCTCAGCCTGCTTTCTTACAGAACCCAGGACCACCAGCCCAGGGATGACACCACCCACAATGTGCTGGACCCTCCCCCACCAATCACTAATTATGAAAATGCCCTGCAGGCTTGCCTACAGCTGGATCTTACAGAGGCACTTTTTCAACTGGGATTCCCTGTTCTCAGATGACTCTAGCTTGTGCCAACTTGGCATGAGATTAGCCAGCACAGGGCTATACTCTTCAATTCTTTTTTTTTTTTTTTTAACTAAAAAAATAATTTATTTTATCTGGAATCCTTTACAGATTTATCATACTTTCATACAACATATGATTTTATTTTACATTCCTAATAGATACTATCAATAGCTTAACTTGAGTCTTTAAACTGTACCCTTCAATTCTGAGAATTTGTTGGCCTTTTTGTTTTGTTATTTTCCCTATTTTCAGAGGGTCTATTTTCAATTATAATTTGTTATGGCATTGCCAAAAATAAGTTTGTTTTGGAACACATGCATGCACACATGGGGGTGTGGACAAAGAGAGGGAGAGAGAGAGAGAGAGAGGGAGGGAGGGAGGGGAGGGGAGGGGAAGGAGGGCAGGGGGAAGCTCATGGGCACTACCAGCAGGATGCCTTGCTAGAAAGAGGCTGCTTAGGGAAGGCAGGGGTTCTCAGGGCTCTTTGTTTTGGTTTTTGTTTGTTTGTTTGCTTTTTGGTTTTGTGGTGTTTTTTGGTTTGGTTTTTTGGTTTTTCTATACAGGGTATTTTTGTGTAGCCTTGGCTGTCCTGAACTCACTTTGTAGACCAGACTGGCTCAAACTCACCGCTGCCTCTGAGTGCTGGGACCAAGGCCTGAGCCACCATGTCTCAGGGCTTCTTACTGTTATGAGTGTTTGGCTTGCACTCATGAATGTGCACTCTATGCATTGCCTGATGGCTACAGAAGATGAAATAAGGGCATCAGATCGCTAGAGTTACTCAGTTGTAAGCCGTTAGGTTAGTCCTGGGAGCTGGACCCAGGTCCTCTACTAAGGCTGTACATGCCCTTAAGCACTGAGCCACCTTTTCAGCCCTTGCTGTATTTTTCAGGCTAGTAGTAGAACGTGTCATTGTCCACTTGGTGCTGGTTTTGCAAGCTTTTAGGATGCAAGAGTTACAGGGACATGGAGGCTTTTGGAGGCTTGCTCCTATAACAGTGGTTCTCAGCCTTTTAAACTCTGTGTCACATTTTAATACAGTTCCTCACGTGATCATCCCCAACCACAAAATTATTTTTGTTGCTGCTTCATAACTGTAAATTTGCTTTTTGTTTTTGTTTTTTTGAGAAGGGTTTCTCTGTGTAACCTTAGCTATCCTGGACTCACTTTGTAGACCAGGCTGGCCTCAAACTCACAGTGATCTGCCTGCCTCTGCCTCCCAAGTGCTGGGATTAAAAGTGTGTGCCACCATGCCTGGCCTAAATTTGCTATTGTTAAGAATCATAATGTGGGGCTCAGTGGTTAAGAGCACTGTTTGCTCTTCCAGAGGTCCTGAGCAACTACATGGTGGCTCACAACCATCTGTAATGTGATCCGATGCCTTCAACTGCAGATAAAGCACTCAAATACAATCAATCAATCAATCAATCTTAAAAAAGAAAAGAATCATAATGTAAAGCCGGACATGGTGGTGCACACCTTTAATCCCAGCACCTGGGAGGCAGAGGCAGGCAGATCTCTGTGAGTTCGAGGCCAGCCTGGTCTACAAAGCGAGTCCAGGACAGCCAGGACTACAAGAGACACCCTGTCTCAAAAAACAAAAGACAAACAAACAAGAAATCATCATGTAAATATCTGATATGTGAATGAAAAAAATTAAAAAGAGGAAAGGAGACATGAGTGGTCCCCAGTTTTGGGTTTTGGCACCAGATGAATGAAGAAACGGAAACAGGAATAGAACATAACTCCTACATAGATGAGGGAGGAGGCTTATTATAGACACGTGGGAGAGCACAGCCAGAGGTAGGGACATCTGGGAGAGGTGACAGTGGGCATGAGCCTGCTGAGCTGGGCCATGTGAGGGAGGGGGAAGGGAGGAGAGACTGGCGAGAGGGGAACCAGGTGGAGCAGCCAGGAGGCCCAAAGGCACATGAGGACAGGTGACCAAAATGGTTGGATTAAATAGGGAAGAGCAGCCCAAGCCCCTCGGCTGGAAGGTTCAGAGAAGAGACATAGGGTCTGCCAGCCTGGAAGACCTGGTAACAGGTTGGGACTGAGAGATCCTAGTGGCCAGAGTCTACTTTGATATGTTAAATAGGCACTTCAGCCATTTGTCTCAGGCTTGAAACCTAACACCTGTGAAAGGGTCATTAGGTGCCCCTAGAGGTTTTGACCCACAGGTTGAGCGCCACTGTTCTGTAATTTTTTTTTTTTTCTCTCTCTCTCTCTTTTGGTTTTTCAAGTCAGAGTTTCTCTGTGTTGCCTTGGCTGTCCTGGAACTCGCTTTGTAGACCAGGCTGGCCTCGAACTCACAGAGATCTACCTTCCTCTGCCTCCCAAGTGCTGGAATTAAAGTCTTCTAGGCCAGGCAATGGGTTAGAGTTCCTGAGGAGATTGCCCCAGTGTTTGCTGCATAAAGCTGTAAGAATGAGGAGCGGGTTGGGATAGACCCCAGGGTGTTGGGGATGCAGGAGTGGGAACTGCCTGCTGAGGGCAATAAGTGGAGCCCACATCACCCCATGCGCCAGTACAGAATTTAATTTTTCCCTAGTGGGTTCCAGTCTTCTTTGATCTGACCTTTCCTGACTATGTAGGGTGGCTGTGTTGAGTCCAGGTTTGGCCAATCAGATCAGGTACAGGCTCCGTCTGCAGCGTTTTCTGGCCCGGTGGGACATGCCTGCGTGGAGCAGAGGCAGGTATGCTTGGGCTCAGTGGCTCCGTGGACTGGGCTGTGGAAGCGGGCTGGGTGGAGCCTGTTGATAGGCCTTAGGGTCCAGCCCTTCTGGAGGAGTGTGGTGAATCCAGCAGCTCCCAGATGAGGAAGAGAGTGACAGGGTTAGGTTGTGACCTGGGAGCAGGGACCACTGCAGGGCCTTAGACTAGGGCACTCCCCACTCTGAGCCACTGTCCTGTGACTTCTTGCAGGGCCACAGTTTAGATGTCGGTGAAGAAACCTAAGACCTTCACTCAAGTGACTCAATGGAAGGATCCAGAGCACTCAGAGGCTCTTGTGTTCATGTTTATAGTTTATCACAAGGCACGGGTGCAGACTCAAGTCAACAATAGAAGGAACAGAGCACAGAATCCCGGAGACTGGGCACGGGTTCCTATTTGCCAGTTCTCCGTGGAGCTGCGTGCCCTCTCTCAGTTTTCTGAGCGGTGAAGTGGGGACAGCACACATGGAGTTTGCCAGCCGGAGAACTGCTCACTTGGGTATCTGTGGTTTCGCTGGGACTTGACTATGGGGGACTGGTAGACTTCTGGCCTGTTTGGCTGACCTTGCTTGGTACCCAGCTGATAACTACGTGGCCCACGGCCACCATCACAAGTCACAGTGGCATAGCCTATCCTGCACTGCCCAAGGCTTCCGTGTCAGTGAGGACACTTTTCCCAAAAAAGGCATGCCAAAGAGACTGCTGGAGTGTGCAGGGTGTGTGGGTGGCAGCCCAGATCCGCTGCACCACCTCTGCCTGCCAGCGAGGGCACTGAGCAGAGGTGTGGGCTTGTGGTGGTGGCGATCACCCCCAGGAAGTGGGGTGCCAGATGTTACAAGGGCACAGTGGTAAATGAGTGTGCGCTGTGGGTGCTCTGGACTCTCTGCAGTTGTGACCTCTGAAACCTTTCAGCATGGATCCCAGTCCCCAGGCTAGAGAACATTGTCATTGTCACTGGCTCAGCGCTTGTTCAGTGCTTTCACCCCCCCCCCCCCGCTGTGCTCAGCAGGACGTCACACTCTCCTCCTCCATTTCCACAAATGGCCAGAGGTTTTCTGTTTGGTTTTGGTTTTCATCTTACTGTATGTGTATGGGTGTTTCTCCTGCATGAATGTCTGTGTACCAAGAGCAATGGCCATGGAGCCCAGAAAAGGCATTGGATTCCCTGAAACCAGAGTCACCAAGGGCTATGAGCCACCATGTGCATGTAGGGAAATGAACCCCTCCGTCTCTTCCAGGGACTTTTATTTATTTATTTGTTTGTTTGTTTGTTTGTTTGTTTGTTTAAATTCCTCTCCACTGTTCTGATTAATCTGGCTTCAAGCAATTCTAGTATCTTATATGACCCTCATCACTCTGCCTTTTTTGGGTAGCCAAGGACAGAAATTCCACTGAACCCACCAGCTAATCAGCCCAGGAGTGGTGCCAGGTGAAACAGAAGTATCTTCAGGAAAACTGGGCTCATCTTCCCCCCAAACATGGCCCTTGTGCACAGCCTCATGGCCTGTAAGGACCCTTGTGATGTGTGTAGTCTGCTGTGGTCCTGTGGTCTCCGCTGGTCCAGAGAGCATGGGAAGTACCTGGTGTGCTCAGAATTAGTGCCCCTGTGAGGTGGTTTTGACTATCTAAATACCAACTTTCATGTGTGATCAGAAGACTAGGGCAGGGGCTCAGGGTCTGCAGGCCAACAGGAGCAAGGAGAGAGCTAAAGAGGCCGCATGTCAGAGAGGACCTCACCAGACCCCGAAAAGAACATCAGAACTCCACTGGCACTGGGCTGGAGACACCGGCCACTCACAAGGGCTTGCCAGCTGCTTCCTGGGGGAACATCTGGGCTCAAGTGTAGGAGGGATGTGTTATGGGAGAGGTGCAGTGGGAAAGGTGTGAGAGGTAGTCGCTGGCCAGAGAGGATGGAGAGCCTGTTGGGCAGCGGGCCTGGCTTGAGTGGGGGGTGAGGGATTGG
The DNA here is from genome assembly GCF_903995435.1 of Acomys russatus. NCBI lineage: Eukaryota > Metazoa > Chordata > Mammalia > Rodentia > Muridae > Acomys > Acomys russatus. The sequence goes on along the minus strand of NC_067144.1, from coordinate 3,577,585 downwards.
AGAGAAAGGCAGTTCCTGATGGTCCCCTCCCAGGGGCTGGCTTTCCTCTGGTCCTTCTCTCCCAATGACTGCGTCTTCATCGAGGCTGCAGCCCTGAGCTCTGCCAGCACCTCCAGCTCCAGGCTGCCCGGAGATACATCGATGGCCTTCCTGTGGACCATGGAGCCCTGCCCTCCCCACTACTCCAACCTACAGGGCTGGCCTGCTGCCCTCCTGGGCCAGCTAGGATGGCAGGTCCTGCAGCTGAACTGGAGAAATACCCTTGCTCGGGCTATGTCTGGTGACGGTGGCCAGAACTGCCTCGGCCAGTGGCCCTGCCCAGTGGCTAGGTACACAGGTAGCCTAGGGGGAACGGAAGCAGTCTGAGGTCCAGAAAGCTGGCCTCTTCTGTGACACCAGCAGCTGGCTTTTGCACATAGCATTAGTCCAGGAGCGGCCACCCACAGCAGCTGGCAGGTCGTCCCTCCTGAGGCCCAGCATGCTGTCAGTTCCCTGCACCGCCTCTGGATAACTGCTTGGCTATCTCTTTAGCTGTGTCCAGTCCCTCTTGACTTTACCACTGCTCTGTGCCTCCCCCCTCCTCCCATCTCCTGGGCTTTGTACTCCCAAGAGCCGTCATTTTTCTAAGAACTTCGTAAAAGTTCCTTTTTGTGCTCTGAACCCTGGTTTGCCCTTATTTTTCTTATCCTGCAGCTGTTTTCTTGGCTGCTATTGTTTTCCTAGAGTCAGAGCATGGCTAGTCTGTGATGTATGAGTCAATCTGTCATAGTCGCCAAGGTCCTGAATTTCAGGGTCCTTCACCCTACAACCAGGCTGGCCTCGAACTCACAGCCATCTGGATGCTTCTGCCTCCTGAGTGCTGGGATTAAGGACGTGCGCCACCACGCACAATTTCTCATAGACCAGCCCCATTTTGTTTTATTCGTGCTCATTTTTATGTGTTTGAATGTTTTGCTTGCATGTACTTGGGTGCACCATGTGTGTGCCTGGTACCCACGGAGGCAAGAATAGATCCTGAGACTGGAATTACAGATGGTTGTGAGCTACTGTGTGGGTGCTGAGACTTGAACCAGAGTCAGTTTTCTTAATTACTGAGCTTTAGCCTCCTTTTTTATATTTGAGATGTTATGTATGTTTATTATTGTATGTGGGTGTGGGCATACATGCCACAGCACACATGGGGAGGTCAGATGACAACTTTGTGGAGTCAATTCTTTGCTTCCACCTTCATGTGTGGGCTCCTGGGATTGAACTAAAGCCATCTTATAAGCCCTGGATTTTGGTTGTTGCTGTTGTTGGTTGTTGAGACTGGGTCTAGAGCTGTGTGACTCAGGCTGGCCTTGAACTCAGGATCCTCTTGCCGTAGCCTCCTAAGAGCTGGGTTCCCAGACATGCCCACTACAACCTGCTTCCCTCTTTTTCTTTTCACACAGCTTCTGAAGATAGCTGTGGATGTAGCACCCTCTTTCCCTGTGAGTGTTTGTCTCAGCCTAGCTGTAGGGTCAGGCCTTACCTTACCTTTGTACTCCTCTTGAGGGTGTCAAACACTCTGAGACTGATGCTGTGGCCTTTTCAGGGAAAGCTGAGCTTGTCTGCTTCCCCAGGGCTCTAAGGCAAACCATGGCGAGCTGTGGCCTGAGCCCCTCTACTGCTGTGGTGCAGGTCTGCAAAAGTTTCATTTTATAGACCAAATAATTAGAATAGCCAGTGTCTGTCACAGGCATACCGCTGGTGTCCCTGGAGCTGGGGCTTCTCCCAAGCTTGTAGTGGCTGTTAGGATTTGTGAAAAAGTGAGTGACAGCGGTCTCCAGGTCTCCAGCCCGTGCTTTCTGCTAATGTGCCCTCAGGGAGGCTTTGAAGGCCCTCATCTGGGATGATGCCCTGTATAGCTGCATGGAGACTGAGGACACGAGTGCCCTAAACTATAGACACTGCTGGGGCTGGGTGTCTTGGGATGGCCTCCTACAAGGAGGGCCATCAAGGGCCTGACCCACAGACCTTCCTAGGGAGGCACCCAAACTCAAGTGGTCATGTTGCACTTAGCATCTAAGACCCTCCCCAAGCCTGAGAGTGAGCACAATCTGACCCGACCTCCAGAGCCTCAAAGACAGGACGCTGGCTACGCTGACCTGAGGCATCTCTGGCTGTGCCTTTGTGACGCAGTGGCCTTCTCTGGACATACATGTGCCCACGCAAACCGTCACATTGCTTACAAATATCACGCACAGGTACACATGAACGTAGATACATGTGCATAACTGCAAAATAATACATGCACATTTTTGCACTTAGGCACCTCTGCAGACTCACATCTGTGTGCACACACTGCCTTCCACTCACTGCTTGGCTACCTCAGTAGTGGACCAGTTTCTTGGCTGTCCCAGGCTTTAGCTCTATCCTGGAACTGTGATACTAAATCATTGTGGAGCTTCGAGTCTCCCTTCCAGAGCTGACGTGTCTAGATTAGCTCTACTCTCAGAACTATGAAGTACAGGGAAATGCCTTCTGAGCCCCAGAGGCCCTAGGGCAGGGGGTCTATGTGGCAAGGGATTGTGCACTTAGTCCACACTCAGTTAGCAACCAGGTGTGTGCACACATGCCAACTGAGGTGGGCATGCAGAACCATTAGGCCCTTTGAGGTGGTGTGTGTGTGTGTGTGTGTGTGTGTGTGTGTGTGTGTGTGTGTGTGTGTGTACGCGCGCGCGCGCGCTAGGCAAAGGCCTATGGGGACACGTGTCACAGATCATCCCAGGTGAGTGGGCCCTGAGGGCCTTGGGGATGCCATGGGCTGTGATGGGTGTGTCTCCCTCCATGGCTCATGGGCAGTATGTGGTGCCATTGCTGGGAAGAGGATTTTGCTACTCCTTCCCCCCAGCTTCATGTGTGGTCCCTATTGCTGCTGCTGCCCCTTCCAGCACCCACTACCACCCCCACGTCCTGTGTCCAGGGCAAGGAAGTATCATGGCGGCGGCATTACAAGCTGATGCTGATGCCCAGGTGAAGAGAGATGTCTGGGCTGTCTCCCTAGTCCAGCCCTCCTCACTGACGGTGTGTCCTGGGCCACTGAGGCACCGGAAAGGCCCTCTGACACTGCTGTTGATACCTCATTGTTCTCCTTTTCCCACAGACCTTGCGACCGTGTGAGCAAAGCCACCCTTGCAACCCATGTGCATCATCTTCTTTAAGTTCGATCCTCGTCCTGTTTCCAAAAACGCATACAGGTAACAAATGCCCTCATCCTGCCTCTGCCATGCTGCACTGGGCCTGGAGGACACAACCGCTCCTGACCCCTGGGGTGCTGTGTGTGCGAGAGACAAGGGCAGGATGCTGGGGGTGTGGGTCTGTCTCTGCAGGCATCCTGCACAGGCTTGGTTCTGCCATGCATAATGGCTGCTTAGCGTGGGGTACTGGGGGGATTACTCGCCCTAGAGCAGGGACTCAGAACTAATGTGTGGCAGGACAGGGATGAGGTGCAGTTCTGTGGCTTGTGATTAGGGTCCCAGCAGCAGAATTGGGGGTAGTGAAAACAGTGAGTGAGACTCCGCCTGGTTGGGTCGCTGAGGGCTCTGGGTGGCAGCGAATTGAGGAAAGCATCCATGGGTTTGGGGCACTCAATCCAAGGAGTGAGGAAAGTGGAGTAAATGGGGTACCAGCCAAGAACATGGGAAACAGCGGGCAGAGAAGGGTGAACTGAAGGCCAGCCCTCCCCACTTTCCCCTACGTGTGAACTCTGGACAGTAGCCCATTCGTTCTACAGGCCATGTCAACATTCGTTTGTGTGTGTAGAGGATAAGGCAGAGATTTAACTCACAACCAGACATAGACTCCTGTCTCGTGTCTGGAGCATTTCCAAAGTTTTGAGATGTGTTCCAGAACGGGAAGATACAAGTGAGGAGATAACAATCAGGATGTAACCTGAATAAATTATAATAAATTAAAATTAAAAAACAGATGTGGCTGGGTAGTGGTGGCGCATGCCTTTGATCCCAGCACTCGGGAGGCAGAGGCAGGTGGATTGCTGTGAGTTCGAGGCCAGCCTGGTCTACAAAGTGAGTCCAGGATAATCAGGGCTACACAGAGAAACCTTGTCTCAAAAAACCAAACAACAAAACAAAACGAAAAACCAACTAGTTGTGTTCGAGAAATGATACAAGTTGTCTTTGGGGTTCCCGTGCTGAAGGGCAGAGACCCCATGCCTGGCATAGCATCTGAATTCCCTCATTTCAGTCTAGGGGATGGGAGTGCAGGGACGTGGTGTGTCCTCTTCCTACAGAGGAAACAGGGCTGGAACAGGCTACAGGAGGTGATGCTAGTGGCCCTCGCAAAACAGTAAAGGGAGTCTGGGTCCATTCTGCAGGTGGAGTGAGATTGATACAGAGCTAGTTACCTCAAGGGCTGTCTGGTGAGAAGTGAACTGACTAATGAATATGCAAGCAGCAGATATGAGTGGCAGTCGATACTCCAGTGCCCAGAGCAGAGCCCCATCTGCCACACCTATATTAAGACACACAGTTGGGGTGCTGCTCTTCTAGAGGACTGGGCGTATTCCCGGTACCCACGTGGTAGTTCACAACTGTCTATAACTGCAGTTCCACAGAATCCAGTGCCGTCTTCTGGTCGCTACATACACCAGGCACTCCAGTGCTACACAGATATATATGTAGACAAAACACTTGTGTGTGTGTGTGTGTGTGTGTGAGAGAGAGAGAGAGACAGAGAGAGAGGGGGAGGGAAGGAGGGAGAGAGGGAGAGTGTGTGTGTATGAGAGAGAGGGGGGAGAGAGGGAGGGAGGAAGAGAGAGAGCGTGTGTGTCTGTGTGTGAGGGGGGGAGGGAGGAAGAGAGAGACTGAGTGTGTGTGTGAGGGGGGAAGGAGAGAGAGAGAGAGAGAGAGAGAGAGAGAGAGAGAGAGAGAGAGAGAGAATGTCCTATGGATGGCACAGCTGTGATTCCTTAATGACTGAGAAGTCCCTCGGGTGTCATCCTGCCAGATCTTGCTGGAATCTGCCTTCTAAAGCATCTAGAGTTATGAGATCTGTCACAGGGCAAGGACTAGGTGAGGCACTGACCCATGTCCGCCACTTATGTTGAGCATTGCTGGAACTAAGACTTGAGGAGCCACTTCTACAGCAGAGGCCGTAAAGGCCGAGCCTGAGCCTTGATGAACTAAGTTGAGAAGTGGTTTGGCCTACCCCTTCGTTCCCCTCAACCCCTGTGCTCATGGGAATTCTCCTTCACCCGCAAAAACAAAGTTGTGTTTTCATCTGGAGTGACGCAGCCCAGCAAGCAGTTCCTTAGTTTTAGGTGAGGTGTGAATCCCAGGATTGGCCATTGCCCACTTGAAAACCACCTGCAGGTAAAATTAAAACGGGAAGAAAGATAAGAAATGGGCAAGTGCCGGGCAGTGATGGTGCATGCTGTGAGTTCGAGGCCACCCTGGTCTACAAAGCAAGTCCAGGATAGTGAAGGCTACACAGAGAAACCCTGTCTCTAAAAAACCGGGGGGGAAAAAATGAAATGGGCACATGTAGACCACGTACAAGTAAGTAGTGAAAGACCTGCGTGAGCCAAGTGTGGCCACACACACCTGCAATCCCAGTCACGCTGGGACAAGGCAGGACAAGGCAAGCCAGGCCGTTGAGGCGGAGAAGGCAGCAACAGAGGTGACACTACTACCTTGCTCTTTTGTATCCACTGGCTTCCTTTCTACCATGCTCAGCTGCTAACAGAGCCATCCAGGCACACGGCCTGAATCTCTGGCCAGCTTTGGGTGGCTCCTCTCTCACAAGCGAATCCTCACAGCCTGTGCATGTGGCAAGCTCCACCCACCTCATCCCTGCTGGAAAGGCTCTGCTTCAGCAATGCTGGCCTGTGGGGGCAGGCTCTAATACTCACCAATCACCACCTGGGCTTTGCTGCAGGCCGCCTCCACATCCAGTTATTCTGAGACCCTGAGGAACAACCTGTACTCAATTAACAATAGAATAGATCATTAGAAAACAGGCTTAAATGACCAGAGCCTAAAATATCAATTGGAAGCCAGATGTGGCTTACACCTGTGATCACAGCACTTAAGGAGGCTAGCAGGAGGATCTGGAGTTCAAGGCCAATGTGGGCAACACGAAACTGAAAGAAAGAAAAAAAAAAAAAAAAAAAGATTGATCACAAAGCCAAGCTTGGTCCCCGGCGCTTACCTGTGGCTGTGGCAGATGGCTTTTGAAGTAGGAGAAGTCTCCTCGGGTTTGTTCCTATAAAGTCAAATTGCCAAAGGCACAGACTGTTGATCAGGGCTACTGTGGTGGTTTGAATGAGAGTGGCCCCCGTAGGCTAATGTGTTTAAATACTTGGTCCCCATTTGATGGAACTTTTTGGGAAGGATTAGGGGGTGGCCTTCTTAGAGGAGGTGTGCCACAGTGGATGAGATTTGAGGTTTCAAAAGACTTGGACCATTCCCAGTGACTCCCTCTCTGTCTCCAACTTGTGGGTTAAGGTATTTCTTGCCAGTATGCCTTTGCTTGCCCATCAAGGATTCTAACCCTCTGAAACTATAAGCCCTAAATATTAAACTCTTTTATAAGTTGCCTTGGTCATAGTATCTTATCACATGGGGGGAAAAAAGTGACTAGACAGCTGCACACAACCACGAGATGGTATGGGGTAGACTGTGTCTGGGTTTCTATATTTGAATTCTAACTGCAGCTGGGCGTAGTAATGCGGCACTTTAATCCCAGAACTCCAGAGACAGAGGCAGGTGGTTGTCTGTGAGTTCCAGGACAGCAAGAGCTACAGACTGACACTATCTTGGAAAAAAAAAAAAAAAGATAAAAAGAAAAGAAAAACTCTTAACTTCCAGTATATCAGAATGCAACTCTCTTTAGAGATAGAACTTGAAAGAAGTGAGAAATAAAGGTAAGATGAAGCCACAGTGGGGTGGCCTTGATTCAACATGGGAAGTATCCTGAGAAGAGATTAGAGTACAGACATACAGAAGAAGGCTGCTATGACCAGAAAAGTAGAAGACAGGGATCCCAGAGGAGACCGGCCCTGCCAATTCCTTGATCTTGGACTTCAATCCTCTAGACCACAAGCCAATGGACTGCTAAAGTTGAAGCTGCCACCCTATGGTGATCCGTTATGACACGGGGGAAGCCAGCGCACTGAGGAGACCAGGCAGCGTGATGGCTTCCCCCTGCCCGGGGAGTTTGGCTGCACTTGTTCATATTGCCAGGGAGGAGGCTCAGCTGCCAGCTTGCGACACTGGAATGTTCTTCTGATGGAGATGAGCTAACTAAAGCAGCCCTGGGCAACTCAATGGATACGAGCCATGTTTCCCTAACTGTGGGCCAAGCTCACTTTGGTAGCCACTTCCATTCCAGCTCCAGGGACGTCCAATAACAGTGGCAGTCCACAGCCCTGAGCTGTCACCTCAGTAGCCTGACTTGTTCACTGAGAGGACAAGTGGGGAATGCTTTAGATTTGGGCCACGATCCCCAAACGGCAATCCCCTAAGGTCTAACGTCTCCTAGATGAGAATCATAAGACACAGTACTGGAAATGATACTTGAAGTTCTTGGGGCTTGCGATGTTCATAGCTCAGTGGTAGAGTTGGCTCCAATCCTCACACAATAAAGCAATTATTGGATCCAACCTAGCAAAACGCCTTCCAAAGGAAGGGGCCAAAAGCGAAGCAGCTGAACACCTATCACTGTGGTTGGTAATTGTATTACCTCAACGTCTACACCTGACTATATGACAAGATTGATCACTAACCACAGTAAGTCAGTGTGGCCTGTCCAGTCGCCCAAAGAGCCGTGATCTGGAGAAACTTGCATTCTTTATAAACGCAAATGCAAGCCCGCCTCTCCATTTACTGCAGAAATGTAGTGTTCCACTCCCATGCACAAAGCTGAAAAAATGGTGTAATCTAATTAAAAATGTTTTTCAAGAACATGTGGTGTGTGCATGCTTCTGGGTACATGCATGTAGAGGCCTGAGGTTCATGTTGCAAGTCTTCTTCAATCCCTCTCGGTTTTATTCATCGAGACAGAGCTTGCCGATATGGGTCGCCTTGCTCCAGGGACTGGAATTATAGACAGGCCACCGTGCACACCCAGCATTTACATGGGTGCTAGGAACTTGAACTCAGAGCACAGACGGATGGACCTTCATGGCACTGAAGTCCTCCCAAGTGTCAGCTGAGGGTTTGCTTTCTGCTCGCGTATAGGATTTTATGTGGGTGCCCATCGCTCCAGCACATCTCTGAATTACAAAACCTCCACAAGCCTTCAGCACTGCAACCTGTGATAGAAATAGCCCAGCAGTCAGTGTTCTTGAGTAGTTAGGCAAACACATTTCCTGCTTAAAAATAGGCACTGAGGGACTGGAGAGGTGGCTCAGCAGTTAAGAGCAATGTCTGCTCTTCCAGGGGACGCAGGTTCGATTCCCAGCACCCACATGGTGGCTCACAACCACCTGTAACTCCAGTTCCAGGGGATCCCGTCCCTTCTCTGGCTTCCATGGGCTGCATGCATGTGATGCCCAGACATACAACACCCATACACAAAAGTAACAAAAAGTTCTAGAAGATGTATTTGTAAAAAAATAAGTAGTTGAACATCTAAGGATAGAAGATTCTGCTTAGCTGGCTTTTTTTTTTTTTTTTTTTTTTTCCCTTTTCTTTGCCTTTTTATTTGTTTGTTTCATGGTTCATTTACTGGAGTTATGTAAGAATCAGTTCTGGGGCCAACAGTCCCAGCCTGGCTCCAGGTGCAGAGCTTGCTGACAGCACAGGTCACCTGCAGGGGCTTCCGGATTCCACTCTCCCCAGCTCATATCCAGGAGTCCAGAAACAAGAATCGAGAGGGAGCATTGGTATTTGAGCAAGGAACCTGCTCAGGGCCAGGTGGAAGCTAACCCTACCCCTGGGAGACCGGGGGTCCCCAGCCAAGTCACTGTGTTCTCTCTGCAGCTCATGCTTGGGGGCGGGGGGGCTATGGTTCCTTCCTCCTGGTCACTGCAGGCTGGGCTCAATGAAAACTGTGGCCTTGGGAATGCTGGCATTGCTGTTAAGGTGGGGGACAACTCTACCCCAAAGGGGGCAGAGCAGAGAAGGGCAGGCTCGTTGGGACTTGGATGTTGAAGGTGCAGAGACGTTCTGAATGCCTGTGTCTGTATTGAGGACAGTGACTGCCTCTCCCTACCCTGGCGAGGCTTCCACGGGAGACCTAGAAGGCTCAAGAGCCAGTTCCTGAACCATTTCCAACCTCCTCCTACAAACAAGTCTCCCAGACGATCGCCCTGCCCTCAGGTGCTACTCATGTCCAGTGTGCCCCACCCCCCAGTTTGATGGGAGCCTGTGCTTCTAGGCCTGTCTGCGTGTTTGCAGGGAAGTGCCCTACTCTCTAGCTTGGCCCTGTGTCCTTGGTGATACCATGAAGAATCCTTACTGCTCTGACCCTTTTGGGGTATGGCATGCGTGAGGCTGTCCCACAAGACCCGGTAGATCTGTCTCCTCAAGCTGAGCCATGAAAACCTGGCAGTGGCCATCAGGCAGAGACCAGAGATACAGCTCCAAACCTCTCCGATGCCTCTTGTAGCAGCCTGAGAGATTCTGCTCAAGCAAGGTAGTAAAGTGTGACAGTGTGGTTCTTTTTATTTATTTATATGGAGGTCTCATTGTGTAGCCCTGGCTGGCCTGGAACTCAGAGATTTGTCTCTGCCTCTCTAGCACTGGGATGAAAGTCATGTATCATCACGTCTGTCGTGACTTCACCACAGGGGAAAAAAAAATCTCAGTGTGAGTCAGTATGAAGCAGAGTTGAAGTTTATTTGGGAGGATATTTTAACATAGATTTTGGCACTCAGCTTGTTAGGGACAGTCAGGTATGGGATAAGACATGCCCGGGGCAAAGGTGTGGGCTTCCCCAGAGAGTCTACTTCTGTGTCCTTGCAGCGTATAATTCTGGTGCCTTCTAAAGGTCCATCTCAAAGGTGCCTCCCGAAGGGATGTCTCAGGTACCTGTGAGATCCCGTGCCTCCTGAAGGGAAGGGACGTCTCAGAGGTACCTGTGAGATCCCGTGCCTCCTGAAGGGAAGGGACGTCTCAGAGGTACCTGTGAGATCCCGTGCCTCCTGAAGGGAAGGGACGTCTCAGAGGTACCTGTGAGATCCCGTGCCTCCTGAAGGGAAGGGACGTCTCAGAGGTATCTGTGAGATCCCGTGCCCCCCGAAGGAACATCTCAGAGGGTTGCGGAATTTGAAGGATGTGGTGGCTCCTGAGGGACACTGGTCAGAATAGCTAATAAGTAAAGATCATATGGGTAACAGTGAATATGAAGATGCTTTTACTATGAATGGATTTCACTCTTGTTCATGAGATTCTCAGCAAACTTCAGGTTAACATTTGGGGAAAGTAGTAAGACCAGGCTCAGGCCTTACACATGGTTCATTGCTATTTTAACTTTTTTTTTCTCTCTCTCTCTCTCTTGTTTTTTTATTTTGTTTTGTTTTTTGTTTCGAGACAGAGTTTCTCTGTCACATTGGCTGTCCTGGAACTCACTCTGTAGAGCAGGCTGGCCTCGAACTCTTGCCTCCCAAGTGCTAGAATTAAAAGCATGTGCCACCATCATCTAGCTATTTTAATATTCATATATATATAATTTTAATTTTTTATGAGTATTGGTGTGAGGTTGTCAGATCCCTTGGAACTGGAGTTATAGACAGTTGTGAGCTGCCATGTGGGTGCTGTGAATTGAACCTGGGTCCTTTGGAAGAGCGGACAGTGCTCTTAACCACTGAACCATCTCTCCAGTCCTATTTTAACATTCTTATTTGAAAAAAAAATCTATAAAAAAAGAAATTGTCTCTATGTAGGCAATCTTTTTACACATATTTATTTTATTATTTCAAACTACTCATATTTTTATGAATATGTGCAAGTGCCCACAGACACAAGGTGTATAAGATGCCCTGGAGCTTTGGTTACAGGTGATGGTGAGCTGCCTGGTGTGGGTTCTGGGAGTTGCCCTCCAGTCCTCTAGAAGAGTATTCTGTGCTCTTAACTGCTGAACCTGCCCCGCGTAGGCAACCTTGACAGTAGGTATTAATTGTACTACAATGCTCAACTCTGAGACTGTGAGATACTTCAGCCCTTCCCATGTCTCCTTAATTTTCTTTCTAAGCTGCCTCATACGTACATCTTACCCAGGGAGCCTGTCTCCTGAGCAGGGGCTCTGAGTGTCGTTTCCCAGGAGCTGCCTAGGCGCCTGTGGATATATGGCAAATGGCAAGGACATGTGTGTATGTGGGGGGGGGGGGGTGGGGGTGGTATTTATGTTGCTGCTGCTGTAAATTTAACATTAAACCAGGAAGCCTGCAGCTCCGTGGTGGAGCACATGCAGGTCAATCCCGAGCACATAGTTTCCCTTGAACTTTCTTCTCCCAGGCTCATATTGGCAGCCAACAGAGATGAATCCTACAACAGGCCGTCCAAGTTGGCAGACTTCTGGGGGAACAACAGTGAGATCCTCAGTGGTGAGTGCTCCACACCTGGTGAGCAGCTCTTTGCTGTGCTCCACTAGCTCAGGGAGGTGTCACTCACCAAATAGGGCTAGGGTCAGCCTTGCTTCCACATGCCAATGCTGAGTGGCTTTGGGGATCAGGCAGCCCCACAATCAAGCATCTCTTAGAACTGGCCACCCAGTGTGCCCCATGCATTCCTTACATGCTGGGGAGCCCTGGAAGAAGTGGTCGGCCTGTGAGAAGGGACCACATTGCTTGGCTTGGGGGCATCCTAACAGTGTGTTTCGTGTCTGTGTTCATGTTTCTACCTGTCTACTCCTTGCTCCACAGCAAAGGCTGTACTGGGTACATCTTGTAGTCCTAGAAATATTACCAATGGATTAAGCTTTTTCTAGATGCAGGCCAATTGCTAAGAGACAATTTGGTCTTTGCTTTCAGGCCTGTTAGGCAGGCGAGGAGCCAGCCCCATGAGAGCTAAGTATTTTTGCTTCCTGAGGCATGGTACTCCAGAGCCCCAGGAGTTAACGGGTTTTCCAGTCTGGCTTCTGGGTGAGTGCTGTCCATTATGTCCTTCTGTGGGATTCTTTCACTCTTGCTGCAGTCAGTTCATCTCTGGGAACAGCTGTGGCCTCTCTGATTTACTGTCCCATGAGCTCTGGCCGCTGTAGTCTGCCCGAACCTTCAGCTCTGTTCTCAGATCACAGAGTCTGCTAGGTCCTGAGGACTCTACTCATGGGGCTCGGCTCACTTAGTGTTTGTCTTTCAGACTCTTTCTCTTTTTCACATTACATTTATTTATTTATTTATTTATTTATATCTCTGTGTGTGCATGTGCCACCTTCATGTGTGCTGGTCAGGACTTTTTTTTTTTAATATAAATCTTTTTAAAAAATATTTATTTATTATGTATACAGCATTCTGCCTGCAGGCTAGAAGAGAGTACCAGAGTTTGTTATAGATGGTTGTGAGCCACCATGTGGTTGCTGGGAATTGAACTCATGACCTTTGGAAGAGCAGTCAGTGCTCTTAACCTCTAAGCCATCTCCCCAGCCTAGGACTTTTTTGTTTGTTTGTTTGTTTGTTTTTTTGAGACAGGGTTAACTGTCTTGGACTCACTCTGTAGACCAGGCTGGCCTGGAACTCACAGTGATCCACCTGCCTTTGCCTCTTCACTGCTGGCATTAAAAGCTTGTACCACCATGCCTAGCCCAGGACAGCTTTTTTTTTTTTTTTTTTTTTTTTTAAGATTTATTTATTTATTTATTATGTATACAGTGTTTTGTCTGCATGTAAGGACTGCACACCAGAAGAAGATACCAGATCTCATTATAGATGGTTGTGAGCCATCATGTGGTTGCTGGGAATTGAACTCATGACCTTTGGAAGAACAGCCAGTGCTCTTAACCTCTAAGCCATCTCTCCAGCCCCCCTCTGAGCCATCTCTCCAGCCGCAGGACAGCTTTTTAATCTTACCAGTTCCTTTGTGGTTTTCCTTGTTCATTCTTTCTTCCTTCGTTCCTTCCTTCCTTTTTTCCTCTCTTTCCTTCTTTTCTTTCTTTAGTGAAAAGAGCTCTCTATATAGCCCTGGCTGATCTCAAACTCAGGAGTTCCACCTGCCTCTGCTTCATGAGTACTGGGAAGACGTGTGCACCACACACAGCTTTGCTTTCACTTTATTTTTATTCATTTTTGTATTTTTCTGAGACAGTGTTTCTATTGTAGTCTTGGCTGTCCAGGACTCACTTTGTAGGCCAGGCTGGCCTTGAACTTACAGCAATCTGCCTGCCTCTGCCTCCCAAGTGCTGGGATTACAAGCATGGACCACCACACTTGGCTGCTTTCACTTTTTTTATTTAGTGTGGTGTGTGTGTGTGTGTGTGTGTGTGTGTGTGTGTGTGTGTACACTTTCTGTTCTGCCATTGGGGTCATATGTCATGCTCGGCAGCAGGCATCATTACCCACTGATCCATCTTGCCAGCCTAGCTAGGTCTCACTGTTTCTGACTGGCTACAGCTTGTTGCCTGCGCCTTCTCACTGCTGGGATTATAGGTGTGTGTTGCCGTCCTGTTCAAATTCTTCTCCGAGAGTCCATGTTCTCTTAGGCTTTTTATTTTTTTTCTTTCTTTCTTTCTTTTTTTTTTTCCCTGAGACAGAATTTCTCTGTGTAGCCTTGGCTGTCTTGGACTTGCTTTGTAGACCAGGCTGGCCTCGGACTCATAGTGATCCACCTGCCTCTGCCTCCCAAGGGCTGGAATTAAAGGTGTGTACCACCATGCCTGCCTGCTTTCTTTCTTTCTTTCTTTCTTTCTTTCTGTGTGTGTGTGTGTGTGTGTGTGTGTGTGTGTGTGTGTGTGTGTGTGATTTTATGTGGGAAAAGAAATCTGTACTCTGTTGCTTAGCCAAACAGTAGGAGCTCATTCATTTTTCAATTGCTGATTTGTACAGTTTCTTTATGCATTTGAGTCTTGTTGGGTAAATGGGCTGCCAACTAGTTACCTTAATATCTTTTCATGAGTAGAACACTATTTTTAACAAATGTAGTTTTTATGGTTTGTTCTTCTTTGTCTTGTTCAGGAAACCTGTTCTTCCCACAGGCCATAACATTATTCTATAAAAGCTGCTAAGTCTGACTTTTGTCTCAACTTTTTTTGTTTGTTTTGTTTTTTGAGATAGAGTTTTTCTGTGTGGCCTTGGCTGTCTTGGACTTGCTTTGTAGACCAGGCTGGCCTCAAACTCACAGCGATCTGCCTGCCTTTGCCTCCCGAGTGCTGGGATTAAAGGTGTGTGCTACCACGCCCGGCTTCGTATGACATCTTAATAACTCCTTTTCCTAATGGTCTGGCTGTGACACCTCCTGTCGTCTAGGGTCTCTCTCTTACATAACATCCATGAGCCACACCGCCCAACTCCTCTCCTATGGCTTATAGGACCTAGACAATCTAGTGTGGGACCCAGTGACAGCAGCATTGCCCGTATGAGGAGCTGTATGTCCTAGCAGAGCTATGGAACGTGCCCGCTGAGGATTGGGCTAGAGGGTACCAGTGAGGCCCATCACAGGAGCTTGACTGGTGGTAATGTTGTCGTCTGCCATAGGGCTCGACATGGAGGAAGGCAAGGCAGGAGGAACATGGCTGGGCATCAGCACACGTGGGAAGCTGGGAGCCCTCACCAACTACCTGCAGCCCCGGCAAGAGCCAGACGCCCGTGGTAGAGGTATGGGATCTACGGGCTCAGGTGGGACCGAGGTAGGGCAAAGCTGAGGCATATTGTGGGGTGGAGCCGAGGTAAGACTGGCAGAGCAATGCAAGTGGGCAGGTCTTGGTACCATGGGGAAGGAGGAAGGAAGGAAGGCACCCAGCTAGGGCTTCTGCTGGGGAGTGCCACACCCTCCGTGTGCCCCTCAGGACAGTGACAGGAAGAAGAGCTAGAGAGAAGAGATGGCCAAATGTTGCTGATATGATTATACCAGGCAGTGTCCTTCAGGCTTATGGCTGCTTGATCACTGCATCATTGTCCCCTGCCGATTGAGTTTCATCTTCATTTTATTGTTGAAAGAGATTTGTTTATTTATACATTTTATGTATATGAGTATATGTGTGCCTGCACGTCAGAAGAAGGCATCAGATCACATTATAGAGGGTTGTGAGCCACCATGTGGTTGCTGGCAATTGAACTCAAGAGCTCTGGAAGAGCAGCCAGTGCTCCTCACCACTGAGCCGTCTCCCCAGCCTCGAGTTTCATCTTTCTTAATGCTGAATTTCCGCATGGAGGCATAGTGGGCAAACTTTATTTTTGTTTGCTCTACCATATGGAGACTGAACCCAGGGAAACGAGCAAGCCAGACAAGGGTCTGTCTCATGTTCATGGCTGCTACCTTGGCTGTTTATGTGTGTGCCCTCCCCACAGGTGAACTTGTGACTCACTTTCTGACCAGTGACATGGACAGCATGTCCTACCTGAAGAAGGTCTCCACAGAGAGCCACCTGTACAATGGATTTAACCTCATAGCAGCTGACCTCAGGTAACTAGGTCTTTAGCCTGTCTCCGTTCAGCTCCCTGCCCCCATCGGCTGGGTAACCTTTCCCAGCACTTAATTGGAAGGGTGTTTGGCAAGCATCTGAGGGCCTCGCCTGCCTCAGACCTGCTTCCTGAGACAGCCTGAAGGCCAGCCGCTGGCCTCCTACAGTGAGGGGGGAGCTGGCTGCGCCAGGACTGAAGAGCGTCTTGCTTGGGGTGACTCCAGCTTGGGTACTCATCTGCTCCTGTGGGACGCTTCGTAACAGCGGGCATCAGTCTGTCTTGACTAGGAACTTGAGCTCCCATGTGAGTCTCATACTGGTGCGTGGCTGCAGGAACACAAGTTGTATATACTTGGCCTCTGAGGGTGTTAAATGTCCTGATGTCAGTGAATGCTGTTAGCTTTATCCAGGTGTCTGTCCTGAGCTGCCTCCTACCATCAGTGCGCCCTAGGCCCCGTGTAAGGAGTGCCCTGTGTCATTCCTGGACTACATGAGCGGACTGACTCACTGTGGAAGCTAAATGAGGTGCAATGGTCCCAGGAAGAAAGCCCAGGGTGGGAGCTGGAAGGGCACGCTGCCGATCTCCCTCAGGGCCTCCTAGAGGCCATAAACCTATGCTTACTCTCCTCTCCAAACATAGAGCTATGTGTGCATTCTCAGTTGTAGTTCCTTGTGTGTTTAATCCAGCCCCAAGAGGCCAGAGCAGTGACACGCAGGAACGGTTACTCAGTGGCTATGTCCAACAGCTGGGAACAAGGCTGCTGTCCTCTGAGCAGCTATGCTGTGGCTTCTGCAGTTGGGTCTCTGGAAATCCGAGTAGCTTTCCTTGTTATAGACTACCCGGTCAGAAGACAGCTAAAGAGCAACCTCCCCGCCCCCAAGTCAGGCTGCTCATGCCACGGCCAAGGCTGTAGGGTCTAAGCTGAGCGTGACAATGCACACCTTTAATCCCAGCACTTGGGAGGCAGAGGCAGACAGATTGTAGTGGGTTCAAGGCCAGTCAGACTACATAAAGAGTTGTAGGCCAGTCAGGACTATCTAGTGAGACCTTGTCGCAAAACATGCAACCAAGTCCTGGGGCTGGAGAGATGGCTCAGTGGCTAAGAGTGCATACAGCTTTAGCAGAGGACTGCAGTTCAGTTCCCAGCACCCATGCCAAACGGCTTTTACAACTGTAGCTCCAGGACTTTATCCTATATCTCCGACCCCCATAGTCACCCTTATACACACAATCGGAAGTAACAACACATCTTTGCTTTGTTTGTTTGCTTGTTTATTTGGTTTTTCAAAACAGGGTTTCTCTGTGTAGCCATGGCTGTCCTAGAACTCACTCTGTAGACCAGTCTGGCCTCGAACTCACAGCGATCCGCCTGCCTCTGTCTCTCGAGTGCTGGGATTAAAGGCCTGCGCCACCACCTTCCAGCTGTAACAACAAATCTTTAAAAATAACAAAAAGAAACCAAAGCTTACAGTGGAGAGAGATTTGTTCTGGTCACAGCTGGCCTTTGCTTTGTCCGGTCCGTGGCGATGTGACAGAGAACCTGATACAGGTACTCAATTCCATGGGTCCTTACACACATGAGAGTGTGTGTGCACAAGCACACACATGTACACTGACTTGTCCCCCCTCAAACAAAATCTCCAAAATTTATTGGCTAAACATCTTAAGAAAGTTGCAAGAGCTGGGGTGAGGAGGAAGAAGGTGAGTGGGATGTGAACGCAGACTGGGGCTTCCGGGGCTGGGGGCGTGCCATGCCTGATGTCCACGTGGAACAAGAGATTTATCTCAGTAACCAAAGCCACCCCTGTCTGTGTTTGTCCCTTTGGAACGTGTTTCAGAATCACTTCTAAGATCCAACTTAAAGGCTCACTGTAGCATGCAGGAGCTGGGGCATTTTCAGCAGGTAGAGCCTTGTAAATAGTTGTAAAAATGTTAAAATAATAGAATATGGTCTTTGTCACTTTGTTCTTGGGAACCTACTCTGAGTCTACATGTCACACCACTTAAAGATTAGCCATAGGAGCCAGGCAGTGGTGGCACACGCCTTTAATCCCAGCACTCTGGAGGCAGAGGCAGGCGGATCTCTGTGAGTTCGAGGCCAGCCTGGTCTACAAAGCGAGTCCAGGGCTACACAGAGAAACCCTGTCTTGAAAAACAAAAACAAACAAATGAAAACCCCAAACCAAAATTAGCCATATGGGTGGCAACTGTGACCCACTAGAGGGCGGGGGTGGGGTGCAGCTATCATAACATGTCCGTGCATGTAGCAGTTAGAAAAGCATGAGGAGCTTCCACATTCTGCTTCCTCCTTGCTGGCTCCAGGAGCGTACCTGCAAGGCTACCCAGGGCCTGGTGTCTCTGTGGACCAGCTTTCCAGGCCCTGAGCTGGGCTGAAGTGGGCCATTGTCTTTGTGCTAGTCACCAGCCCAGGCCAGAGGCAGGGCCATGAGCTCACTGGGCAGTGCTGGGAGCAGGGGGTGCTGGTGTTGCCTATCTGACTTTTCTCTGGCTTTTGCCTTCCATTCACAGCACAGCAAAAGGAGATGTCATTTGCTACTATGGAAACCGGGGGGAGCCTGAGCCTGTTGTGTTGACGCCAGGTGAGCCTGCTTTGGTGTCCAGACAGGGTGGGGGCTGCTCTAGCAGTTGACTACATAGTGAGTGCCAAGCCAGCCTGGGCTACAGAACATTGAAGTGTGACTCTCTCATGTTTTGCACATGAAGTCAATCACACAGCCAGCTGTGGTGGCTCAAGCCTATAATCCCAGCACTAAGGAGGCAACAGCAAATGGACAGTCATAATTGCAGGGCCAGCTGATCTGCAGAATAAGTTCAAAGTTAGCCAAGGCTCCATGACAAGCCTTTCTTTGGGAGGGAGGGAGGAGTGCCTGTCTGTACCCCAGTACTCTGGAGGCTGAAGCAGACTCATTTGAGATGAGTCTGGAATCCATTTACAATCATCTGGGAAGCTGGGTATAGTGGTTCATGCCTTTAAATTTTGTTCTCTATTTTTTCTTGCAGAAGTTCTTTCTATAATCTAAACATTTTATCAGATATCTAACTTGCAAAAGTCCTTTCCCATTTTGTGTTTTATTTAACTTCTTTGACACTTTAAAAATTTGAGACAGGGTTTCTCTGTGTAGACCTGGCTGGACTCGTTTTGTAGACCAGGCTGGCCTCAAACTTACAGATACCTGCCTGCCTCTGCTTCCTGAGTGCTGAGCCACTGCACCCAGCTGACACTGTCTTTTAAATACATAATTTATGATTTTCATGAAGTCCAGTTATCATGTTCTTGCTATGCTTTTACTGTCTTACCTAATAAATCATTGCTTAATATAAGGTCATGAAGCTTTTTCTTTTTAAAAATATAGTGTGTGTGTGTGTGTGTGTGTGTCTGGGATCAGAGATACATGCCGCCACACTTGATCCTAAAGCTGTTCCTTTTTTTTATTTTATCTTTTGGAGACAGTTTCATGTAAACAAACTTACCTCAAACATTCATTTGTTGTACATGTATATGTGTGTACATGCCTGTGTGCCCATGCCTCAGCTTGCATGTGGAGGTCAGGTGTCCTCTCCTTCCACCATGTAGGTCCCAGAGTGTGAACTCCAGGCTTGGTGGCAGGTGCCTTTACCCAGGGAACCATATTGCTGTCCTTGAGTTAACTTTTGTACAGGGTGTGAGATCAGGCCCAATTCCATTCTTTGTGAATCGCCCAGCTCCATTATAGAATGGTCTTTCAAGCTACTCTAGAAAGAAGAAAAAAAACAGTGACATTAGGGCTGACAGCTTGGCCTTGGGGGCTCCAGCAGACCCAGGGTGGTGTTCCAGAGACTGCTGGACCTACATTGGCTTTGGCTTCCACTGGTGTCTTGTTTGGGATGCTTGACTGTAAGCCATCTGCCCACCCACCTGGGGCCTCTGCATGGCCAGGCTAACCTTCTTCCCACAGGAACCTATGGCCTAAGCAATGCCCTTCTGGAGACGCCCTGGAAGAAGCTGTGCTTTGGCAAACAACTCTTCATGGACGTGGTGGAGCAGAGCGAGGCTCTCCCTAAAGACGCCCTTGTCTCCCAACTCCTAGATGTACTCAACAATGAGGAGGCGTAAGTGAGCACGTCCCTTGAGGGCAGCCACCCAGGGCTGGGCAGGGAGGAAGGCAGGCCCAGCTACATGTCTGCAAAGGCGAGCAGCTTAGCTCCTCAGCTACAGGAGAGCCTGCCTGACATGTTCCTCTTGGGGATGCAGTCAGGGGTTCCAGGGGGGCCCTGGACAATGAAAGATGGCACAGCAGGGCATGTGCTCTGAGAAGATTGGTGTTTTCTGAGTCCTAGCCTCCTTCTTTACAAGGAGGGCTAGTATGATATTCTAGAAGGTTCTAGCTGCTCAGCAAACCTTAGGGAGAAGAGCCAGAAAAATCCAGAAGCCAATGAGAGCAGGCCTAATGTTTGACATTGTTTGCTATGCCTATCTTCAGTGATCTTGGAGCTAAGCATTAGGCATAGACACGTCTGTCCCTGGAAGGAACAGACCTCCCTTCCCACCCTCCTCCCCGATCCTTTCCCATGCCTGTGGACCTTTTTTTCATGGGGTACCCTCAGACTGGGCCCTTGGGCCTCAGCCATCCCAGCCACAAAATCTTGGTATCCATCAAGCTGGCTTTTTTTTTTTTTTTTTTTTTAAGATTTTTAAAATTTATTATTTATACAGTATTCTGCCCACATGTGTGCCTGCACACCAGAAGAGGGCACCAGATCTCATTATAGATGGTTGTGAGCCACCATGTGGTTGCCGGGAATTGAACTCAGGACCTTTGGAAGAGCAGCTGGTGCTCTTACCCTCTGAGCCAGTTCTCCAGCCCGGCATTTATTTCTTCACATTCCCATGCATCTTTCCATTCTCATCTAAGCTTGGCCGCTTTCTGCCCAGATGACCAGGTGTCCCTCCACGTTGCTCAGCCTGCAAGTCTCTTTCCTGTGGGCCTTGAACCACAGCATCATTCTCCAGCCTCAGCACCAGCTGCCCTCTTGGGGGGTGCTGGGCTGGGCTTTGCTCAGCCATGTGCCCACATGGTCCTCAATCACTTGGGCAGGCAAATTATGGCTCTGGCTGTTCTTATTGATAACCATAGTCATGGTACAAGTTGTGCTGGTTGGTGAGTCTTGGGATTTGAGGGGCCTCTTGTGTATGAATGGATGCCCACAGGGTACCACTAAGACACAGTAGAGAGTGCATGTGCCGTCCAGATGCCTAGGCTTAGTGATGGAGTCATAAGTGATGGAGTAGAAGGGTAACAAAGTAGAAGGAGCCAAGTAGGACAGTTATAAATAAACCTCAGGAATCTCAGGCTGCTAGCATGGCACATAGGGGTTCCTAGATACGCAGGCTACAGACAGGCAGTAAGGGACTAATGGCTTCTCTGGCCTTCTATTCTTCTAGACAGCTGCCAGACCCAGCCATTGAGGACCAGGGCCGGGAGTATGTACAGCCAATACTGAGCAAGTATGCAGCTGTGTGTGTCCGCTGTGCCACCTATGGCACCAGGTGATCAGGGTTGGAACTACTGGGCACATTTACTTCCCGTTGGGTGTCCCCCCAACACAACTGGCCATGGCCAGGTACCTCCCCTGACTCAGTGCATCTCAGAGCCCATAGGTAATGGACCATGCATGCATAGGGTCAGGGTGGGTCAGAGCTTTAGCCTCTTGAAGTGCCATTGTGTCCTAGGTGGGGCTCTTGGCTGCCTACCTTGTTTAATGAAGCCAGAGATGAACCCGGCAAGGTGGTGCATGCCTGGAATCCCAGCACTTGGGAGGCAGAGGCAGGCAAATCGCTGTGAGTTTGAGGACAGCCTGCTCTATAAAACAAGTCCAGGACAGCCAGGGCTACTCAGAGAAACCGTCTCAAAAAAAGGAAAAAAAGCAAACAAACAAGCCAGTGACAGAGTGTTGTTTGGCAGAAGCCCTGGCACTGGCTCTCTAAAACCTGATTGATATGCTAGATGGCAGCGGGTCTTTCCTATGTGTGCCCACCCTTCTAGAAGGCAGGAGCTCACACATGAGAACCTACCATAGGGTGGGCTAGAAGGAGAAGAAAGTCACCTGACAGCCTGGGCCAGTGGAAGAAGGAGGAGATAGAGGGAGATAAACAGATCATGTGCCCCAAGTGCTTAGAGCTTAATTTCTCTTCTTGAGTTTTTCGAGACAGGGCTTCTCTGTGTAACAGAGCCCTGGCTGTCCTGAGAGCTTAATTTCTTGCCCTTGGAAAGCCAGACATGGCCAGGTGTCTTGGAGCCTGGTGTGCTGCCAGCGGGGTCAGCTCTGGGGCCACCCTGTGAGGAATGTAGTGGATTAATTCTTTTCTTTCTCTTGGAGGGGGGTGCAGGGGGGGTTTCAGACAAAGTTTCTCTGTGTAGCCCTGGCCGTCCTGAACTTGCTCTGTAGTCCAGGCTAGCATCCAATTTAGAGAGTCCCTTGCCTCTTCTGGCATTGAAGTTGTGCACTGCCACCACCCAGCCTGTGAACTGGTTCTTGCTATAGAAAAAGGGGCATTTTAGAGTGGTGGTGACAGTCTGAGGCTGGCCAGGGAGCCCAGATGCCTCTGATGAGCCCCTTCATGTCTTTGAAATTGAGGCCATTTACTTACTTACTTACTTACTTACTTATTTATTTCTGAGACAGGGTTCCTCTGTGTAGCCTTGGATGTCCTGGACTCACTTTGTAGACCAGGCTGGCCTTGAACTCACAGCAATCTGCCTGCCTTTGCTCCCAAGTGCTGGGATTAAAGGTGTGTGCCACCACACCCAGCTAGAGGGTATTATTTAAATAACCCACCTGAAGCCAAAACTGAGTATCTGGTTACCCCTTTGTGCCTCAGGTCTGGTCCCAGCTGTAGCTAGGAAAGGTGGGGCTGGGGCTAAAGGATGCTTTCTTTCAGAACCAACACCATCATCCTTGTGGATACAGATGGCCATGTGACCTTCACTGAACGAAGCATGCTGGACAAAGATACCTCCAGCTGGGAGACCAACACCTATGAGTTCACTCTACAGAGTTAGCCACTGCTAACTCTGCTAGGTTCTTAGGATGCTGTGCCTCAAATCCCAGGCATGGATAGGAACCTTCCATGGCCACACTGCATTTCTCTGACTTAGCCAGCAACCCGAGGACCAGGACCTTCTCATCTGTTATCCATACTCTTCCTCATAGTTGGCTCAGGGTTTGTCTGTCAGTGGGGAATGACAGAGTTGAACATTAGGTCTGCGTCAGGCCTAGGCACATCATGCATATGTGAATGAACCTCATGCTTAATCCCACTACCACGATGTACACACGTGTCTGACTGACCAGCAGGGTTGTGCCTCTCACTTCACATGTTCGGCTAGTGGGTTCCCTGGATAGGTAAGAAAGGAAGGCTTTTTATAGAAACCGGCCTTTGCTCTCCTGAATGCAGAACACACGGTGCCTCAGTTCCTCGTCATCAGCTGTGCTCCTGCAGGAGAGCTGGTCATGTGAGGGACTGAATCAGGCACAAGAAAAGTCCAGTAGAAATGGAGTCTAACTGGAGAGCCTGTAGTTCTGTATGTGTTGGGGAATCCCATGTGTGTTCACTGGTTCTCCATGCATGAGGACCCTATGTGCATTGGCCAGTCCTGTTGTGTGAATCCTGGGAACTCTTAGACTCCTGGTTGCCCAGCAGGCATGGTGGGTCTGAGCAGGACCATCTCACCACGTGGCTGAGTCCGTCCCTGCCGTCTCCCAATTCCCTCATCACAAGCTGGACTCCACAGGAATGCAAACATGAGTGTGCACTGTTGATAATAAACTTTGAGCTTGTGATGAGTAAGAGTGTTTCAGAGTTCTTCCTTTGTGGGGTAGCAGCAGTCAGAACTGGAACTGTCATGGTGGGTCAGATGCCCACTCAAGGATCTTTTTGCATAACCCCTAAAGCACTGATGGATGGCCACAGGTCCGTTTGTCTGCCTGTCTGTCCTTAGGCAGAGGCCAGGGTGTGAGAGAACATTTGTGACTACAGGGTGGACTGCCACCATCAGGGATTCATCAGACAGAGTCCCTAGGATCCTTTTTTTTTTAAGTTTCATTTATTCATTTTGTGTATATGAATACCCTGCTTGCATTTACACCTGCATGCCAGAAGAGGGCATTAGATCTCATTATAGATGATTATGAGCTACCATGTGGTTGCTGGGAATTGAACTCAGCACCTCTGGAAGAGCAGACAGTGCTCTTAACTACTGAGCCACCTCTCCAGCCCCTGCTTCCCCGCCCTGAGTCCCTAGAGGGAGAGATAGGCAGGGAGTGGTGGGAATGGGTGAGTCAGAGGCCAGGGGGTGTTCTTACCCTGGGCCTTGGGAACCATGCTCCTCCCTGCCAGCTAGGAGGCCCCTAGCTCAGGCTCCTGCAAGCTTGTCCTATAGCAGTTTTCACTCTCATGAGAGGCCCTTAGATGTCTCATCTACCTCTGGCTGTCTTGGCAGAGGTACAGAACGCTCTGCCGCAAGTCAGCCTGGAGCTTCTCAGTGGCCTCCTGCAGAAGGGGTGGCCCCAAAAGTGTAGCTTCTCTTATTATGGTCTAAGTTAAGTTCTTTCAAAAAGGAAATCCTCATCCTAGTTCTTCAGAAGCTGTTTGGAGATTGTCTTTGCAGAGGTAATGCAGATAACATGGAGTCAGCTTTGGCATCCAAATCCAGTGTGACTTTTTTTTTTTTTTTCTCACAGGGTTTCTCTGTTTAGCCTTAGTTGTCCTGGAACTCACTCCATATACGAAGCTGGCCTTGAACTCTCATAGATCCACATGTCTCTGCCTCCTGGATGCTGAGATTACTGGCACGGCAGACAAGAGTGCATGCATGCTGGAGTTCTGCGCCAGCTAAGGTGCACCTGAGCTTGCAGAGGGAGTGCAACCTTGATGCCGCCTCCATCCAGACATCCAGCCTCGAACACTCTAAAAGAAGTGCCTATGCTGGGCGGTGGTGGCACACGCCTTTAATCCCAGCACTCGGGAGGCAGAGGCAGGCAGATTGCTGTGAGTTTGAGGCCAGCCTGGTCTACAAAGCAAGTCCAGAACCACCAAGGCTATACACAGAGAAAACCTGTCTTGGAGGAAAAGCATCTGTATTTGGTGGGCATCTAGCCCAGTGCTTGTCTAGCAGCCCTGACACTCCAAATTCAATCTTCAGCCAAATGCCCAAAAGAAAAGCCAAATATAATGATGGATGCCTGTGGTCCCAGCACTCTAGAGACTGAGTCTGAGACTTTCTGGCTGTGTGGTGGTGAAGACCTTTAATCCCAGCACTCAGGAAGCAGATAGAGTTTGAAGCCAGCCTGGTCTATAGAATAAGTGAAACCTTGTCTTGAACCCATCCCCCCCCCCAAAAAAAAAAGTTTGAGATCAGCCTGTACTACTTAGTGAGACCCTATCTCATATAACTAAAACCCTAGTCAAAACCAAGCCTCAAAACAAATATTCTTCTGATATTTGTTCATACCACTGTGATAGCTGTGGTAGCAAACAGCTTTACTTGTAAGATATATGGTGTGCAAAGAGCTCTATGGTCCCTTAGTTACCACACAGGTAAGAAAGCAGAGACCAGGAAAAGACAAGGTAGTGTCAAGAGCCACCGCAGCAGCAAGCCGCTTTCTATGGAGGTCTCACGTGCCTGACACCCTGCCTTCACCTCACTGGCCCCAGGTCCCTCCCACCAGGACCTTTATATCCACTGCCCCTCTTTCTCTCTCCCTGTCTTTAGATGCTAGGGTGTGTATGCATATGGAAGTCAGAGACAATGTAGGGCATCATTCCTCAGGTGCCTTCCTCCCTCCCTCCCTGGCCTGGAATGTGCCAAGTAAGCTAGGTTTGTGGGCCAGTGAACTCCAGGAATTCACCCCTCTGCCTGAGTACTAGAATTACAAACACATGCCACTCCACCCAGTCCTTTTTCACAAGGGTTCTGAGAACTAAGCTTAGGTCCTCATGCCTGCAAGGTAAGTGAAGCCCTCTTTTACCAGCCATGACTTGGTTAACATCTGTTAAAAGTTGAGCTCTCCGAACAGTGAGATATGGAGGTAGAAGTCCTTGCTAACAACTCTAGTTCAGTCCCTGAAACCCACATTAGGAGAGAGTCAACTCCTGAGTTGTTTTC
This sequence comes from Acomys russatus, assembly GCF_903995435.1. Taxonomy (NCBI): domain Eukaryota; kingdom Metazoa; phylum Chordata; class Mammalia; order Rodentia; family Muridae; genus Acomys; species Acomys russatus. The sequence continues at coordinate 3,551,881 of NC_067144.1, read as the reverse complement.
TGTCCCATGCACGCTGTGGCACACATGCCTTGCGTGCGCTCTCTCTCTCTCTCTCTCTCTCTCTCTCTCTCTCTCTCTCTCTCTCTCTCTCTCACACACACACACACACACACACACACACACACATACACACACACAAAGAGAGAGAGAGAGATTAAAGTTAGCCTGGTGTGGTGGCACAGGACTTTAACAGCAGGCAGAATACATTAGAGGCCAGCCTGATGTACAAAACAAGTTCCCGCCTGGTGTAGTGGTGCACACCTTTAATTCCACCACTTGTGAGGCAGGGGCAGGAGGATCTCCAAGTTCAAGACCAGCCTGGTCTACAAAGTGAGTCCAGGACAGCCAAGGCTACACAGAGAAACCCTGTCTAGAAAAACCTAAACAAACAAACAAAAGTTCCCAGACAATCAGAGCTACACAGAGAGACTGTATATCACAAACAAAAAGACTAAACCAAGACCCTCAGAAAACAAGACCCTGGGGGCTGGAGAGGTTAAGAGCACTGACTGCTCTTATAGAAGTCCTGAGTTCAATTCCCAGCCATGGTGGCTCACAACCATCTACACTGATGCCCTCTTCTGGCCTGCAGGTGTACATGCAGGCAGAGCATTGTTTACATAATAAAGAATCTTCAAAAACAAACAAGACCCTGAGCCCTCTAACAAGGCGTGCAGCTCAGTGCTGGTTGTCTTCACCCTTCATTTCCTACCTTAAAGATCCTTTAGGACAGAATCTTGGTTTGTTGCTGTTGGTGGTGGTGATTGTTTTTGTTTGTTTTCAAGACAGGGTCTCTCTGTGTAGCCTTGGCTGTCCTGGACTCACTTTGTAGACCAGGCTGGCCTCGAACTCACAGTGATCCACCTGCCTCTGCCTTCCGAGTGCAGGGATTAAAGGTGTGCGCCACCACACCCGGCCAGAATCTTGTTTTATCATAGGAAAGTCTTTTCTATCATGAGACAAAGCGGGGTGGTGGCAGCAAGAAAACAAAAGGAGACAAAGCAACATATAAATAAATGTATCAACTTACAGCAGAATCCAAATTACATTCATGACAGGTAACAATTTCAGATAACCTAGGTATGCAATGTTAAACTATAAGGCTGTTGTAGGCAGACTTGATACCTGCTGGGATGATGATGATGATGATGATGATTAATGTCTGTTTAAAGACAAGGTCTCGTTATGCAGCCTGGCTGGCCTGGAGCTCATAGAGACCCACCTGCTTCTGCCTTCTAAAATGCTGGGAATAAAGACATGTACCACCATGCCTGGCTGCTGCTTTGATTTTTTTTTTTTTTTTAAGTCTAATTTCTGGGTCTAGGGGGATCCCTTAGAGGACTCAGTTGTTATGGGTCTGGGGTCACTTAGAGATTCTGCTATATTCATAGCAGCTTTATTCATAATAGTCAGAAACTGGAAACAACCCAGATGTCCCTCAACCAATGAATGGATAAAGAAACTGGTACATTTACACAATAGAATACTACTCAGCTATTAAAAACAATAAAGCCATGAAATTTGCAGGCAAATGGATGGAACTAGAAAAGACCATCCTGATTGACATGACTCAGATCTAGAGAAACACGCATGGTATATACTCATTTATAAATGGATCTTAGCTATATAGTACAGGATAAACATACTAAAATTCACAGACCCAAAGAAGTAACAAGGAGGACCCAAGGGAGGATGCTTAAATCCCACTCAGAAAGGGACACAGACTAGACAGCAGAAGTGGTTGAAGAGAGGGATCAAGGTAGGAGAGGGAACACAGAAATAAAGGTGGAGATTGGGGAAGGGAGGGCAGAGGGCCTGCAGAAAGAAGGAAAACCACTGGTGGAGGCATCTCTGTGACAAGCTGGAGGCAGGGTAGGCTTCTGGGAAGATGTGGGGGTGACTCTAGCTGAGACTCCTAGTACCAGGGGTCATGGAGACCGAAGAGGACACCCTCTAACTAGACAGGACTCCTAGTTGAAGGAGGGGGACACCAACCCACCCACAAAAACTTCTCCCCAAAATTTACCCTGCCTACAAGATGTGCAGGGATGCCTGGCCCAACTTGAGACCACTCCATGGGAGACAGCCAACCCTGACACTATTAACAATACTCTGCTCTGCTCACAGACAGGAGCCTAGCATAACTGTTCTCTGAGAGCCTACACAGCAGAAGATATAAACAGATTCGGAGACTCACAGCCAAACATTGGGTGAAGCGTGGGGAGTCTTGTGAAAAAGTAGGGGGGAAGGATAGAACAACTTGGAGATGAAAGGAGCTCCACAAGAAGACCAACAGAGCCAAGTAGCCTGAGCCCAGAGGGGCGTGCAGAGACCGAAGTACCAACCAAGGATCACAGATGGACTAGACCTAGGCCCACTGCACAAATGTAGCAGACGAGCATCTCAGGCTTCTTGTGGGCTCCCTAGTAAGGGGAGTGGGGTCTGTCTCTGACATGGACTCAGTTACCTGCTTTTAATTTTTTTATCAATCCCCTCTGGTGGGGCTGCCTCACCAGGCCACAGGGGAAGAGGATGAGACTTAATGACCTGGGGTGGGTGGGTGGGGGTCCCCTTTTCTCAGGAAGAGGGGAGAGGGGAAGGGGGTAAGAAAGGGAGGGTGAGGCCGGGCGTGCTGGTGCACGCCTTTAATCCCAGCACTCGGGAGGCAGAGGCAGGCGGATCACTGTGAGTTCGAGGCCAGCCTGGTCTACAAAGCAAGTCTAGGACAGCCAAGGCTACACAGAGAAACCCTGTCTCAAAAAAAAAAAAAAAAAAAAAAAAAGAAAGAAAGAAAGAAAGAAAGGGAGGGTGGGACTGGGAGGAGAAGACGGAGGAGCTATGACAGGATGTAAAGTGAATAAATAAATAAATTATATATAGATTAAAAAAGACAAGGTCTCGTTATGCAGCCTGACTGGCCTGGAGTTCATAGACACCCGCCTGCTTCTGCCTTCTAAAATGCTGGGATTAAAGGTGTGCGCCACCATGCCTAGCTGCTGCTTGGATTTTTTTGTTTGGTTGGTTGGGTTTTGTTTTTTTGGTTTTTTTGTTTTTTGTTTTTTTGAGACCGGGTTTCTCTGTATAGCCTTGACTATCTTGGACTTGCTTTGTAGACCCAGGCTGGCCTCAAACTCACAGCGATCCACCTGCCTCTCCTTCCCGAGTGCTGGGATTAAAGGCATGCACTACCTCTGCCAGCTTTTGCTTGGATTATTTTAAAGTCTAAATTTTGGGGTTTAGAGGAATCCCTGACAGGGCTTGGTTGTATGTCTGGGCTCATTTAGAAATTCACCAGTTTGACCATTAATAAAATTTAACACACCAGAGTGTCTTTTCAGAGGACTCAGGCTCCAGCTGTGGCTACCACATACGGGTTTTTACAAGAAAAATAAAGTGAATTAATTCTGTTAAAAAAAATAAATTTTAACAAAGGAGGGAGGGGCTTTTATTCAGATACTGGTACCAGGTCTACTACACCCAGGACTCAGGATTCCTGAAGGCAGCACCTGGCCATTCAGTCAGGGGCTTATGAAGGCAAAGAGCGCAAAGTCGCAAGCAGCAGGTCCTCTATGCAAAGCAAGCTTGTTTACAGAAGCAGAAATGGCAGTTAAAAAAAAAAAAATTAACCTTAGCAGCCCTTAACATTTGGAGGTCTTAGGCCGGGCGTGGTGGCGCACGCCTTTAATCCCAGTACTCGGAGGCAGAGGCAGGCGAATCGTTGTGAGTTCGAGGCCAGCCTGGTCTACAAGGTGAGTCCAGGATGGCCAAGGCTACACAGCGAAACCCTGTCTCGAAAAACCAAAAACAAAACAAAAAAACACATTTGGAGGTCTTATGTTGTTTTTTAGTTCTCTTCAGCAGAGACTTTGAACTTGTTAAGCATAAAGTTAGCCATCAACATAATGTTAACCTGTAGCCAAGCCTGATAACCTGTGTTCAGTCTCTGGGAACCACATGGTAAAAAAGAGAACCAACTCAATAAAGTTGTCTTCTGAATTGAATGTTACCCACACACACACACACACACACACACACACACATGCACGCACGCACGCACGCACGCACACACACGTGCACTTCAACAAAAAGACTCTTTCGGGCTGACTGGATGGCTCAGCAGGAAAAGGCACCGGCTGCCAAGTGTAACTACTTGAGTTGAAGTCCCAGAACCCACATGGTGGAAACAGAGAACTGATTCCACAAAATTGTCCTCTGACCTCCACATGTGTCATTGGACACATGCACCCACAAACATACATAAGCATACCAAAAAAGTATAAACATGCCCTTTTCAGATGTTATATTTTAGCAAGATAGCAAAATACCTTTGACAATGAACCTATCTTAGTAGGAAAAAGCAGGAGGGAAAATATGCGTATGTTGACACCATAGTTGTAGTTTTGTAGTCCTCCCAAAAAGTGGGAAAGCTATCAAATAGTTACTTTTCCTGGAGGTCCCACAGAAGACTTTTATCCAGTATGCCTGCTGTACATGAGTCCAAGTGTTAGGACCAGTGGTGTTTTTTATTTTAAAAACAGTATCTTGGGGTGATTGGGGGCTGGAGAGATGGCTCAGAGGTTAAGGTTAAGAGCACAAGCTCTTCCGGAGGACTCCAGTTATAGATGGGATCCAACATCCTCTTCCGGTCTCCAGACGCACCAGGCATGCACACAGTACATAGACATACACACAGGCAAAAATCCATACACATAACAATAAAATAAAAATGAAAATGAAAAAGAAATAGCATCACGAGCTAGAGATGGCTCAGCACGTAAGAACACTAGCTGCTCTTGCAGAGGACCCAGCTTTAGTCTCCAGCATCTCATGGTGGCTTATCGCTAGTGTAGCTCCAGTTTCAGGAACCGGATGCCCTGTACTCACCCTCACAGGTACTAGGCAAGCACCTGGTGCTCACAACAACATGTAGGCTAGAAACTGAAACACATTTTGAAAATCTTCATGTGCTGGAGAGACGGCTAAGTGGTTGAGAGCACTCACTGGCTGCTCTTCCAGAGGACCCAGGTTTGGTTTCCAGCACCCACAGCTGTCTGGAACTCCAGTTCAGGGAATTTGGCAACCTTACACAAACACACAGGCAGACAAAACATCTATGCACATTAAAAAGATGCTGTTTTTTTCTATTTTTAGACACACTTTAAGTTTTTGTTTGTTTGTTCCAGACATGGTTTCTCTATGTAGCCTTGGCTGTCCTGGAACTCACTCTGTAGACCAGGCTGGCCTCAGATTGACAGAGATCTGCCTGTCTCGGCCTCCCGAGTGCTGGGATTAAAGACGTGTACCATATCTGGCTTATTTCTTCTCTTCAGTGCATTTAAGTTCCACTTAAAGTTGACTGTTCACTTATTATCTTTAGTTTTACTGCTTGGACTTCTAGATTAGCATGCAGGAAAAAATCAGTAATATTTAATGATCCTTATGGAGGGAAATATAAAGCCAAAATATTTTTAGTTAGATTGCTTCCTATTTACAAACATTTGCAATTTGCATCACCTTAATTGTCAAACATAAAACCAACTGTGGGGCTAGGGAAATGGCTTAGCTCATGTTCTTACAGAGGGCTCACATTCTGTTCCCAGCACCCCAATGGTGGATTGCAACCACCGTAACTCCAGTTCCAGGGAACTCGATGACCTCTTCATACCTCTGTGGGTATCTAGTACACACATATATTTGTAGGCAAACATTCATACACCTAAAAACAAATGGTAGCTTTTTTTCAAACATTTCCTCCTTCCTTGGACCCATTTCCCACTCCTGAAATCTAAAGCTTTTTTATGCTGGTTGGGGAGCTATGTCTCCATCAGACGTAAGGACTGATGTCAGAGTGGTACCCACACCTTCCAGGATCCCCTCGTGCTTCTCTGTGCACACATAAACCTGTGTCTCCTACAGCTGTTGGCCTTTCTTTTCTTTTCTTTGGAGACAGGGTTTCTCTGTGTAGCTCTTTGTAGACCAGACTGGCCTCGAACTCCACGATCCACCTGCTTCTATCTCCCTGAATGTTGGGATTACAGGCTTGTGGCACCATGCCTCGCTTTGTTTTTTGTTCATTTATTTATTTATTTTTGGTCTGGTGGCTTTTTTCTTTCTTTTAAAGATTTATTTATTTATTTATTTATTAGATATACAGTGTTCTGTCTGCATGTACACCTGCACACCAGAAGAGGGCATGAGATTACATTAAGTAGTTGTGAGCCACCATGTGGTTGCTGCGAATTGAACTCAGGACCTTTGGAAGTGCAGGTGGCACTCCTAACCAGAGCCATCTCTCCAACCCCTGGTGGCCTTTCTTAAAGTGGAGTCTTTTAGAGTTTTTCCATGGTAAAGGTGTTCGCCATTTGCAATTATTAAGAATTTTGGGGCCGGGTGTGGTGGCACATGCCTTTAATCCCAACTCTCGGGAGGCAGAGGCAGGCAGATCACTGTGAGTTTGAGGCCAGCCTGGTCTACAAAGTGAGTCCAGGGCAGCCAAGGATACACAGAAACTCTATCTCAAAAAACCAACCCCCCCCCCCAAAAAATAAAAACAGAAAAAAAGAAAAAAAAACACACAAAAGACCCCAAAAGACTTTGGGGAGAAATTTTCCTACTGTACAGTCTTCTAAAACAGTAGGGATATAGCTCAGTGCTTTTAGCCTAACTTGAGATCTTGGGTTCCATCTTGTTACTTTTTAGCCGTTTTTTTTTTTTTTTTAAGCACCTTTGATTTTTCATGTCCAGCACCAATAACTTTAGTATTTGATCAACAAAAGATCGTCTTCTATCACTTCTCTTACATTTATTGACCGGAATGAGAACCTAAAGGTCTTTTTTTCCGTTTATCTTATTTTCGAAGTTCTGGATGGTATTAATGTAACTTAGCCCCACCTTCGTCTCTGGCCCATAGCAATGGAGAAATGGCTTTACGGTAGGGATTTGCAGGGTTCCTAAGTCTTACATACTGCTACCTTGGGTATTGGAACAGACTTGATGAATGAATGAACAGCTTAACGGTCTTTGGCACCGACACAGCTCTGCAAGGCTGGTCTAAGGTCCATGCCAAACCAAAAGGATTCGGACCACTTTTAACAGAATCCCCAAACAGTCCTCTGTTTCCCTTCCAGCACGGAGGATGCTGTAAACACTACGAAAGATTTTTAGTAATCAGACCTTTGTCCTTCCCCGTAAAACTCCTGTCCTCAGCATTGCGCATCTTGTTCTGGGCTGGGTGGTCCTCCAGTTTAGTCCTTGGGACGACCCAGAGTCGGAGCTCCCTTGCCATCCGCCAAAAGTAAAAGTGACTACTGAGCTCAATAGAGGACGGCTCAGAGAACTGCTCCCAGCGTTCCTCGCACTCCCGCGCTCCCGGGCTCCCGGCAGCCCCTGCGCGCCACTCTCCCAGCTCACCAAGCGGCTCCAGCCCTCGGCGCGCCCAGCCCCTCCCGGCGGCGACGGCCGTTAGCTCTGCAGGGCTTGCCCTTAGTCCCGCCCCCGCGGCCGCCATAGCGCCTCGCCATTGGGCCGCGCGCGCCTCGCTCCGCCGATTGGCGGCTTCCTCAGCCCGCTCCGGGCTTCCCCCCCAATGCGCGCGGCCGTGCGCCGGGATTGGTTGCTCACCGTCAAGGCCCGCCCTCCGCTCGCCCGCGCGGCAGCGAGTCTCCAGAGCCGAGAGCTTTTGCGAGGGCCTTCGCGGGTTGCGGCGGCGCCGGGGCGGTGAGGGTCGGCCGGCTGTGGTCGGGCTGCGGGCGGCTCGGGCAGGTCGCGGGCGCCACAGGTAGGTGCGGGGCGCGAGGGGCGCCCCGCGGGCGGCGGGCGCTGCGGCCTGGAGAGGCTGCGCCCTTCCCTTCCTCACCCACCAACCCCCCCCTCCCTTCCCGGGCGAGGCCTCAGGCCGGGGCTCGGGGCGGGGCACGGCGCGCGAGGCGGGCTGGGCCACGCGGAGTCGCGGCGGCCTTTGTGCGGTGGCGGCCGGGCCCCGGAGCCCAGGCATCGTGGACTTAGGGTGCTGTCGGTCTGGTAACGAAGCCCCTTGGCCTGTGGGCCCGAAGCCATCGCCTCGCCTTCTGGCGGGAGAGATGTGGGCAGGGACAGCTCTCGCCCTGAACTGTGCCTGTTTCGGGTGTTTGGAAGAGCCGAGTAGCCGCCCAAGTCGCCCCCTAATTACCCGTCATGAAGTGTCGTGTAGCTTATCAGGATGTGGTTTTACAGCAACAATGAACGTGGTAGATATAAACGGGAGGCGGCAACCTGTTGACAGTGATACCTGTCAAGTAGTAGCATCCAGGGGACTTGGGTTGCTTTGGGTAGGAGTTTGATTTGCCATCTTGCATGTGTGCATGTACCTCGTTGCGGGATACAGACATGTCCTATCTGGGGTTGTAGACTCTTGTAAGCCAATCGCTGGGAGGTGGCCACTATCTTCTGGCTCAAACTGGACTCCCAGTGCTGAAAGTGGCTCAGTCCTCACTGCAAGCCATCGCTAACCAAAGGGAGTGAGTGACCGGTCAAGTGAGTGTGGCCTGTAAGTTCAGAAGAGGAGGATTTTCACGGTGACAAAGGAATTGATATGGTCATACTGCCTTTGGGTTGAGCAGGACGCTGTCGCACTGTCCCCCACAGTTAGATCTCCATGCCTGTCCAGCAAGTAGAAATTGTTGGGTAAAGCGCTGTGCTAGGGTCCAGGGTAGCTAGCTACGGGTCTGGCTTGCTCACAGTCCAATTGGCAAAGCAAGATCTGCATCCACAGGGTCAAAAGCTGAAGAATAGTGAAGCTGAAGGCCTGTTCTTTGAGCTCGGCATGGCCAGGCATGCTGTGGAGCAGGCGCTTCACTGTGGTGTCTCAGTTTTATCTTGTGAGGAACATGATTTTGACTGGTATGCCCAGTTTTGGCCTTTTGTTGTCATCATCCCCCTCCCATGTGACCACAGCTAGTCTTCACATCAACGTGCCTTGACATCTTCGTGATTCCATCTCCAACCCTGCCCTCCCTTCTGATCTCCAACCTCCTGCTTCTAGTTGTTCTTTTCACTTGGCATAGATTACTTTGATACCAAATAGTTTGATCTAAGCGAAGCTCCAGTCACAGCCCTTGCCAGAACAATCCTTAATGCCTGTCTGAAGTTACCTTGGTGCCTCCCTTAGGCCTTCATACATCTCTCAGGAAACCTTGCTACCTGTTTCCAACAGCAGACCATGTCTCAGAAACTGCAGCTTAAAGTCCTGGTACAAACTACCTGGTGAGCTTTTAAATTCTTCTTCCCTCTAATTTGATCCCCACTTTCACCCTCTTAGTAGTTTTTCTGAACACAGAGTGACTCGTTAAATTGCAAGATGTTATAAAACTGAGGTAATACAGACTCGGTCCTGTTGTTTGGGTGGCAGAGCAGCTGTACCATTTCATGGCTTTGTGACCTTGAGCAAATTTTTTAACCTTTCTGTCACTGTCCTGAGTGAGTTGCATAAAATCCTTAGAGTGGGTCCTGTGTGAGGGTTGGCTGCCATTCCTATCTATGGGTTGATGATACCACTGTTTTGACCCCTTCTGTGCAGTATCCTGTTGCTAAAGATAAAAAAGGTGGGGGGGGGGGGAGAAGCCCCAGGATTCACTGACCTGGCCTGCTGCTGCTTTCCCTCAGCTTGGCCACACCGTTCATGTCTCTGATGTAGGGTCTTTGCTTTTTTGTTGTTTTTTGAGACAAGGTTTCTCTACTACACAGAGCCCTGGCTGTCCTGGACTCTCTCTGTAGACCAGGCTGACCTCGAACTCAGATCCACCTGCCTCTGCCTCCTGAGTGCTGGGATTAAAGGTGTGGGCCACCATTCCCGGATGGGTCTTTGCTTTTACTCTTGACCCTCCTTTTACCCTTGCAACCCACTTAGCTCCACCTGTGTCATCTTTAGGTGGGCACTGGCTTCAGAACCTTGTATGATCTTTTGGAAGCTGTTTCCTGTTTCTCAGCTTTTTTTTTTTTTTTTTTTTTTCTTGCTTTGTTTTAGCTGCAGTGTTTGTCAGCATTAGCATCATAGATACTTCTCTGTTATTATCCATCTCCCCCACTAATATGAAAGCTCTGTGGGGCAAGTGTTTTGTCTGCCTTGTACCTGTACTAACACATATAAATGTGTGTGCCTGATGGAAGGCATTCAGCAAATAGTTGATTAATAAATTGAGTAAGCTTTCAGAGGGAAAGTAAGAAACTTACCTAGGCCTGCCTGCTGCTGAGCCCAGGAGCTAGACAATTATCTTGTGCCTGCAAGATGTGAACTTTACTTTTCCGGGGCCACAGGTCCCACCTATGGTGTGTATCTCTTTAAATAAAGCCTACCCTGTTTAACACTTATTAATATCTTCATTTATTGTCTTTTTGTGGTTCTACACTGGCCCACTGCTCTTAACGTGCAGTATGGGTTCCCCGTCTAATACTTGGTCTTCGACCAATACTTGGGTATTCTTCTATTAGTATATTTTATCTCAGAAATCACAGATTTGACTTCCTGTGGTCTCTGCACACCTAACAGGCCCTGTCCTATTCTTATTTGAGGTTGTTAGAACTAAACATGCTGACCTGTCTGTCCTCTGCTGTGGTCCTTGGTTGCCAGGAAACTGGCTTTGTCCCTTTGGTCTCTCCTGGCTCCTTAGTGATTGCTGCACTTCTCAGTCATTCCTAAGCACCTTTGATGGGAACACCTTTACAGAGGTGTTTTGTTAAATTCCCGTTGAATTAAAAACTTGTTAGGCCAGAGGCAGGTGTATCTCTGTGAGTTCGAGGCCAGCCTATTCTACAAAGTGAGTCCCGGGACAGCTAAGGCTACACAGAGAAACTCTGTCTGGAAAAACTGGAAAGAAACAAAACAAAACACAGCAACAGAACCTGCTAGGCTATCTTTTAGGTTATAGGAAATAAAATGATAGTATAGTTTGACCTTTCAGCTATGTCCAGGCACACTATGGGGTCATGCTCTCTTGTTTGTGGTAGCACTTCTCAGTACACTGTGAGTATTTAAATGGTTTGACCTAAATAAGCCTCTGGCTTTTATGTTGTACCTTCAACAAGGCATAGCCACCCCACTCATTCCTTTCACTGTAAGCTGCTTATATAGTTGATGTTTTATGTGTCTCGTCCTCTCTGGGGTCTTAAGAATACGAGTTCTTGTAGATGCAGCCAGACTGTCACCCATGGGCATGGTCCTGTGTGTATGTCTGCACCTGTACCAGTGTGCATGGCATGTGCATGTTTCTGTGCATGATGCAGGAGTGTGCATGAGAGAGAAAGTGTGTGTGTGTGTGTCTACCAGTAGCCTTCCTGTGGGTCTTTGGTTTTGTGGCAAGCCTTTTGCTGATCTGCCTTCTGTGTTGTGTCATCCCTCTTTGCAAGCATCCTCTGTGGCAGAGCTTCCTAGGATTGTATCCTTCCCTCTCTGCTATTTCCCTCTTATGGTTTTGGTGCTTTCCTCCCAGTTCATGTGATCTCCTCCACCAGACCTCTTCAGGGCTCCAGAGTTGTGTTGCCTGAGTACTTGTGAGACAGGACTGCCTGCAGCATCCCTCTATTCTTCTCTAGACTTCCGCCTAGGTATTAGAGTGTATCTGCAGAGAAACTTTTTTTCTTCACCTCCTTGTTTTCTGCTTTCCACCCCCATAGGGTCTGCAAGCATAGACAATTTCTTGTTGTCTCCAGAGCTGCTTCTACATCTTTGTTTTGGAGAACTGTCCCAACACCTGGTGCAATCACCTATATACCTGGTATAGCCATGACTCTTATAAGGAGAGTCACTTCCCTCTTGGTAGCTCCCTATCCTCAGCCTGGAGCTAGGCTCCGGGTGGCACCTAGGACCCTTTTTCCCTTGGCTCTAGTTTTCTCCTATGTTGTCCCACTTACCGCCCCCCCCATCCCCAATACTAGCAGGCTCCCTTCCCAACAGACACCCTCCCTCTACTGGGAATGGATTTATGCTGCCACTCCTGGTGACCTCAGCACGCTGCATCACTGTCCTGTCCACGTGCCACGTTGTGGGCCCAGGAGAGGGGGTCGCTGGGTAGCAGAGTGCCTGACTATATCTCTGAGGTCCCTATTGCCACAGAGTTGAACTGAGGGTCTCGCTTGCCCTCTGACTGACCCAGCCTTTACAGGTGAGTAGATTGATGGCCAGGAGGAGGCCATGCACTCTACAAGTGTTCCTGAACTGGTGATCTCCTGCTGCATGCTTGCTCATCTACTAGGCTGAGTTATGGGAATGCTGTGGGAAAGTTTAGCTTTTTATTTTAGTCTTAATCCTTTTTGAGTTCTAAGACTATTTTTGTGCCTCTGAAATAGGGATTAGAATGAATAGTTGGTAAAATACATAATTTAGGACTTAAAGTTTAGATTCTGAAAAAAACTAGTAAGGTTAGTTTTTTTCTGATGTCTGAAAAGCTTGCTTAAAGGCAGTGTTATCTTAGCTCTTTACTATACCATTGATAGAATTTGATTTTTAACTTGTTACCAGAGAAGTAAAAGGCTTCTGTCATTTTGTGACAATATTTTTAAATTTCTTTGCAGGTGGAAGAAGAAAGGTGTCACTTTGGCATGAAGATAGACTCACTTAGACGTCAATCTTTTAAGCTGAGTGCATTGTGATTTCCAATAATTGAGGCAGTGGTTCTAAAAGCTGTCTACATTAATGAAAAGAGCAATGTGGCCAGCTTGACTAAGTCTCCAGTGTGTGCAACGCGGGCAGGACGGCACCGGGTCTCGACGGACTTGTGCATGTTAGCAGTATAGATTTATGTAAGGTGGTTTAAAACTCTGGTGTTTTAAAGTAGTCTTAACTGCTCATAATATGGAGACATATGAGAGTCCCTCTCCTCTCCCGCGTGAGCCCGCAGGAGAAGCGATGATGGAGAACCGAGCTTGTCCCTTCCAAGTGCTGCCCCATGAACAGTCTCCACCACCTCCCCTGCAAACGTCCAGTGATGCAGAGGTAATGGACGTTGGCTCTGGTGGTGATGGACAGTCCGAACCTCCTGCCGAGGACCCATTCAACTTCTACGGAGCTTCTCTTCTCTCCAAAGGATCCTTCTCTAAGGGCCACCTCCTCATAGACCCGAACTGTAGTGGCCACAGCCCGCGCACTGCCCGGCACGCACCTGCGGTCCGGAAGTTCTCCCCTGACCTTAAGTTGCTTAAGGATGTAAAGATTAGTGTGAGCTTTACTGAGAGCTGCAGGAGTAAGGACAGGAAGGTCCTGTACACAGGAGTAGAACGCAGCACTCGGGCCGAATGTAACCACCTCCTTAGTCCTGTCAGCGGGGACTTGCATGCTTGTCCCTTTGGCGGGAGTGTTGGTAATGGGGTAGGTCTAGGGGGTGAGAGTGCAGATAAGAAGGATGAGGAAAATGAGCTGGATCAGGAAAAGAGAGTGGAGTATGCAGTGCTCGATGAGTTAGAAGATTTTACTGACAATTTGGAGCTAGATGAAGAAGGAACAGGCGGGTTCACGGCTAAAGCAATCGTTCAAAGAGACAGAGTGGATGAAGAGGCCTTGAATTTCTCCTATGAGGTATGTTGGTGACTTGTTCTCTGGAGGGCACTGAGCAAAACCCAAAGAGAGGTTTGGAAGTGGCTTTATCTTTTGAAAGTGGGGAAGTCAAAGCTAAAGCCTATATGAGGTCAAAAACATTAATGTGGAGAAGAGAAAGATGTAAGGAGTTAATATTTCTAGAGTTTCTTAGTGGGAAGTTTGGCTAACTCGGAGCCTTATCTCTTTCCAACCTGAGTCAGTAGGTGCTGCTGAAAAGCCTCTTTGGCTGGGTGTGCTCCTGGAGTGGGCGTGTTGGTTTCACTTGTCATTTTATCCTGTTTGTTTTTCAGATGATCAAATGCCATCAGGGCATACCCAATCCCCATTGAGGGTCTCTGTATTTCCTCACACATGTGAAACTTGTTCTTGCTACAAAAACATGGAGGGCTGTAGGATCTGAACACCTTATTTTGCAGGATGACTTTGACAATGATGTGGATGCTTTACTAGAAGAAGGTCTCTGTGCTCCCAAGAAGAGGCGAATAGAGGAAAAGTATGGTGGAGACAGTGATCATCCATCTGATGGAGAGACAAGTGTGCAGCCAATGATGACCAAGATTAAAACAGTGCTCAAAAGTAAGTGAGTCTCTTAACAAATCTGGTATGCTTCAGAGCCTCGGAAGAGTTTTCTTCTCAAGAACATTTTGGGAGTTCTCAGGTGCCAGGCATGGGTCTGGGTAGAAACACAGATTGGAGTATATAATAGTCATGTGAAGTGAAGAGAAAACAAATTGTGCACAAGTACTCACATACACAACCCAGCTTTAGATCTTGACAAATTTCCGTGGAAGCCACAGAGAGGCTATAGAGGATCCCTGAATGGGGCACATGGGTGTGTGCCAGGATCAGTATCCTACACACATGGAGGCCAAGGCCAGAGGTAGGTTTTTGGTGCTTTGGCAGGTGATAGTTACCATCCAAGTTTTGGTTCTGTTGCAAGTGAATCAGGAAAGTACCAGAAGCAGGCTGACGTTAGTTAGATTCTGGGCTGCAGTGTGGAGCAGGATGGAAGCTCTGTGTGAATAGAAGTAGAAGTGTTTGGGAGATGTGCAAAGTGGCACTTAATACCTGCAGCTGATGAACACCCATGGTTGTATTATCAGGCTCTGATCCCAGTGCAGGGAAAGTGTAGGACAAGTCACACAAGCTTCTGTGTGGATTTGACTTAGTGGCGCCTAATATTATGGTAAGGATACTAGGATCAGTTGGCAGTAGGTGGCCATTAAAAGACACATGGGACTTAGGTATATAAGAGACCCTAGGCTATGCTAAGGGTGGAGAGGTTGCCCTCCTTGAGCTGCTGAGAAGGGAGGGTCTGTAAAGCTAAGTGCTAGATATTGCTGTACATGTTAGTAGCTGAGCTGTGGAGATGGTCATGATAGGTAATTTCAGACCAGGTGAGCCTTGGCCTACAGCTTCTGTGGAAGGATGGGTTTTTGTTTTTGTTTTTGTTTTTAAGAATTTATTTATTTATTTAGTATGTAGCGTTCTGCTTGCAAGTACACCTGCACACCAGAAGAGGGCACTAGATCTCATAGATGGTTGTTAGCCACCATGTGGTTATTGGAATTGAACTCAGGACCTTTTGAAGGGCAGACTCTTAACCTTTGAGCTATCTCTCCAACCCTTGTTTTTGTTTTTTAAATCTCAGTCATTCCATTTTACCAATAAAGATTTGGGAGCTGGTGTGAATGCCTGCCAGCTCAGAGAAGCAGAGAAAGCATCCAGCTGACCTTCCTTCATAGCTGACTTCCCAGAAAGAATGGCCCCTCTCCCGTGCTGTCTCAAACAACCCCTCAAACTGATTGCCTCTCCCTTCTACTTCCTGTGTGTCTCTCTGTCTTCCTGATGTCTTTTCTTTTTCCATCCGAGGTGGGGTTTTTTCTATGTTATCTTGGCTGCCCTGGACTCACTTTGTAGACCAGGCTGGCCTTGAACTCACAGCATTCCACCTGCCTTTGCCTCCCAAGTGCTAGGATTAAGGGTATGTGCCACCATACCCGGTTCCTAATGTCCTCTTAACTATATATATACTTTTTTTTCTTAATAATTCACTTCCTGTCAGCAGGTTGCTTGTTCTGCCTCTTGACCTATGGTTGACTTTATTTACAGTATTCAAGAAGAAGGCTCTTGGATTAAAGGTGTGTGCTAAGGCTGAGCCACACCACAACTAAAACCAGATTTTTTTCCCAATAAATAGCACAATCTTGGGGAGGGGATCCACAGTGTGTCCAAATATCCTGCAACATTTCCCCCCTTTTTGTCTAAGTAAAAGGAAAGGTTTTTAACAGAGTAAAACTATTTACAATAATGAAGCTATTTCTGCCAAGCTTTCCAAAATGACCAACTGGGTTGTATTTGGTAGTCTTAGAATTAAGTATTTTTAAGTTCAAAGTTCTATAAAGTGTTCATGCCAGTCTCTTTTGAACTCAGCAGTTTGAATGTCCCAAATAGTTTGTTGTCCAAAGCTGATCTTTGGGAAGTGTTTGTCAGCTTAGTGGCAATCCTGTTTAGGTAGAATACAGCAGTCAACCCAAAGGTGTCCACTGTTTGTGCAGAACCTGGTGGGAGAAGAGGCATGGGGCAATCCAGGTGGATTCATTGTTGCAGGACCTCATCATCTTCTTGGAGACTCAAAAGTTACTCTTAGGAATGCTATAAAACGTTTTAAATGCCATATTCAACAGATATCCAATTAGAGGATCACAATCTATTAAGTACATCCAAGGTACATAAACTTTGTTCCTAAGTTACCTGCTTCAGACTCAAACCTGAAAACACAGGAAGCCGTATGACTCCTAGTATCATGACAAAAAGTTTATATATATGCATAATCTGATAGATTTTGTGATATATGTACCTTAAGAAAAGTTTTAGAGCCGGGCGTGGTGGCGCACGCCTTTAATCCCAGCACTCGGGAGGCAGAGGCAGGCGGATCGCTGTGAGTTCGAGGCCAGCCTGGTCTACAAAGCGAGTCCATGATGGCCAAGGCTACACAGAGAAACCCTGTCTCGAAAAACCAAAAAAAAAAAAAAAAAAAAAGAAAAGTTTTAGAAAGTCAAATGAAGACTAAAAGATTATGAGATTAGTGACAATATTTTTTGTTTTCCTCTATCCCATACATGTAGCTCTTCTGATATCAGACAGAGATTTTAGGTTTTCCTTTAACAACTGTATGTGGGTTTAGAGACCGAGAAAGCCACGCTGCAACCCAAAAGCTACCTTTAATTTTTAGTTGAGCTGGGACCACATAACCATTTGCCACTTATGTCTACAGGGAGCCGCAGAGAAAAGCATTTGGGAATCTGATGTGATTGGGCCTGCTGCCTGGCAGGAAGAAAGAAGGGAGCACCCACCTGGGCTGCCCCACCCCTAGCCCACATTGGGTGGGTTTCAGGCAGGAAGGGCCCATGGTGGCATGGGTGCTGGCACTAGTCTGGGGCTCTGAGCTGGGATTTCAGACCAGTCAGCGGGAGGTGGCCTGTTTAGTCTTTTTCTTGGGATATTTTTCTTGATGATTCATCTTTTCCCTAAGATGTTTCACTTGTTCAGTGCTCTCCTGATTGGTTGGTTGTCTGCTTTTATTCTCCTGGAAAGATAAGAGCAAAACCCTGCCCCAACCCTAATTCTGGTATCTTCCTTTTTTGGGCAGAATTTTTGTTTTGTTTTTGGGTTTTTTGTTTTTTGTTTTTTTGACATCAGAAAAAGTATTGTTTTTCAGTTGAAATTTTAAAAAATTTCTTTTGAAACCTTGAAACTAAATATACCTTAGTATGTGTGGATAAGTATACCTATGGTCCCCTTTCTCTTTATATGTAAATTTAAGGTTTAAGTGTGTTTATTTTTAGATTGCAAAGGACATTAACTTTTGATTTCAGCCTGCCTTTTGCAAGTAGCTTTTAAACTTAAATCACTGTAATTCTTTTTTTTTTTTTTTTTTTCCAAAAATAAGTTTTATTTATTTATTATGTATACAGTACTCTGCCTGCATGTACACCTGCAGGCCGGAAGAGGGCATCAGATCACACTATAGACAGTTGTTAGCCATCATGTGGTTGCTGGGAACTGAACTCAGGACCTCTGGAAGAACAGACAGTGCTCTTAACCTCTGAGCCATCTCTCCAGGCCCATCACTGTAATTCTTAAGTACCCGTCTCTGCCTCTCAAATGTTGGGATTAAAGGTGTGAACCACCACCTGGCTATGGATTCCTTAAAATGGTTATTCTCATAGGTTGTCTTGGTTTCCCATTTCCCCTTACTTTTTAATGTTGGTTTTTTTTGAATTTTTAAAAAATATTTATTTATTTTATTTATTGTATATCAGTGCTTTTTCTGCCAAAGAAGGCATCAGATCACATTATAGATGGTTGTGAGCCACCATGTGGTTGCTGGGAATTGAACTCAGGACCTCTGGAAGAGCAGGTAGCTCTTAACCACTGAGCCATCTCTCCAGCCCCAAGGTTTTTTGAATGTTTAATCCATCAGTTGCTGATTTATTCTGAAGTTGTTCCCTGTCAAATTTTAGTATTCTAGTCTAATTTTTTAAAAGATTTATTTATTTGTTTGTTTTTTATCTATATGAGTACTCTGTTTGAATGTACACCTACATGCCAGAAGAGGGCATCAGATCTCATAGATGGTTGTGAGCCACCACGTGGTTGTCAGGAATTGAACTCAGAACCTCTGGAAGAGCAGTTAGTGCTCTTAACCACTGCACCATCTCTCCAGCCCAGTATTCTAGTCCTAATTAAACATGATACTAATTTGTTCACAGTTTTATTGTTTTCAGACATTTTGTCTGCCTTGCCTGCATGAGCTGCATAAAATTTGATGTCTTTGCTAACTTTTGCTAGGTTTCATCCTTATCATATATGCCTCCCATGACCAGATAGTTTTGCCCTTTATCTATCTGCCAGTTGTGGTTTTCCATTTTGATGACCATTAAGCTATACCAATGCACACGTACCACGCATTGGAGAGATTTTCCTTTTGCTTTCCTAGCTGTTTGCCTTATAGACGGTAGTGCTACACTGATTTTGTGCTTCCTTCCACAGTATTAGCCATTCTAGTTCCTGGTCTGTAGGCGGTTGCTTTCCATTAGTTTTGATGGAACAACGCTTTAGCTAAATGTTGTGACCATTCTGTAAGTCTCCATAGTTCAGTAGGTGCCTGTCTTGGGGTAGGGTGAGCAGCTTAAGCAACTGAGCTATTTCCTCACTGCAGGAAGGCATGAACCCCTTTACTACCACATCCTGGTCACAAAGTTATTCAGATAAGTACCAGTTCACTGTAATACCTTAAGCCTGGGAAGGACTTTTTGTTTTTGCTTTTTTTGGTTTTTTGAAACAAGAGTTTCTCTGTGTAGCCTTGGCTGTCCTGGACTCACCTTGTAGACCAGGCTGGCCTCGGACTCACAGCAGTCTGCCTTCCTCTGCCTCCCGAGTGCTAGCATTAAAGGTGTGCACCACCACCGCCTGGCGGGAAGGACTGTTTTTGAATGGCTCTAATCCATTGTTAGGGGCGGCCTTTAACCATCAGGTGGTTGGCAATGACTGAGTATATAATGTTCTCCATGCCTCGTAAAATGTCCTTGTTTCTCAAAGAAAGAATATTTTCTGTATATGAAAAGTGTTTGCAATAGAAGCTAACAGGCAGTTTTTTGTGGACTCCTTTTTACTTTATGAACAGTCCCTCATTGCCAATCCACCAGTAAGTATGAAATCCATAATTAAGGTATCACCTGGTTCAGCATTGGTCAGGGGTGCATGCATGGAGATGAGCCTGCCTGCAGTTGCAAAAGCTGCTCTTTGCTCCTGTCTCCATTGGAAATCAACTGTCTTTCTAGTAAGCCTGTAGAGGGTTTTTATAATAATATGTAAATATGGTATGTGATTTCTCTAGTGTTGCAAACATGACAATTAGCTATATCTGAGTTTTTGCCCTGGATGGTGGGATCAAAGGTGTGCGCCACCACTACTTTGTTTGCTGTAACTCTAGAGTTTAGAAAACAACTAGTTTACAGAGATATGCATGTCTTTGGGATTAAAGGCATGGGCTACCACCATCCTGCTCAAACATTTTATCTTAGCTCTAGATCTCTCCAACTCTTATTAAAGATTTAGAAAACAAGTTTGGACTATAGTAAACCTTTGAATTTACGTAAAATATTGCCTCTTAACTGTTTTTAATTCCAAAAACAAAAACTTTTTATTTAAGAAGAAAACTCAAGCCGGGCGTGGTGGCGCACGCCTTTAATCCCAGCACTCGGGAGGCAGAGGCAGGCGGATCGCTGTGAGTTCGAGGCCAGCCTGGTCTACAAAGCGAGTCCATGATGGCCAAGGCTACACAGAGAAACCCTGTCTCGAAAAACCAAAAAAAAAAAAAAAAGAAAACTCAAAAGCTGATGTCCAAGATGATGTGGGCCAGATGGCAATGTACAATCTAATATTCTAACATGTAATTAAGAAAGACACGTGTTTCAAGAAAAACCGTTTTTCATTTCATGCCAGTAAGGCAAATGTGCCTTTGGTAAATTATCATTCGAAAATAATTATTTTTATTTTTTCATGCCTCAATAAATGAAAGACAATTGTTAGTCTTTATAAGTTAGTTTGGATTGAATGACCAAGAGGTCATCTCTCCTTATTCAAGAGGTCTCCTGTTCTGATCTAATCTATCAATTTTGATAGTGCCCACAGCTTTTCTTCTCCAACATAACACATATCCCTGTTTTCATTCTGAGGTCAGCACATCTTTAAAATATATGCCTGACTTAATTCAGCAGTTTGTTTTTTCCCCTACTATCCAGTGTCTCTCCACAGCTGTTGTTTCTTTCTCATTAGCATTTAAAATTTTTAAAGTTAAAACTCTGGGGGGCGAGGTCTTTTTTTTTTTTTTCCCTTTCCTTTCCCTGAGACAGGGTTTCTCTGTGTAGCCTTGGCTGTCCTGGACTCACTTTGTAGACCAGGCTGGCCTTGAACTAACTCATAGCGATCTGGCAGCCTCTGCCTCCCCAAGTTCTGGGATTAAAGATGTGTGCCACCACTCTCGGCACATTGTCAGTTTTAATTTGTACAGGTATCCCTATAATAGCCATAACTTCTAATAAATGTGTAATTATAGAATCAGCCTTATCAGAACTTAAAGCAATGGCCTATTGAAATCTTGAATATGTACATATGATATGGTGCACCTATTTTAATTTTCCAGCTCTATAAATTGAAACACATCCAATTGCCAAATTTCATTACTTTGGGTACCTTTTGGGTTACTTCCTAAAGGTAATGGAGCTTGGTTATAGAAAGAAAAAGTAGGACAGTGCCTTATAATTTCCTTGGCTTGTTGCCAAGTGATAGAAAAATCTTTGCTTCAAACCTTTGCTGGTTAACATGGTGTTTCCTATGAAATTCTGAGGCTTCTAGCACATTTGCTATTAGCAGCTGATCAGTTTCATCATTGCTTTGTGCTAGAGGACCTGGTAGACCTCTATGGGATCTGATGTGTTACAGACTGTTGTGGTTAATTTAACAGTATGACTTATTCATTTTTATTATTAGCCCTATAATTATTATTACAACAGTATTTTCTAACCCACTAGCAATCAATGAAGACACAAACACTTGTTATATTTTAAAATAGCCTTAGTTAACCTGGGGCAGGGCAGATATTAATCCCCTAAACTACCTCACATAGTGGGGCAGGTATCCCATACCCTGCCCCAAATACTTGCTTAATTGTCATCATCTGGGCCAAATTTCCATCCATGTTGGCTCCTTCTTTCTCCTCTTGTCTCTCCTCTCGTCTCTTTTGGTCTCTCTCCCAAAAGCCCAAGAATCTTAGCCATGCCTATCCCATTTGCCCTGCCCAGGTGTGTTGGCCTTTTAATTAATCAAACAGGAACAAAGTTTTAGGCAAGGTTATAAACATTTTGGGTTATGTGAGTCTGATCATTTGGGCAGACCAGACCAACCTCCAGCGATATACAATGGTTGATACCTATTTCTAGTTGCTTGTTGTAGTTGAATAAATAATGAAGTTAATTCTGAATCATCCATAACAAGTTCTGCAGTTTCTATATGTAAAACGACCCTTTTCTCATGTTGAGAATCAGTATCTATATGAATGGCATACAGCTCTTGTTAATTGAACTGAATCATAAGGGCTTTGCACCATGTTACTTATTTTTCCTGATTTACAGCCTGCCTTGATTTATTTGCATCAGTATGGAGTGTAGTGGCTCCGGAAACTGATACTATATGAAGAAGAATCCATTTAGTTCTTTTTATGAACTAAAGTCTCTTGTTTTAGGGATATATGTTGTTACTCTATCCAAAAGAAATTACTGGAAGCTCTTTGCCAGTGTTCATATTCTGCCCGTAATGAGGCAATTTCAGCATTGGTAAAAGGTACTACAGTTTCTTCTGGGTCTGTTCTGCTAGTTGACGAAGTCTCTTTTTTCTTTTCACAATCAATTCAGAAACCTTTTCTAAAGAGATCTTTGATTTTTTAAAAATTCTGTTAGTGTGCTAAAAATACCCATTTTAAGATATTCTCTCTGCATAAGAATTTTTGTGGGAGAATTGGTAGAAGGCAAAATAAAATACAATTAAGTTTTGGATCCAAGAAGTTCACGTGTGCATCCTGTAATCTCTTTTCTACCAGAGCCAATTCTCTCTGAGCCTCAGCTTATAATTTTCTTGAACTATTTAAGTTCTTATCACCTTGTAAGGTTTGAAATGAATTACTTAGCTCTTGAGTAGTTAATCCAGTTGTAGCCTGTAGCCAGTTAATATCTCCAGGCAGTTTTTTTTGAAAATCATTAAAAGTTTAATCCTGATTTGTACTTCTTTTTGGATTATTTTTAGAAAAAACATTGTTTCAAGGAATACCTTGCCTATAGTACCTTTTCAAATGAACTTGCTTATCACAATTAAAACATAGGACATTTTGATTTTTCTTAAAACTTTTAGAAATTACCTATATCAGAGCACCATCGTAAATGTGAAATCCAATATCAGTCATATTCCATTTGCCTGTTGGTGCTGATCTTACCTTTTTAAGGCCTAATCAACCTTTTGCATTCTGGTTACCATTTTCAAAAGCCAAAGATTGGATTAATATGTATTTGTCTGATATCTGACTTCGATACTATTCTGTTGACAGCTGAAGTCAATCTTTGCAAAAAATCATTGAAGGCTTCTTTTGGGCTTTGTATAATTTTAATAAATGACTCAGACCTCTTTCCTGATTCTTTAACCTTGTCCCAGGCATTTAAAGCTGCTAAATGACATAGTGCCAAAGAATGATCAAGTTCAAGCTGCATTTGTAAATCAGCATATTGATCTTCACCTAGCAACTGATCTTGGGAAATAGTAATGCCTAATTTGTTGTTCTATTGTTTTAACTTCCTCTTTTCACCATGCTCACCATTGTAACTGAGGTCCAGCCTCCAATATTGCTGTTACCAAATCTTTCCAGTCTTGGGGAATAATTTTTCCTGATTTTCTCATCAATTTAATATCTGCTTTACAAGGTGAATACATACCATATGATATGTCCAATTCCTTAAATCTCCTCAAATCTAATATGTCTATAGGATTCCATCTAACTTCTTCAAAACTTTGGGGGGGATACCTGTTATCTGCTGGTAGTTCTTGTACAGTAACTGAATAAACTGAGGTTGATTTTCCTAGCAAGCTTGGGCTGCCCTCCTTCAGCTTAATCATGCAGTGGCATGATAGATCTTTGTCTAAATTCCTCTGTCTGTGTCTGAGTCTTTTCCTTATTGTCATTTACAAATCTTTCTAAGGCTTTTAATTGATCTACTTTTCATAATTGGCACAAAGAACTACTATGGCTCTTAAGGATAAAATATGAGTTAACAGACTGATAGTAATTAAAATTGGTATTATGTCTCAGTT
This sequence comes from Acomys russatus, assembly GCF_903995435.1. Classification (NCBI taxonomy): domain Eukaryota; kingdom Metazoa; phylum Chordata; class Mammalia; order Rodentia; family Muridae; genus Acomys; species Acomys russatus. Next base: position 3,528,396 of record NC_067144.1, on the reverse strand, counting down.
AAGTCATGTATTTTTTCATTTTCTACTTGTATTTTCAAGCCATCTAAAGTAGCACCATACAGGGTCCTGATATCCAGCATTATGTTTCCTAACCCTAATGTGGGAAAGATTTTTCTTCTTCTCTCCTGGAGGACTTTCCAGGTGTCTTACCAAATCTGATGGTTTCTCAGTTTGTTCACGGCTGGAATGTATGGTTGTGCCATGAGTTGGAGTGCCGTTTTTTCTTTCTTTCTTTCTTTCTTTCTTTCTTTCTTTCTTTCTTTTTTTTTTTTTTTACAAATTCTCAATTGCCAGGTGATGGTGGTGCATACCTTTAATCTCAGTACTTGGAAGGCAGAGGCAGATGGATCTTTGTGAGTTTGGTGCCAGCCTGGTCTACAGAAGGAGTTCCACAACAGCCAGAGCTGCACAGAGAAACCCTGTCTCAAACAACCCAAAAAAAAAAAAAAAAAAACCAAAAAAACAAAACCCTCAAAAATGATCAATAACAATTTGAGAGCCAGATGCTGGGGTGAAAGTCTACTAGTTCTGAGAGGCAGAGAAATCACCCAGCTGGCTTCCCTCCTCAGTCCGATGACCTCTCAGAGATAATGCCTCCTTTCCCATGCTTTATCAAACAACCCTTCAAAATCATGGCGGGGGGGGGGGGGGGGGCCCGCACAGTGTGATCAGATATCCTGCAATAGATAGGTAAGATGTTCTTCATCTTGGTGTTCCTGGAAGGTTATCTTCATGGTCTTTCCACGGTTTCAGGAGTCCCACACGGCAGCAGTGTCCCTGGCTTATTTACATACCTATGAGGAGTTGAAGCAGGAACGTGATACTTGGAAGTCTTCAGATAGCTTGGTGGCCTTTGTCGGCCTGCTGTCACAGATAGGAGTCTAGGGTAAACTTGTCTATATTGTGCTCGGGCCCACGTTCTGTTTGCTGCTTCCCCTGAATTAGACCAGAGTTTGTGTGAAGCGGTTCCCCTTTGGTCAAGTTTCTGGAAGTTGTACCCATAGGTGTACTTCTGTACTTTTGGGTCTATACTATCGTGGTGGCTGATGTTGAGCCTTCTCAGATAGTCAGTAGCCTTTTTATTAAATCATGTCTAGGTTTCATTTATATTTTCATTAATTTCTAGATAATCATATTGTTCCTAATACCTGTAAGAACATTTGTTTTTAGTTAATTCTTTGATTCTTTTTCCTCATATTAGTTTTATCATTGAAGAGAGGTAAGTTTAAAACAAGTCTGGTACTTAAAACTGCCAGTAAGGCAAAGAAAAGGTTGGAAGCAGTATCTTAAAGGCAATGTAGAATGCTGGGTGGTGGTGGTGGTGGTGGTGGTGGTAGTGGTGGTGCAGCACACCTTTAATTCCAGCACTCAGGAGGCAAAAACAGGTGGATCTCTGAGTTTGAAGTCAGCCTGTCTTACAGAACGAGTTCCAGGACAGCCAGTCCAGGCCTACGTAGAGAACCCTGTCTCAAAAAAAAACAAAAACAAAACACAGTGAGTGTTCCTAACTGCTGAGCCATCTCTCCAGCCCCCTTTGTTTTTTGTTTTATTTGTTTGTTTTTGAGACAGGGTTTCTCTGTAGCCTTGGCTGTCCTGGACTCACTTTGTAGACCAGGCTGGCCTCGAACTCACAAAGATCCACCTGCCTCTGCCTCCCAAGTGCTAGGATTAAAGGCGTGTACCGCCACCGCCTCCGCCACCACCACCACCCCCAGCCCCCTTTGTTTTTTTAAAATGGTGCTGTGGGATCCAATCCAGGATTTGGCATTTGGTAATAAGGTAGTGTTATTTACTGCTGTGCACCCGGTCACGAGGAACAGTAGATGATATATTTGCAGTGTATTAGCAAAGCCTACTCATTCCTCCAGCACCTGTTACCATGACTGAACAGGTAGGGGAAATCCAGTGTCTGTGTTCTCCAACTGTGGAGGCAGAAGCTAGAGTTGGGACTTTCTTGAACTATTTGAGGCTTCTTGGGCATTGTTTATTCATGTAGAAGTCCTTACCTCACTCCACATTCTATCCTAGGGGTGCAGTTGGTTTCATTAGTCAGGTAGAAACTTAGCAAGACCCACAAAGTACAAAAACTGTTTAAGAGGCATTGTCTAATTATCTTTTGTTTGTAAAGGGATTGCAGAAAGTTTCTGTGTTCTGTGTAGGCCGTGGCCGTCCACCTACAGAGCCATTACCTGATGGATGGATCATGACTTTCCATAACTCTGGAGTCCCTGTATACCTGCACAGAGAGTCTCGAGTGGTCACCTGGTCCAGACCCTACTTTTTGGGAACAGGAAGCATACGGGTAGGGGAATAGTCTGTCATGTATTTAGGCATGTCTGTTTTCAGTGCTTGTCTGCATGTGTACAGTAAAACAGACTCAGAGTTATCCTGATAACCCTGGTTTCAATTTCACTATCCACAGAAACACGATCCTCCTCTAAGCAGTATCCCCTGTCTGCATTATAAGAAAATGAAGGACAACGAGGAACGGGAGCAAAGCTGTGATCTCACCCCCAGTGGGGAGGTGTCACCTGTCAAGCCACTGGGTCGATCTGCAGAGTTAGATTTCCCTCTGGAAGAGCCTGACTCAATTGGTGGAGACTCAGGGTCCTTAGATGAAAAGGACCCACTAGGGGCTGAGGCAGCCCCTGGAGCCCTGGGACAAGTGAAGGCCAAAGTAGAGGTGTGCAAAGATGAATCAGTTGGTAAGTATTCTCAGTCTCTCAGTGCGCCGCTCCACCCCCCCCCCACCCCCGCTCGTTTTTTTTCGAGACAGGGTTCTCTGTCTAGCCTTGGCTGTCCTGGACTTACTTTGTAGACCAGGCTGGCCTCAAGCTCACAGCGATCCGCCTGCCTCTGCCTCCCAAGTGCTGGGATTAAAGGCGTGCGCCACCACCTCCCAGTGCTACCTGGATTTTCACTCCTACCATATGCTGTGCATCCAGTTTTTATTTGTATCTGAGAGGGGACCTTTTCCTGTACAGCTCACACGCCAGGCAGGCTCTGTCAGTGCCAGAGCTTTGCAGCATCTGACTCCCAAAAGCTTCAATAGAGATGATATGGCAATGTTACCTAGCCTTTCTGGTTTTATACCACCTCTGAAGTCTTGCTCTTCAGTACAGTGTGCTCCTGTAACATTGTTTAAATTTATCTGGTGAGATGAGAATGAGCCTGCAGGCATAAAGTCAGCACCAAGGAACTCCCATTCTTTCTTTTGATACATGGTTCTGCTTTTTGACTTTCACATACTTGTTATACTGCATTTGTCTGGTTATATGCTTGTATTTCTCACTCTTTCTTGTGCGTTTAGCATAGTTCTGTCCCTTAGATCCCTGGTGGTATCAGAGCTTTATCAATCCACCTGCTGAGTCTCTTCTAAAGAGGTCATGCAGCTTTCAGGGTTAGGCTTGTGTGTAAGAACAGCCTGAGAGAAGAAGCTGCTACTGAGGGGGTGGTGAAGAGGTGCATCAGTGAACAATCCCCCAGGGGGTAGAGAGCCACGTGGATAGGGTCTGTTCCTAAGTTTGGAGAGCCAGAGGTAAAAGTGAGATGGTCAGAGAGTGTGGTAGACACCTGCTCTTTGCAGTCAGGTACTTGGTATTTTTTAATGTGTATATATAGTGTCTTCCAGCCCTAATACTCATTTTGCATTAAGGACCTAAAGACTAGTGGGGATTTTGTTGTTGTTTACTTTGTTTTATTTATTTTAATCACCCCATATCATTTTTTGTGTTGTTTTTCTTAGTCCAGATGAAGTAATGGCATGCCCAGAATTCTGTCCATAAGGCACTTGCTGCAGTAATTTGAAGTAACTGTGAAAAGACCTAATTTTTTTCCCTTGCTTTTGAAAGGGATGGGGAAGGGAAATGGGTATCATGTGTCCTGGCTGAGGAAAACATGATTCTTGGCTTTTGAAGTCTGATGTGTAGTTCTCTGGTATATCTTGGACAGATCTGGAGGAGTTTCGTAATTACCTGGAGAAGCGTTTTGACTTTGAGCAAGTAACTGTGAAAAAATTCAGGACTTGGGCTGAGCGGCGTCAGTTCAACCGGGAGATGAAGCGGAAGCAGGCTGAGTCAGAGAGGCCCATCCTGCCAGCTAACCAGAAGCTCATCACTTTATCTGTACAAGATGCACCCACAAAGAAAGGTGAACCTGGCTTGTACTGTCAGCAGATAGAGCATGCTATTGTCATTCTGATGTGCTTAGTCTGTTTAAGAGTTGCTCTTACCCCAAAGCTGTGGAATTCCTGTAGTGCACAGGCTACCATGTTCATGGTGATAGTGAATGACTCCATAATGTGATGGGACAGATTCCTGAGTGTTACCTGAGAGAGTTGTTTTTGTCACAGAGTTTGTCATCAATCCCAATGGGAAGTCTGAAGTCTGCATCCTGCACGAATATATGCAGCGTGTCCTCAAGGTCCGCCCTGTTTATAATTTCTTTGAATGTGGTAAGTTCAAACCCATTTCAGTCCTGAAGAGTCTTACACATCATTTTGGTGTGGCTGGAGGTGGGAGTGAGTACATTGGACCTGCTGGATTAGATAGTCGTGCAAGGCAAGGACAAAGAGAAGTGTGGTGTAGATAGATAGGGGTCTTATTTTCATGTGATGACCCTTGTCCGAGAAGGGATGGCTCAGCTTTTCAAACCCTTTTGAGTTTGTCCCATTTCCCCCTTCCCTATTTTTTTTGTCTTCTCTAGTCTGCCTTAGTGGCTCCTGACTGTTGTTAAGAGTAGTCTGCAATAAAGACCTTTCTCCTGTGCCTGAGTTATTTCCTGGTATTCTGCCCTGTGTCCACCACTCCCCACCCTCCAATGATGAAGGATCCTTGATCTCACCACACTTCCTGCCAGCTCTGTCTTCTGAGGTTTCCTCTGCAGTTTGTGAATGCCAGTGTGGTTGCCCTTGGGAGCTGAGACCTGGGAGCACTCATTTGGGGCGGGGGATGCTTTTTCTCAGATGTCCTTGATTCTGTGCTTTGCTATTGACAGTCCTGTTTGTCTTTCAGAGGCCTCATCCCTGTACTGGGAAGCTCTGCCTCCAGCTCCTGTTTCCCCTTTGGATAATTTCCCATAGTACCCCATACTCTTCAGTTTTCCCATCTGTACCCTTTGCTGTCTGTGGTTCCCAGCCTTGTCTCCATAGCTCAGACAAACGTACACATGATCTATTCAGGGGTATCTTGTCAGGGCTGGCAGACTTTGTGTTCGTATGTTTTTAATGTCTTACCAAGTGTGTTTTGAAACCAATAATTTTAATTTTAAGAGAATCCAAGTGAGCCTTTTGGTGCCTCCGTGACCATTGACGGTGTGACTTACGGATCTGGAACTGCAAGCAGCAAAAAACTTGCGAAGAATAAAGCTGGTAATGTGGTTTACTTGGTATATCAGCTACTTTTCCTGTTCCTATGATAAGATGCCCTCACAAAAGCAGCTTAGAAAGGAAGGGTTTGTTTTGGCTCATCCATTTATCAGGGTGGGAAAGGCATGGTGCAGGAGCTTGAGGGTGCTTCTAACATGGCATCTGCAATCAGAAGTTGGCCAGTGCTCAACTTCTCTTCCCCTTTTTGTTTAGCCCAGGACCTTGCCCCATGGAATAGTACCACTTACCATGAAATGGGCTTTCTCACCTCAGTTAACCGTAAGCACATATTCCACAAATATACCATCATGTTTGGTATTCCAGAGACACACTGCCTGCTGGATCTGCATCTCTGGTTAGCAAGTTGCTAAGTAATAATGCCTGTAGGTTTTTAGGGGTATGCGTTAGACATTTACTCATGTAATCTATTTTTAAATGTGCTTTTTTAAAAGGTTTAATTTTGGTTTGTGTGTACTTGTGTGTGTGTGTGTGTGTGCGCGCACGCATATGTTTACATCCCTGTATGTCTGTATGTGTGTGCACTACTTGTTTGCTATTGCCCTCAGAGGCCAGGAGACGGCATTAGAATTAAAGGAAATTGTGAATCACTTGGTAATGGGAGCTGAGACCTAAACTCAGAGCCACAAGAGCCATCTCTTCTGCCCTCTACTATGATTTTTAAAACGTCAGAGTATCAATAAATGACCGTAATCCATCTTAAAACTAAGGACTGGGGGTATAGCTCAGCTTTAGAGTAGGTCTGATCTCTTGCACCATCGAAGATGAAATACAACAATTATGTGCTTATTGTAAATCATGTAAACTAAGAATAGACTTGATGAGTTAGAATGATCCCTCAATAGCTAAGAGCATGTAGTGTTCTTTTAGTAGAACCAAATTTGGCTCCTGTCTTAGTTACTTATTTACTCCTGTGACAAAGGACCATGACCCAGGCAACTTTAGAATAAAACATTTAATTGGGGCTTGTGCTTTCAGAGAGTGAGTCCATGACCATCATGGCAGGGGACATAGCAGCAGGCAGGCATGGCATTGGAGCAGTAGCTGAGAATTTATATCTGATCCACAAACATGAGGGGGAGAGAGAAAATGGTGTGGGATTTTGAAACCTTAAACCTCACCTTCATGATATATCCTCTAATAAGGCTGTGCCTCCTATTCCTTTTCAAAGTGTTCCACCGCCTAGGGACTAAGCATTCAAAACTCAGGAGACTAGGGCAGCCGTTCTCATTCAAGTCACCATAATTCCTAGAACCCACATGGGGCAGCTTACAGATACTGGTAACTCCAGCTCCAGGGAGAATTAATTCCTCTGGCTTCTGCACATACATATACACATAATTAAAATAAGATTCTAGCTTGTCGTGGTAACACATTTAATCCCAGCATTCGGGAGGCAGAGACAGGGAGATCTCTCTGAGTTTGAGGCCAGCCTGGTCTAGTGGAATGAATTCTAGGACAGCAAGGGCTATGTTTCAAAAACAATGTTTGTTTGTTTTTTAACCCTAGAGGGTCTCTTTACTACTAAATGACAGCAGGGCAAGTGTTTTCTCTTCTTGTTCCAGCCAAATGCAGATTTAGGTATGCCTGGAGCTAACTGGGCCATGTGGGAACATGCCAATTTGTTTTTATTTTTATTTTTTGTTGTTTTAAAACAGTATTTCTCTGAATAGTGGGATTAAAGCATTCACCACCACGCCTGGCATGCAAGTTTGTTTTCATTTTTTTAATTTCCTTTAAAGATTTATTTATTATGTATACAGTATACATCAGATCACATTATAGATGGTTGTGATCCACCATGTCTTTGCTGGGAATTGAACTCAGGACCTCTGGATAAGCAGTCAGTGCTCTTAACTGCTGAGCCATCTCTCCAGCCCCATGAGTTTGTTTTTAAAGACAAAATGTGGGGATGCCATGAGAGAAAAGGCAGATTGTCATGCTATCACTATCTTGAGGGTTTTTTTGATATTTATATAGACTATTCCTTGACCATTTCAGGTTCATCCCAAGAAAACTAGTGTTTTCTTTTAGACCCACTGTATCTTTGCCTTCTGTCTCCTTACAGAGATAGGCAGCATTTTTGCACCAAGCTGTTTGGGGTTATTTTGGTTCTTCTGAACAGTGCAGGGCATTGTAGATTAGTGTTAGATGTACTTCTGGCCCTGGCACATAGAGGGCCATTCTTGAACTTTGTCCCATTGGATTGTTGTCTGTCAGCACTCTTTTCTGTACATAACAGGGGACATCCCAATTTTCTAAGTCTCATTGGGTCTTGAGGGCAGGTGGAGGATTTTCTACTTCTAAGAAATCAGTTCCTCTCTGCTATTTTCTTTAGTGACCAAGGCTGAGGACAGTAAGTCTTTTTGCTTCATGTTGCTGCCTGTTCTCTGTTCAGCTGCCCTTTCGCTTACATATTCTGTCTCAGTCTCCAGGATACCCTCATCTCTGTTTTCCTACTTACTATGTAGAGCCAGGGATTGAGGCAGGTCCTCACATGCAAAGCTCTCTACCACTGAGCTAATCTAGCTTCAGTTGTCCATTGTCAAGACTTTGAGCAGGTAGCTTTTAGATAGGACCTGGCAGACAAGTGGGAACTTCCTCAGGCTTGTCCTAAGCCTTTCCAAGGTTTCCTACTCATTCTGCACTGCCAGGTCTTATTATGAACCTATTTTTCTGGAGTGTCTTACCGACAGTGCTGTGCTGGTCCAGACAGCCATTAGTCCATGGGCTATTGCGTGTGTTCTTCCCCATTGTGACAGATAGTGTGGCCTATTCGTGTTGGTGCCTTCCACATGCTTCTTCCAGAGTTCCTCAGATATGCTCATTTAGCTACCTGTTCAGAGTAGCTGCTGTCCATGTACTGTAGTCTATAGCAGCCTGCTGTCAGGCTCTTTGGGTCCAGGTTTTGCCAAGCCATGTTTTTCATGTACTACATCTTGATTGCTCTAAAAACATACAGATGTGAATTCCTCCCTTGGTAAAATTGGCTTGCAGAGTTTCTATCATCTCACTGTCCCTTCTTCAGGATTCACTTGTTTTTATCTCCTGGAAATTCGACCTTTTAAAGTGCTGTTGCTGCTTTTGTGGGAGCCAGCATATAGCTCACTGCTGGCTGGGCAGGATGCCTGGTTTTCTGTTTGGGCTCAAGCCCTCACCTCAGACTTTTTCTTTTTGTAGCTCGAGCCACACTGGAAATTCTCATCCCTGACTTTGTTAAACAGACCTCTGAGGAGAAGCCCAAAGACAGTGAGGAACTGGAGGTGAGTGTGGTGATCTTGTTCTTCTGGGAGCTACAACTGCCATACAGCCACTGCCCCCATTGCCTCAACCAGGGCTGTGCACCATGCCAAGGATATAGTCGTTAACTTGTAAGAGGAACTTGCTTATCTTTGTGAAGGCAGAGAATTTTACCCTTTAGTCGAGTGTATGTTATACACACCGATCTACGATAGAAACGAGTCTGGTACTATGATTGAGATTGTTTTTTATGTTAGAACTGTCTAAAAACCTGTCCTTTGTAAACCTTTTAGATAAATATGGTTCTATACCTATTCATAACAAAGGGCTTTCATCTTGGTTTTAAATTGATTTCTTTGCTTGTCTGTTTTAATTTTCTTGTGGTCTTGGTCATTTTTAATTGAGATTTTTGAGCTCTTTGACCTTTGGATGCCTTTGTCACTTTGGATTCAGGAAGGAGTCCTGAATATTTTTAGGAATTGTGTTGTCTTGTCAGATTCTTGTGTTTCTACATTGTGTCATGTATATCTCTTGGGATAGGTATCACTTTTCAGGTTTTTACATTTTTATTTAAATGGGAAGCAGAGGCAGACACATCTTTATTAGTTTGAGGCCAACCTGGTCTACATAATTAATTGTAGGCTAGCCAATGACTACATGGTGAGGCCCTTTTCAAAAAAAAAAAAAGTTGGGGTTTGTCTGTTTGTTGTTGGGTGGTTTTGTTTTTGTTTTTTCTTCAAGACAGGGTTTCTCTGTGTGGCCTTGGCTGTCCTGGACTTGCTTTGTAGACCAGGCTGGCCTCAAACTCAAAGTGATCCGCCTGCCTCTGCCTCCCAAGTGCTCGGATTACAGGTGTGGGCCTCCACACACTGCTCAAAAAGTTTTTCTGCGTTTTGTTTTTTTAATAAATTTTTAAAATTTATGGGGGCCCTGTTCATGACATCTTATTAGGCTTCTTGGAGTCATGTTTGGCATTTGCACTAGGAGAGAAAGCAGTCTCTAGGAACAACAATTCCATGTTTATATTACATTTGTTTATTATTTATTTTGTGTGTTGTGTGTGTGCATGATTTTTACAAGTGTGGAGATAGAAGAACAACCCAAAGGAGTAGATTCTTTCCCTCCACCATGTGCGTTCTCTGACTGAAATTTGGGCCCTCAAGCTTATGTGACAAATGCTTTTGCCATTGTGCCATCCTGTGGCCCTTGACTTACATTTAGCTCTGAGGAGAGGAGAAAGATAGTAAGGTAAGAATAAGAAAAAGGATGTCTGGGGTGAAGGTATAAAAAAAAGCCATGGCTTGGTGTGGTGTCGTAGTGCATGCCTGGGAAGTAGAGGCAGGAGGGTCAGAACAAGAACAGTCTTGTTATGTGGATGTTCAAAGTCAGTTTGAACTAATGAGGCCCCATCTCAAACCAAAAGTAAAAGAGCTGGGCGTGGTGGCGCTCGCCTTTAATCCCAGCACTCAGGAGGCAGAGGCAGGTGGATCACTGTGAGTTCTGAGGCCAGCGTGGTCTACAAAGTGAGTCCAGGACAGCCAAGGTTACACAAAGAAACCCTGTCTTGAAAAACCAAAAAAATAAATAAAAAGAGTAAAAAAAAGGAAGAGAAAAAGAAGTAATCACAAAGGAGTTCACAGAAAAGTTAAGAAAGACAATAATCTAAAGGAAAGGCCAGAGAAGGGAACCAACAAAGCAGCCTCACTCTGTCTTTCTTGCTGAGGACAAAAGAAAGGATGGATCTTTTTTTTTTTTAAGCTGGAGTTAACAGTTGTGAGCTGCCATGTGTGTGCTGGGAATTGAACCTGGGTCCTTTGGAAGAACAGCCAGTGCTCTTAACCACTCCAGCCCCCGTAGGCTTGTTTTTATAGGTGAGCAAAGTCCAAAACAAGTCAGAGAAAGAAAAGGGGTTTTCTCAAGCTGCGTTGTTGGGTTGAAGTCCTGTATGTAGGCCTGGCTATGCTGGGAGTGAGAGAGTGTCTCTCACACTGCTTCTGCTAGCCCAGCTAAAGGACACTTTCTGTCCTTTGCCTGGTGGTTAGTGGCAGGCAGTTCTTTTGTGTGTGTATGTACAAACACACAGAACAACCTCAGATGTTGTACCTCAGGTCTCATCCACGTTTTTGAGAGAATTTTTCTGACCTGGAAGACCCAGTAAATTAGGCTGCTTGGCAAGCTAAGTGTCTTTTCTTGCCTAGTTCACCACTATGCTTGGAATTAATTTCTGGGGGTTGAACCCGGGTCTTCACGCTTATGTAGAAAGAACTTTGCTGTCTTCCCAGTTCCTAGGGTGGGAAGTTCTGCCCAATAGCAGTTGGTTTTCTCCTCCCTCTGAGACTATACAAAGCAGTCAAGCAGTCTGCACTGTCTAGCTAAGAAGTTCTTAGCCTCAGTTCTTTCCTGTTCCCCACTTGGATTCACACAGCTAGTTTTCTCTTACTGGCATTTGGTTTGCAGCTTCCTTATCTGCTTTCCCTGGGTTTCATTCTGACGCAGTTGCCATGTACCGCTGAAATATATCTGTCTAACCTGAGTTATATCCAGTTTCTTAGGTTCCCGAACACTCATTCTTTTTTCCCCCCCTTTAATTAAAATATTACTACATCATTTCTTCTCCCTCCCACCCTAACACATTCTTGGGGTAGTCACTTGCTTAGCCAGTGGAGAGGAGCAAGCCTTTGGAGTTTGGAGACATGAAAATTCAGGGTCTTCTCTGCCCAGTTTAGTGGTATATGAGACCTCTCCTGAGGTGACTCCCCTCCATGACACAAAAGCAAGCTAGGAAGTGCTTGATTATGGATTTTTTTTTTTTTTTTTTAAACCCTAATTTTCTTTCTTGCTCACAGACCTTCGAGTCTCTGCTCCCTTTGTCCTCAGGACCAGTGGCCACGATTGGCGATGCGTGGGTAGGGAGACCCACAGTAGGCAGTAAAATTTGTTTCAAAAAACAGAACAACAAAGACTGGGGTATGGCTTGATGGCAGAACACTTTACTAATATATTTAAGGCCCTGGGTTTGATTTCTAGCCCGGAGTTGTGGGGGACAAAACAAACATTGTCTCCTGAGCGCTGGGATTAAAACTAGGAGCCACTACATGGCTACTATAATCCCCCACAACCACTACCACTACCAGGTCTCACTCTGCAGCCTTGGCTCTCCTGGAACTTGCTCTATAGACTAGGCTGGCCTCAAACTTACCAGGATCCAAAACTGAGATTAAAGGCAGGTACCACTTGGCTACAAATTTTTATAGTTGGTGGTAATTTTAATTTATTCTAAAAGTTTCTTCCACTGTCTTATTTTTATGTTTTTGTTCCTACTACATTCATGTTTGCTTATATTTCTTTTGCTGTTTGACTCTACAGGGAAACACCTAGTGAATAGGTCCACTCTGCCCTTCCTCTTGTTAGGAATGGGATCTAGGGCCTTAGACATGCCAGATAAGAACTCTGAGCCGTATCTTCAGCCTCATTCCCTGTGTGTCTGTGACAATGTCTCACTATGTAACTTGGCTGCCCAGGAAGACCACGTTGACCTCAACCTCCCAGAGACCTGCCTTCCTCTGTCTCCTAGTGCTGGGATTAAAAGTATGCCATCAGTAGTTAAGACCACTTTACTATTCTTGCAAAGGACCAGAGTTTGGACCTAACTTTGGGTGGCTCACAGCCACTGGTAACTCCAGTTCCAGGGGATCCAATACTTTTGGCTTTATTGGGCACATTCACTCACATACACATATAAACATAGTTTAAAATGATAAAAATAAATAAAATTAAATGAAATAAGAAAAGAGGCCAGGGAGATTGATGAATGCTTGCTACCCTGGATTTGGTTCTCTGTCCCTTTCCCCCAGCACCCTTTCTCCCCCCTCAGTTCCAGATCTGATGCTCTGGGTTTCATGGTCTATACTTATGTGGCACACAGACATTCATGCAGTCAAAACACCTGTACATATAAATAACTTTTTTCTGAGAGTTTAAAAAACAAACTGAGAAGGTAACTCAAGGACAGTTTTATTGGCATTACAGAGAAAAGAGTGGGGCAGGCAAGCAGAGTAGGAAGGAGATGAATAAAGAACAGAACAAGAGAAAAGAAAGAAAGGGATCTGGTGCTGTGGGCCTTTGTTTCTCCTTGGGTCTGTGTGTGTCTGCCTGTCAGTCTTTCAGTTCTTCTACCTTCTTTTTGTAGCTGTCTTGGTTGCTCTGGAACTCACTATATTCAGTATGTATCAAAGAGGGTAATAAATGACTTACTGATTTGTTGTTATCAGTTTATTTTCTAGTTCTTTTGTGTATGCGCATGCATGTGCAATGCAGGCTTATGCCCAAGTTGTGTGTCGATGCACATGTGGAGGCCAGAGGACAGTTTCATGAGATTGGTTCCCTCCTAACTTTACTTTGGTTCCAGGGATCAAACTCAAATCACTAGGTTTATGTGACAAGCACTTTTACTACTAAGCCATCTTGCTGGCACTTCCTTTGGGGCATTTTAAAATCCTGTTACTGGTTCATCTTTAACTTTGCAGTTTATTATAAACAGCGTGGATCTTTGTCACTCAAACACCTGTGCTGGTATAGAAGGGCAGCTCTTAAAATGATTTAATGGCAGCTTGGAGATGGTCCATTGTAGCCCTTAAAACTGGTCTCATTTCAAATTCAAAACAAAACATACAGGTTTTTTTATATTTATTTTATTTTGTTTTTAAGATGGATTTTATTTGTGTATGTGTGTGTCTGCCTGCCTGCCTGCCTGCTATGTGAATGCAGGTGCCCAGGGATGCCAGAAAAGGGCATCAGATCCCCTGGAGCTGGAGTCACAGGCAGCTCTGAGCTGTATAATATGGATGGTGGGAAATAAACTGATGTCCTCTGAAAGAGCTGTAAGCATTCATAACTGCTGAGGCATCTCTCCAGTTGTATGTGTGTATTGTGTGTATACATACATGTCACTTTACACATGTGGAGTTCAGAAGACCACCATATGGATCCCAGGGATTGAACTCAGGTTGTCAACTTGACACTACGTACCTTGACCCACTGAGCTATCCTAACACCCTCTATCCCTTATTATTGATCATTGCCATATTTTTGCCTCAGAGGAAGCTGACAGTGATACCTGCGGAGATGGTTGCAGAATAACCTTTTATTTCTTTTTTCCTGTTTAGTATTCCCTATTACCTTTAAACTGGCTGATAGATTCATTGATTACATTTATTTTGTGATGCCAGCGATTAACCCATGGCCTTACACAAGCTAGGCATGTGCTTTGGCACTGTCCTATTAACTGCAGAGCCAACTCTCTCCAATCCCTACTTTTATTATATTTACCAGTACATATGTGACTGTGTGAGTATAGTGGTGTGTGTGTGTGTGTGTGTGTGTGTGTGTGTGTGTGTGTGTGTGTGTGTGTGTGTGTAGGGGTGCCTACAGAAGCCACAGGGAATGTTGGATCCTCTTGGAGCTTTAGTTACAGGCATTTATGAGCTACCCAACATGGGTGCTGGGAGCCAAATTTGGGTCCCCTGGAAGAGCAATAAGCCCTCTTAATTGTTAAGCCATCTCTCCAGCCTTTAGGCTTTTCTTTAATTTTGTGCTGTATGTCTGTATAGATTACAGGCCATCCTTGAGTGTCATTTCTCAAATAACTCTCCATCTTGTTTATTGAGATAGGATCTCTTGTTTGGCTTGGAACTTGCTAATTAGACTAGAATGACCCGCTGGTAAGCTCTAGAGATTTGCTTGTCTTCATCTCCCTGGTGCTCATATTGCAGGCAAATGCTAGAGTGCCTAGCTTTTTTTTAATGAGGGTTGTAGGGATCAAATTTAGTCTTCATGCTTTCATGGCTATTATTTTACCAACTGAACTATCTTCAGCAGCCCAAGCCTGCTTTTATTTATTTATTCTTTCTTTCTTTCTTTCTTTCTTTCTTTCTTTCTTTCTTTCTTTCTTTCTTTCTTTCTTTCTTTCTGAGACAGTGTTTCTCTGTCCTGGCTGCCCTGGAACTTGCTTTGTTTATAGACCAGGTTGTCCCTAAACTCACAGTCATCCGCTTACTTCTGCCCCGGTAGTGCATACGCTACCACAAAGCTGGCAAGCCTGTGCTTTTTTTTTTTTTTTTTTTTGTTTTTCGAGACAGGGTTTGTTTGTGTAGCCTTGGCCATCCTGGACTCACTTTGTAGACCAGGCTGGCCTCGACCTCACAGCAATCCGCCTGCCTCTGCCTCCCGAGTGCTGGGATTAAAGGCATACGCTACCACGCCCGGCTTAAGCCTGTGCTTTTTATTCTGGGTAATTTGAAGTCTTTTTTAAGCCCACCACCCTCGGTAATAGTTTGTATTTCATGCTCTTCCCCCATATGGGGCCGTCTGTACTTAACAGTTTGCATGTCTCACTTTTTGTTAAGAAGTAGACATTTAAAATGTTTGGCCACTATGGAAATAGAACACACATAGCACCACAACCAAAGTTAGTTATTGCTGTTACTGTTTGTTTATTGGTGCTACTATAACAAAGTATCAAAAACTGGCCCGATTAAACCACAGAAATTTAGTTGCTATATTTCTGGAAGTTAGAAATCCAAAATAGTGTCCGGCACTAGTTTCTTCTAGACACTGAGCAGAGGCTTTCTGGGTTCTGGGATGGTTATTTTCATGTTTATGCTTTTTCTTGAAGGTATGTTTTCCTCTGAATTTCCTCTGCTTATAGGGAGAGGCTAAGTGCTCCATAGGGTCCATTTACCCATGCTCTGAGGTTCTAAGGGTTAAGACTTCAACTTGTGTATTTGGAGCAGACAGTTTATAGTTCAATTTATAAAATATTTTTCCAGATGGTAATTGGAAAGTGTTACCTGTATTCTTGAATCTTATCTATCTGTATTTTTGTAACATGTCTGCTAAGTCAGTTCATTTAGATGAGCTGATCATTGGACAGTGATTTTCCTGTACTAGTACGTCTCTCAGCCTTTGCTTTTGTTAGTAGTTGGTGCTTTTTATAAACACAGATCCTGCTTACCTTTTATTGATTCTTAGATTGTCCCACTGTGGTGAGTAATCCTTTGGTTTTAGTTCTATACTGGCATGTAAGTACAACTTATTGTTTGTGAATTGACTTTGTATCTTTCCCTTTGCTGAATTCATGTATTAGTTCTCATAGTTTTTCTGTAAATTTGTTGGATCATCTTTTGGGCTTGGCTAATAAGAAATGTCCTCAGGAGGCTCAGGTATTTACTCTTCAGTTGGTAGTGCTGTTTGGAGAGACTGAAGAGGTGTAACCTTGATAGAGGAAGTACATAACTAGGCATGAACTTTGAGTTTATAGCCTTGGCCTACTGCTTGATGTTCGCGTTTGAGATGTAGTATTTCAGCTTTCCTGTTCCTGCCACCATTCTTGCTACCTACTACCATGTCTCCCTGTCATTAGACTCTTACTCCTCTGGAATTGTAAATCCCAATAGATTCTTTATTCTATAACTTGCTTTTAGTCATTGTATTTTAACATAGCAACAGAAAAGTAACTGATTCATCATGTATAGGATTGTGCTGGCTGATCTCTTACCTTGCCAGTCTGGATGTCTTAACCTAATTGTCCTAGCTGTTGAATAGAAATGGTGAGAGTGAAGATTTTTGTTCCTCATCTCAAGGGGAAGCATCCAGTTCTTATTACTGAGTGTGGTGTTTTCTGTGGACTTCTCACAGTAATCCTAAAGATTTATTTATTTATTATATATACAGTATTCTGCTTGCAGGCCATAAGAGGGCACTAGGCCTCACTATGGATGGTTGTGAGCCACCATGTGCTTGCTGGGAATTGAACTTAGGACCTTTGAAAGAGCAACAGTGCTCTTAACCTCTGAGCCATCTCTCTAGCCCCCCTATTGAGCATTTAAAAAATATATTTTATTAATTTATTCATATTACATCTAAATTGTTATTCCATCCCTTGTATCCTCCCATTCCTCCCTCCCTCCAGCTTTCCCCCTACTCCCCTCCCCTATGATTGTTCCTGAGGGGGATTAACTCCCCCCGTATATGCTCATAGGGTATCAAGTCTCTTCTTGGTAGCCTGCTCTCCTTCCTCTGAGTGCCATCAGGCCTCCCCATCCAGGGGATGTGGTCACTGTTGAGCATTTTTAACCTGAAAAGCTGATAGATTTCTGTCAGATGCCTTTTGTACCATGACCATGATCTTATTTATGGTATGATATTTTTTGTATAATTAATTATATTGATTCTTTTAACGCATGTAATCCTGAAATAGAGTCCTACCTGGCATGATATATATTCCTTTCTGTGTATTGGTAATTTCCATTTATTCTCTGTGTGTGTGTGTACACGTGTGTATGTGCGCGCATATATGCATGCACACAGGTGCCACAACACATATGTGGAAAAAATCAGAAGACAACGTATCTTTTTTTTTTTTTTTTTTTTTGACACCATATCTTCTTTTACCTTTATGTGGGTTCTAGGGATTGATTTCAGATTGCCAGGCTTGTTGCCATCTTGCCTGCCTCTTGTTTGTTTGAGATAGGGACTCACTATATAGTACTAGCAAGTTTGTAACTTGCTATGCAGACCAGGCTGGCCTCAAACTCACTTTGTAGACCAAGGCTGACCATGAGCTCACAGAGGTCTACCAGCCTCTGTGCTGGGATTAGAAGTATATTCCACCAAGATCAGTGTTACTTGTTTGTGACAGGGTCTTGGTACATAGAACTCAGGATTCTCCTGCCTTATCTAACTGAATGATGGCCACATAGGTACTCAGTACTATCCATACCAGCTGGTACTCTTCAGAATTTTTCCATCTGTTTGTTAGAGTTACTATTGTGTAGTTTTGTTTGGTTTGTTTTTATACTTTTTTCCTGGTGTTGATATGGTATGAATAGCATTATAAACTAAGCTGTGACGTATCTTTGAGTTTATGTAGAATTATTATTTTTTCCTCCTTAAATGTGGAGTGGTCATTACCAGCGAAGTCATCTGGACCTGAAATTTTCTTAGTGGGATAATTTATAAACACCAATTTGGCTATCTTGTGGATATTGCTGACAGCTATTTTAGAACTCTAATTTTCAAGATGCTGTTCCTCAGTATATAGATTATAAGGTTGTGTGTGTTGGGGGGTGGGGTGGATTTGTTTGTTTTGTTTTTGGTGGGGGCGGTGTTGAGACAGGGTTTCCCTGTGTAGCCCTAGCTGGCTGTTCTGGAAGTTTGTAGACCAGGCTAGCCTTGAACTCTGAGATCTGCCTGCCTCTGTCTTCCATGTGCTGGGATTAAAGGCTTACACCACCACTGCCCAGCTTAGATTATAGTTTTTCATGGCCTGTCCATGAGCTACCTGTGCTTCTTTGTCATCTATGAGCCCTGGGCATTTGAGTCTCCCAGGTTGTCTGTCAGGAATACCAGTGCTATATGTAGGTTACTTTGCCATTGGATTGCACTTCAGAGATGCTCCACAGAGATGCTTACTGTGGGCTTTATGCTCAGTGTTAAACCAGACACAGGTGGCTTTATGTTTCTGAGTGTGTGTTCCTCAGTGAGTATGCTGGTCAGGTTCTTTCAGGGAATAGTTTGTGGTTGAGGATAAGTTGGCCATGTGCTTACTGTGCCCTGATGCTCAGGCCCCACATGCTGGGTAGACCGGGGTTATATAGCATGAGCATAGATGTTGCTAATTAGTTGGCTTCCTTACTGGTTCTTGTGGTTAGTTTCAGGGTCTAACTCCTATATTCGAAGGAAGAGGCATCTTTTGATTCCTGTTTGAAGACAATAGCCAAACCACAGGAGATGGAGTTCATGCTTACCAGTCTTGGCTGGACAATTAATGTACAAGTTTCCTCTACACTGTTGTTACTGGAGCAGTACAGCACAGAAGAAAACCATCTGTGTGCTATTCTAGAGAGGTCTTGACTTAGCTTTTTCATGTGACCCAAGGTCTGAGCCCTAGGGCTGAGCGGATCCTCTAGCTGGAGGACACCATTGTTTCATGTTTGTTTCAAGTTCTTGGTGCCTATTTGATTGTCAACTGAAACATTAATCCTTGCTCTTATGTCTCCTGGTATATTGTGGTCTGGGTTGTATTGTATTCCTGAAAAGGTTCCACTGAAGGGCTAATCTCTAGGGCCTCAAAATGTGGTCTTACTTTGGAGACCAGCTTGTTACAGGTATAATTATTGGCATGTGGTTGAATAATTCCCAGAGTGGAAAAACAAAGAAAAGACACTTGAGTAAAGGTTGGCTTGGTGCTGCCATAAGCCAAGGAGCTGGGCTACCAGAAGCTGGATCTTCCCATGTAGTCTCTGCAGGGGGAGTAGAGCTTTACTGACTGCCTTGAATTTTTACTTTTTGCCTTTAGAGTTGTGAAAGGATACACTACAGTTGCTTAAAGTCGCCCAGTTTGTGGTACAGTTGTGTATTGCTCAGAAGACTTACTTATGTAAACCCTAAAGAGTGCCTACATGAACTCTAATGTTGCTAGGCTATAAAATCCTATGGGACTATCCCTGTGTATGTGATCTACCATCAACAGGTAGATTTATCAGTGCATGACTACTCAGTTCCTGCAGCCTGTCCCAGAGATAGTGTGTGCTATAGAATGAGCTGAGCCGTCTGGCAGTCTTTTGTTCACTGAGTGCAGGGCCAGTCCTCTGGCAGGGCAGGGAAAGTTCTGTTAACTGCATTTCTAAGCCTCTATCCTTTGTCCCACGCATTTCATGGCTGCTCCTCCTACCCTGAACCTTAGCCTTGCTATACTAAATTTCTCTCCCCATATGTCTTCATTATTTTTCTGTTGCTCTGACAAAACACCTGTTGGGGCTTACAGTTTTCAGAGGGTTAGTCTATGACCATCATGATGAGAAGCTTGGTGGCAGGGAGGCAGTCATGGTACTCGAGAAGTAGCTAAGAGCTCAAATGTCATCCACAAGCAGGAAGCGGGGTGGAGGTGGGGCATAATGATGAATCTTTTGAAACCTTTAAAACCCACCTCCAGTGACGCCTCCTAATCCTTCCCAAACAGTTCCATTAGCTAGCACACCTTGGGTATGGCGGGGTCTAACAGGTTAAGAGGAGATGTTCAACGTGTGAGAAAAACAATGTAGTACAACTCTAAAGGTGTGGGCCTGGTCAGAATTCACAACTATGTGCTTTGCGTTTTAGTATTTTAACCACATCAGTATTGAGGATTCACGAGTCTACGAGCTGACAAGCAAGGCCGGGCTGTTGTCTCCGTATCAGATCCTCCATGAGTGCCTTAAAAGGTAGGATAGGCAGCACCTCCCTCAAGAGTCAGGGCACGGAAGCTCCTCAGGAGCACCTCAAAACTTCATTTGGCTGTTTGTCTCAAGGTAGAGTCATTATCTGTTTGTCTGGGTGTAGAAGAGCCCCTTGGCTCTGGCTGATAGATGATCCCTGGGTAACTAAAATGAGTATGTGGAGAATCTCCCATGGTCAGCGCCTCCCATGAGGAGCTCGGGTTTTCTTTGGAGAGCTATTAATAGACTTGGTTATATAGTAGCCTTTCCCAGAAGACACTATGTATCTTCCACTAATGTCTTGTCATCTTTGTTTTCTCCTAAAAGAAATCATGGAATGGGTGACACATCCATCAAGTTTGAAGTGGTTCCTGGGAAAAACCAGAAGAGTGAATATGTCATGGCATGCGGCAAACACACAGTGCGCGGGTGGTGTAAGAACCTGTCTCCTGCCCTGCTCCCCTCATAGACTGGCATGTTTTCATAGGACTGTTGGGGTGTGACAAGCAGTTTCTAATATGGAGGTGTGCGGCTTGGTCTGCTACTACTAGTCTGGCAATCATCCTAAGCACCAGCTTTGTCTGTTGGCCATTCTACCTTCATCTGAAGCTAGACTGGTGGCCGTCCTGCCTGTGTTCTTCCTCCTGTCCCACTCTTGTTTCTCTTACTTCTAACCAGCTAGTCTCTGGTAGGATGAGAGGAGTGGTTTCCTGGGAAACCAACTGAGGTGCCTCCTGATGGCTGTCTGTCTGCACACCTATATTCTGGTCTCAGGGTACACCTTACTCTGCTTTTACATGGCTAATTAGTAATAGCCAACATAAAGCAAGCATGGTAGAGAATGCTATTGCTTGTAGCTTCTTAGGAAAGAGACTGGGCAGGAGAATCATGTGAGGATGTGAGTTAAATATTAACTGAACAACATAGTGAGACCTTGCTTCTAAAAAAAAAAACAAAAAACACTGTAACCACTATAAGTAAGAATTATACATAAATGCATGCGCGCGCGCACACACCCACCCCTTGAGAAATTGCAGGCTTACATTCAGACCTGGATATTCCCAGTTACCTATGACTATTGCTGCACCCTACAAACTCCAGTCCCCACAGAGGTAGGCAACTAAGAAGGCTGAGCAAATGTGAGCAGTCCAGTGATCTCTTAGCCTGGAGAACGCTCCTGGCTCAGGGCATCTTTCATATGGAGGATTCATTCAGACATACACCCTCAGGAGCTATACTACAGCAAAGTGAGGTGGAGTGGGCCAGTGAAGAAAAGAAAGCTTCATTGTCTTAGCTAATAGTTTCCCCACAAGTCCTAACTTGTATCTCCTGAAAGCTGCTCAACAGGGTAGTACCTGGATCCAGGTCTCAGAACTGGGTCCTGGTGTCCAGCTCAATGACCAAGCACTGCCTGTCTCCCTGTGAAATGCCCTGCATGGCTCCCTAGGTTCCCAGGAGAGGTTCTCCTGTCTTCTCTTCACCTTTGTTTTTCCTCTCACAGGTAAGAATAAACGAGTTGGGAAACAGTTAGCCTCTCAGAAAATCCTTCAGCTGCTGCACCCACATGTCAAGAACTGGGGGTCCTTACTGCGCATGTATGGCCGTGAAAGCAGCAAAATGGTCAAGCAGGTAAACAGACTTGCAGGTCTTCTGGAAGCTGCTCTGCTTCCTTTTTCTTCCTTTGGAGCTCATGTCTCAGGGCTTGCTGTCAAGGTTGGTCTTGGCAATACTGCTTTTAGTTATGACTGTCTCTACGGTGCTGTGTCAGTGATTGTGCAGGCCAAGGGTGGGAACACCTGAGCCATGGCTTCGTCTTACATCTGCCAAGAAGTTAAGTATGAGCCATTAGGTGACATTCCTAGACCACCAGGCCTGTCACCCCCCAGACAGTAGATGCAGGCATTTGAATTGTGTGAAGCCTCAGGAGCCAGTTGTTTGGTAGTCCCCAAGTCTATATCCTCTAGAGTTGAAGATTCTCAGTGACTTAAAGGATATTATTACCTGTTTTGTTTCTGTAGCTTTTACGTAGATTTCAAAATTTAAATTAGTCCCCAAACCTGAGGAGTATTGGGAAGTAGGTGTTGGCTCTGTCTTCTTTTTGACATGCTAGTGAGAGCCTTGCCCACACTAGACAAATGCTTTACACTGAGCTACATCACAAACTTTTTTTTTTTTTTTTAAGATTTATTTATGTCAAGTGTGATGGCACAGGCCTTTAATCCTAGCACTTGGGAGGCAGAGGCAGGCGGATCGCTGTGAGTTCGAGGCCAGCCTGGTCTACAAAGTGAGTCCAGGACAGCCAAGGCTACACAGAGAAACCCTGTCTCAAAAAACCAAAGGGGGAAAAAAAAAAGATAGGTTTATTATTTATACAGTATTGTGCCTGCATGTGTGCCTGCACACCAGATCTCAGTATAGATGGTTGTGAGCCACCATGTGGTTGCTAAGAATTGCACTCAGGACCTTTGGAAGAACAGACACTGCTCTTAACCTCTGAGCCATCTCTTCAGCCCACCAACATTTATATATTTTCCTTAATAGATGCAGAAACTACCCTGATCATCAGGATTCCATCATTTAGAGGAGTATAGGTGGAGACCCTGAAGACCATGCTGTGGACCTTTGAGCCACCCTGCCTTGAGCTGAGCCAATAGTCTGGAGCAATACAGTATTCCTTCAGGCTCCCCAAGACTCAGGCCTGGTCCTGTCCTTGCTCTGGCTAGCAAGGCAGGAGTTAAGGAGGCACATGGAGAGTATAAACAATATAAGGCTCCTCCTTTTCCTGATTGCTTCCCTACTGCTGGGGATCATCCCTGTACAGCCTAGGCAAGGACTGTCTGTACCACTGAGTTGCATCCCCAGCCTGAATAGAACCATTTTCTATGAGTTGAAATGTAGGTACAGTGTTTGCTGTACATAGTCTGGGCCTGAGACAGAAAACATTGCTGCAACCATGGGCAGAAGCTTCCTTCAGCTATAGAGTGAATGACCCTTGTCTGGCACAGGAACTGTGGAATTTTAAGATACAGTGAGCATCCTTGCCTGTGGCCTCCAAGGCAAGAAAGGAGGAAAACCAAAGAATATCTGGGCAGGCTGTTTGGCTGTGCTATGTTGCAGCTGGCTTTAGCCGTGTCCTTGGCACTGTGAGGGTTCCTAGCATAGTGAGTGCTTGACTTTATACTCAAGACACTAAACACACAGAGGTGTGATCATGGAGGAAGGGACAGAGTATCTGGGACAAGCCAGAGCCCAGGACTATGCTTGTACCATGTATCTGTCAGCAGCCAATGCTTATCACAGGGGGGCCACTGTTGTGCACTTCTGTGCCCCACTAGGCCCTTATGCTCCTGCTTTGGGTTCCTAGGAGACTTCTGACAAGAGTGTGATAGAGCTACAGCAGTATGCCAAGAAGAACAGGCCCAACCTTCACATCCTGAGCAAGCTGCAAGAGGAGATGAAGAGGCTGGCGGCAGAGCGGGTGATTATCTCCCTTCCCCACCCCTTTCCCAGGCTTCCTAACTCCCTACCCCCTAAACTTACCATCTCTCCCCACCCACCCCCCTTCAGTCCCCTGCGCTGTTTCTGCCCATCTTACAGTTCTTGGGTCATTGAGATTGCTGGGCCAGCTCCTTCCTTGTAGTTGGATCCTAGGAGCCCATTTCTGACCTTTGACTCTGGAGATACTCAATCCTCCTTCCAGATGAGGTTGGCTTTCTTAAGGCTTTAGCGTCGATGGTGCTTTCCTAGAATGACCTTATTATTAGTCTGGATAGAGAGCAGACAAGCAGCCTTTTAGTGGCTAAAGGTTCCTATTTGGGGTCAAGTATTTGAAGGCAAGGATTGTGCACTGGCTTTGCACTCAGTAACTCAAAAACAATCATAAACCTGGGTAGAACTTAGTTTTGATGAAGCTTCCTAAAACTACCATAGGTGCCTTATCCCAAGGGGCTCTGTTACTGACACTGTTACCTGGCCTCAGGAAATATCTTATTGTCATTCACACCCCTAGACCTTCTAGGTTGGGAGCCTTTCTGCCTCTGGTGGCATGGCCCAGGTATGCACACAAACTCTGAGGACAAAGTGTCTGTTGCTAGTTGCCTTTCTACTGTTTTCAGATGAGAATGAGCCTTGTCTGATGGAGTAAGCAGAACTTGCTAGTTTGACTGTCCTGGAAAATTAGTTGTGGGCAATTAGTGTGTCAAGGCAATAAGCCCAAGACATAGTTCTATTTGTAGGGAAATTTACTGGGCTTCTGGACAAGAAAGCAAGGCTAGGATTATATTCACCATGGAGGGGATCCCAGCTTGTTGTAAATTCTTCCATTCTGGGTATCTCTAGATTGCCAGGGAAGCATCAGCACATGGGAGTATACCCTGGCATTCTGAGGAGACCCTCTGGCCTGGCCCAACCCAGCCCACTCCCTCTACCTTCCCTCCTAGCAAGGTATCACAAGCATTTGTGCTCTTGGAATTGAGGGCCTTCCACCTTTACACCCCTGTGAACCTCTTTGCTGATCCTACCTCTACCATCATTGACCTCTATTCTTTAGGAGGAGACTCGGAAGAAGCCCAAGATGTCAATTGTAGCATCTGCCCAGCCTGGTGGTGAGCCTTTGTGTACAGTGGATGTATGAGGTAGGCAGCATCAGCCAACAGTGCTACCCAGGAGACCCTCAGCCACACATCATCACTCTGCAGCACCAGGCCTCCAACCTAAGTTTCTTCCCTGTGGCAGTGTCTAGGCTCTGGCTCTTCACATGGAGACAGCTGTGACCACATAGTACACATGAAAAGAAGCAGTTCTGGAAAAGCTGCTCTCAATGTGACTGGATATACAACGATCAGCTAAAGTAACTGCACAAGTGGAAGCTGATAGACAGCTGTAGTTCCTGCTTGTACGTATCTGCTGCGAACTGTTTTTATGAAGGTTTTCATTAATTTTAGTACACTATATGCACTGACAAGAAGTTATACTTCGTTAATAGATGAGATGCCCAGGTTTTATAGCTTTGGCTAGCCTGTGATGCCAGGTAGCCCCTTTGCTCATGGTTCCTTTGTGGAGCCACTAAGACCTGGCCAGAAGGTGCAGGTATCCTGTCCTGTAGTATTACCTGCCTTGTGTGTTTCCCATTTTCCTCTGAAAAGGTTATAACAAAGGAATAATTCAGGCTATTTTGGCTTAAAATAAAACAGGATTTCAGCACCAGAACTACTCTTCAGAGATTGCACAGTGAAGATACTGAACTGTCAAGATACTGATTGTTAATCTGGTTGACCCTTGGGGTTACAGTCTACTTTTTTGATGAAGCCTTTTTTTTTTTTGGAGGGGGGATGGGATTGGAGACAGGGTTTCTCTGTGTAGCCTTGGCTGTCCTTGACTCACTTTGTAGACCAGGCTGGCTTCAAACTCACAGAGATCCACTTGCCTCTGCCTCCTGAGTGCTGGGCTTTGATGAAGTCTTAATGCTCTTATAGTTGTCTTCTGGACACTGAAGCTTCCACCTTAGATAAACTCTAGCAAGTTTTTTACAAAAATTTTTGCACAGTCAAGCCCATCTATTCATCAATTTTTAAAGCTTTTATGATGTTTTAGAATTTGGAAAGAATGAAAGATTTAGAATCATGCATTTCAACAGATGGACTTCAGTGTAATCCATCACTAATCAAGAGCTGGCATTGTACATGACAAGTAGTTATGGGTTCTCTGGATCTCAAGAGTAGCTGCTCTTATGTTCTGTGTGTCTCTCACCTATACATGAAGATACATGGATGGCATGTGTTGTCAGACAAGATGGCCTTTGAGAGCTTCCCAACAGCACATTCCTCCTCCCCAATCACCTGTGTTACAGCATTTAACTTCTCTGTTAATCTTGGCAAAAAGATCGTCAATCAAGTTGCTAGAATTGGACACTTGATTCTTTTTTGCCTCCAGTCTTTTGACTGGCCATGGCCCTAACAGATTTGCCATTGAGAAAGCCTTGAGCACATGGTCACAGACACAGGCACTATCAATAACAGGTGCTGTCACATTCTTCTGGTCTCCACTGCCCTCCCTGTCTCTTACAGGTGGGTGAGTCCTATATGTACAGCCGTGCTACAAGGCTGGGAGCCTGTGTTGATGCTGCTTCTGTGTACTAGCCATGGCTGTAGGGTGCACTCTGATGGTCTGAACACATAAAACTGTCCAAAAGGGAATGGCTGGATTCTTTCTTCTGATGGGAGTGAGTGCCAGGACTGTCGTGGAGTCAATGGTGTTTTTAAGTGCCTTGGTGGACACACCTAACCCCATGTGAACTCAGCATAGATGTGTTCAACCATCCTCAATGCTCCCCTGGAATACTTGTTAGTACCTGGTCCTAAAATCTGGCTCTGGACTAAATTTAAGCAAGCCCTGGCATTCCATTAAGCATAAGGTGAAACAGGCATAGAAGCACACACTTCTGATCTGCATAGAGGTACTTTTGTTTTTGTTTTTTTTTCTCGAGACAGAGTCTCTATGTAGCCTTGGCTGTCCTGGACTCAATTTGTAGACCAGGTTGGCCTTGAACTCAGCAATCTACCTGCCCAGCAGAGATGCCATCTTAAAACAAGGAAGCACAGGAGCTAGCACACAGGAGTTGAATATGAAAGCTCTATTAAATCTGAGAGTCCTTCCTGCCTTTCAGAAAGGGTTGACCAGGCCTAGGCAGACTGATGTATTCTGATGTCCTACTCTGATATACCTTAGTAGGTGGCAGTAGGAATGAGTCAAGGCTCTGGCTGTCAATACAGAAACATCAGCAATTGTTTATTCTAGAGTTTGCTTATCTTATCCCATTATGGGACAACACAGTGTTTACACTCCTTGAACCATCTTAGGTAGGTATCATGCCCCACCACTGTTTGCTTGGTCATCCTCTGCTTACTAGGGAACTCTAAGGAACTCCCCAGCTTTTGTCCTGTGCTTCTTCCCAGGATTTAAGATGAGAGGGAGGTTTCTGTTTCCTGTGGATTGGTATCAGGATTTCTTGGGGTTTGAAGGTCTTGATTCTCCAGGGCTCCTATGCCATTGGGGTGTTGTTCCATCCTCTCAAATAGGATAAGCATCTCACAGTGTGGAGTCTGTGGGAACAGGTCCACAGCCACAGCCTTGACAGGATGGAATGAGAGGCCTTTCACTCGGTTTGATGGGGCCCTGCAGAGGCTGTGGTGGAAAGGAGGTAGCAATATTAGCCCCACAAAAGTTCCTGTAGGTAGCAGATTAAGTATCCATCTGTTTGTATCTTCCTCCCCACCCCCAGCACTTACTCCACAAAGTTGCCCATGGCTGCCCGGGGATTACAGGAAACATACAAGAGCCGCTTGATGTTCTCAGCTCTCCGGATGGCCAGAATTACCTTGGAATCTAACAAGGCACAGAGGGGCTAGTTTCTCCAAATGGTTGACTACCCAGTATAGCTTTTTTCTCTATTATTACTACCTCCCAAAGTGGAAACCACTCACGTAGGCCAGCTCGCGGTGGGTCTAGAACAGCTATAAGTTGCTGGGAAGATAGTCTGCTCACCAAGCCTGGCACCAGATCCTCAGCCCTGCCACAATGGAACTCAACGTTGCTCAGCTCTAAAGACAGTTCATAGTTGTCAGAAGGCGCTGGGCTTGGCACTAGGAGCACACAGGCCAAAAAAGCTTCCTTCTCCAGCCTGAGGACCCCTCAGCACCCCCAGAAAGGCCCTCACAACCTCAAGTGCAATAATTAAAGCACACAGCAGAGCTTACTGCTGTTCCTGACCACCTGCCTGCAGAAGGTCTCACCGTTGTTGAGGGCGTTCACACGGGCATCCTCCACAGCCTCCTGGCACAGCTCTATCCCAACTACTCTCTTCACCTTCTAAAATGGAGAGGTAGATAAGCCCCACTGCCCTGCTTGCCTGGGAAAGAAGCAGCAGCACAACTGGCTGTATCTGGGACAGGGTAGTAGCCAGCCTCAGCTTTTAGGTTCATGATAGCAGTCACAGAGGGAGATGTCCTTACCTAGGACTAGGAGGCTTACCGGGGCCAGGGCCAGGCCTATGGTGCCAGTGCCACAGCACACATCGAGCACAGTACTGCCCCCATCCAGCTGGGCCCATTCTTGGATGACTGTGTAGAGCACCTCAGCTGCAGGTGTGTTTACCTGGAGGTTAGTTAGCCATAGTGTACTCCAGCATAGGCTAGCACCCCACCTTGCTTGGATCCCTACTTGAGATATATGCCAACAGCCTTGTCCACTCTTGGCTTTTAAAAACCAAATCCTTACAACAGAAGAAACCACCCCCCACCCCCCATCAATGGGGAGCTTTTCCCCTGACTTTACTTCCTTCAGGCCAGCTGAGTGATTGCATACTTTATGCTAGAGACCTTGGAATCTTTCTCCCCACCCATCCCCATGAGGTTTTCCACAGTAAGAACAGCTCAAATGCCAAGGAGATGGTAGTAAGACCACCACATATATCGATCAGTGGCAAATATCCCTTTCCTATCTTCTACTTCATTCTGGGGCCCCTAGTACCTGAATGTTCTCTATAAATCTCTTTAAGCCTAATTACTTGCTGCCTTCCCTTTTCTCTGTGTGTCTTTGTGTTCACAAGGGGTATGTTACCTGGAAAAATGCATGAGGAGAGATGCGGAAGGTCAACCCTAGCAGGTCCTCCTGGATGCACTGATCACCAGCCATATGCTCCAGGGGAAGGCCTTCTTGGCTGGGAGTCTTTCTAAGGAGAGGAAGCAGATCTGTCAGGGTCACTGGCCTATCTGGCCCCTCCTGCCCCCACCTAGGCTCCTTACCTCTGTCCTTCCTCCACAAAGTAGAGGGAGGTCACCCCACTGGTCTTGCCTGGCCCCTCCATGAAGTGGTTCACCAGGGATGCCTTTAATCCTGCCATATCCTCAGAGCTCAGTTTCTATAGTAAAGGATATGCAAGCACATCAGGCTATGTAAAAGCCACCTACAGTAGACACTTGCCCCAACAGAACCACCACCTGTGACCTGGGGATGGAAGTAGGCAATGGCCATGGCCTGTCCTCGGCGGCTGGTACGAACAGTCAGTTGCTTCCAGTGGCCTGTGTATGTCTCAGGGTCATATGCCAAGTACGGTGTGGACCTGAAGAAACCACAGGTGTCTGAGCACCCAATAAGTGCCTGTCTATCCTATGGCACCCTTCCCCCTGCCCCCCCCCCCCCCCCACTGCCAGAGCAGAACCCACACCCTCTAATCTCAGATGGATTGGGGGACTTCCTAGCAGCCCAGCCCCAGGCCAGGTCCCCACCGGATGAATTCCTGGAAGGCCTTCACCACCTGCTTCGTGGCTTCTGGAATGTGCACAGTATCAAAGGGGGCTGCAACAGCGCATGTACCACCCTTATACTTGCCAAGCCGGCAGCCAACAGTGTTGTTCTCTCCATCAACCCCAACTCCAACCAGAAACTCACATTTATTACGATATTCAGTCTGCAAGAGACAAGATGGCAAAGAGGCAGCCAGCTCTCAACCTTGACTGCCCAGTACTGGAAGAAATACCACAGTGAACAAGAGACCCAGGTTTGCCCAAGGGTGGCAGGCAAAACAAGGCTTTACTGCTGGTTTATCAAGCATCAGGAAGAAATGAAAAGCAAGAAAAATGTCAAAGAACAAAGGAAAGCTAGAAAACAGGATGAAGGACTGGCCCAGTGTATATGCCTAATATATGAGGCCCCAGGCTTTACCCCAGCACCAGATGACAAAGTCAAACAAGGACATCCTCCCCCTCCTTACATACAGAATGTCACTTAGCCAGCCTGACCTGCTGGGGCGATGGCTTGACCCCCTCCAGTGGGCAACAAGCCTTATTGTGCTGTTGTCTCTGTGTGAGCAGCCAGGGTAGCAGGGCGCGGTTAGTGTTCCCAATTTCCCTGCAGGACAAAGCACATCTTGGTTGGACTTATCATGTCCCCACCACACTGGGCAATTCCCTTGAGGCCTCACTATCCTGCAGGTATCATAGAGGCCTTAATAACCAGAGCCTTGGTTGACCATTTTAGGCTAGTGGTCCTGAACTTACTGATGTAGTTTGTGACCCTTTAATAGTTAATGATGATGTGGTGAAACCCAACCATAAAATTACTGCCATTGCTATCTTGCAAGTGTAGCTTTGCTAGTGTTATGAATCCTAATGTAAATGTATCCTCAGCTGGCCTTAGGTAACCTAGAGAATCGGTGATCACAGGTTGAAAGCCTGACTTAAACCCTGTGTGTCCTCAATAGCCTACAGGGCTTCTTGGTGGAGCAGGCCAAGAGCAAACACCTACTCTGCTCCGGATGTCAGTGCCACACTCACTTGGCCAGTTTCTGTAGCACCCGCTCACACTCCTGTCGCTTCTGCTCCAGCTGCTCAGTGTAGGGCACTGTCCAAAGAGGGGTTACCACATCAGCAATCTGCATTGCAGGTGGCTCGCTATCACCTTCCTGCCGCCTCTTCCTAGCCATGGGATCAGCCTTAGGTCGGGCCAGGCGAACGCTGAGTGGGCGGCCTTTCCAGAGAGCACCGTGCAGTACCCGCAAAGCCTTGTCTCGTTCAGCCCCGCTGCGAAACGTTACAAAGGCACATGGTGGTTGTCCAAAGAGTTTGATTTTGTGCGACTGTAGGCCAAAACGACCCAAAAAACGCCGCACGTCACTGAAGCTGGCGTGGCGAGGCACATTTTGCAGCTCCAGTTTAAAGATCTCTGAGGTGAACAAATCATCCCTTATGTAGCTGTAGAGGCCAGGCTGAGGTCCAGGCCCTGCAGCTGGTCCAGGCCCCTCCTCCTCTTGCCGTTCTGGGGCAGCAGGGCTGTGTACTGCACTGGCATCCGGGCCGCAGTCCTCCATGTGCTCCCGAACCTGTGTGGGGACCGACGGGCCAGGCTGAAGGCTCTACTGCCCGAGGCTGCACGACTGCCTCGGCCCTGCTCGCCCAGCCGCTGCCAAATGCCCACTAGTGCACACCACACCCAGCCTTGCCCAAACGCCTTTCTACTTTTGAGACCAAATTCTCCTTCATCCTATCTTTGATTCAACAGTAATGAGCCCAACCCCACCTCTGCCCACCCCGTCCACATCTCCTGCATGGCTCCCTTTGCTTTACTTCCGTATCCAGCTTCTCACTCATCGCCTGGCTCATCTGTTGTCTGGACCCTGGAGTTCACGAGGACCACCACCTAGGCCTCACACACAAGGTGCTCGGGAGTTCGGGGCGACGCCGTGAGAGTACTCCACCGTAATGCAGGAGACTCGGAGCTGAGACCACACGCCTCGCCCGTCCCTAGTCGGCTCGTGCACACTAGCCGCGCCTCATTTCTCTGAGGGCCTGGCTTCCGGTGACGTCACCGCCACGCGCCGAGTCCAGACTGATCCTTGCGCACACACACACACACACACAGACACACACACACACACCCGCCTCACGCTGGCGTCAAAGGCACTCACAGCTTGCAGACGGAAGTGCGCGCGTGGGTCGCCGGGAGAGCGCGTTCACTGGGCTGAGACGCGGCCGGGCATGCGCCGCGGGCGTTTTGGCGGGAAGCGCGGGGCGGGCCGGACAATGAATGTCCGCCGTAAGAGCCAATAAAGCTGCACTGGTTTTGAATCACTGCGCGTTTCCCGCCGCTAAGGTCAGGGGTCAGGGTTCGGGTCGGGGGGCGGAGGGAAGAGCGGACGGGCGGGAGACGCCGGCGCCAGACGCGGAGGAAAGGAGCTGCGACTAGCCGCCCAGAGGCCGCCAAGCCCGCGACGCCTGAGCCAGTCGAGCCGCCGTCGCCGCGCCCCCATGGCGGCCGCCAAGGTACGGCGAGGCCCGGGTGGGGCAGGGAAGGCCGGGAGGCAAGGGCCGCTATGGGCGGCCACGTGGGCGGCCCGCGCCTGGGCCGCCAACCCTCGCCGGCCCACGGCTTCCTGGCATGGCGAGGCGCTGGACCTGGGGGGGCTCGAGGTCTTTGGGGGATCTGGGAGTGAGAACTGCGGGCCAAGACTCGGGTCTCAGGGGCTGCGGGGCGGCGCGTGACCTTGTGGTGTGCGGAAGAGCAGCCATCGTCACACCGGGCTCCCGGCTTCACCTGGGGACTTGGCAGGCGGCCGGCTTCCTTCTTCTTGGTCCCCCTGTGATCTTTCCACTAGCTTTGGTTAACACGTCTAAGAGATGCCCCCAGACCCCTTCATTCATTCGGTCATTACGGCTGTCGGTGGCGGAAGCTCGCGTTCCAGCGCGGGTTACAGACAGTAGACGCGCGGAGTCAGGGCGGGGGCGGCTTTGTTGGTGGCTCGCGTGTCGGCCGCAGCTTAGCCGCAGTGCTGAGAAACCGAGCGTAGGGCTTCTGTTGAGTTAGGTAGTGAGTGTAGTAGGGTTTTTCTGTATTACCAACGCACGTGATCGTGTCTGATTTAAACCCGCATTCTTTTGTAATTCTCCAGGTTGGGCCAGAATCTTAGATCTTAACATTTAAATGTTAAAGCTTGGGTAAAGTTGCTGGAGGGGTTGTAAATTCGTGTAAATGCTAGTAGTCCCAAAGCAATTTCTCTTCCTAGTAAACTAACAAGTGCTTGGGTAATCTTCAATAGAAACTGGTACGTCCACTCTTCTTTTTAAGTTTATCATATTCTTTACATCGTGGACATCATTTCACTTTACAGAGGAGGAATTTCTCCCAAGCTACTTTGCCAAGGACTTTGCTGGGCATATGTAACTGGTGTGTGGTGTCAAAATCCATTGTCTTGTTGCATGCTAGCCTGTGATTTTTGCAGTGCTGGTTGTAAGTGCAATCTGATGATGTGAAAGACTGACGACTTAATTTCCAGTTTAGGGGGAGGCTGCTGAGGCCTGTCTTCGCTTTCCAGGTGCCATTTGAGATTGGTGGTGCCCATCGTGGGCCAAGTCCACCAGCTAACAGCATCGCTTCTCCCCCTTTCTGCACAGGACAGTCATGAGGACCATGATACCTCCACAGAGAATGCAGATGAGTCCAACCATGACCCCCAGTTTGAGCCTATAGTTTCTCTTCCTGAGCAAGAAATTAAAACACTGGAGGAAGATGAAGAGGAACTTTTTAAGATGTAAGTCTGCTCTGGTGACCCAGGGAAGTACCTTTAGATAGGGTAACTGAGACAGAAAGACAGACCCAATAAGAAGCAGGTCTCCATGGGGCATTTCTTTCAAAATTTGCAATACCCAACAACCACAGTTGGACCGCTTATGTTTTCCTCTTTGCTTTCTGGAGGAGCCATTCAAGCTAGGAACCTTGTCCCCTGTACTGTTTCTCTTGTGCTCGGGTTTAAGCCCTAGTGATAATTAATGGCATAACCTCTTTGTGATTTCTATCTTGACTTGCACAGAATTATATGTTGGCTGGGCACATTTTGATATCTGTGAGTTTGGTGGGTTGGCTGTAAAACTAACTTTGATTCTCCTGATTTAATTGTCCTCTTGTTTGCTAACTTAGGCCTAGTCCTGGAAGTTCCTAGCCTTCATATAGTCTAATCTAGGCCTAGAATGTTTTGAGCCTCTGATTCTTACTGCTAAGTAAACTCTAGTGCCTTTCTAGTTTTTCCTGAGCTCTAGATGGCTGGTTTAACTCAGCTGTTCTGGCTCACACGCTTCTAGTTGGCTGATTCAATCTGACTTCTCTCTCAGCCTCTGACGAAGCTGCTTTGCTTGGCTTCAAACTATCTCTAGCAATCTGGCTCCTCATTCTCTGTCCTAGTCTGTCTTTCCCTGTGTCTAGCTTGTTCTCTCTCCAATGCCTCTGAATTTCACAAAGTGAACTATTACAAACTCAGCTCTCCTGCGCTGCCTCTCAGCTCACTCTCAGCCAAACTGCCTGAGCAGCACTCAGATCTGCATGCTTCTGTCTCTTGAGTGCAGGGATTAAAGGCGTGTACCACCACGCCTGGGCCTAAGCTTTTCTTTACCTAAAACTTGGCATGTTCCAGGCTGGCCTTGAAGTTAGAGGTCTGCTTGGGATTAAAGGTGTGTCTATATCCCAGTGTGGCCATTCTGGATTAAAATTCCTCTGCACTTGGCAAAGCTTGATAAAGGCTTTTTTTTTTTTTTTTTTTTTTTTTTTTGCTTTTGTTTGGTTTTTTTTGAGACAGGGTTTCTCTGTAACAACCTTGGCTGTCCTGGCTTTGTAGACCAGGCTGGCCTTGGTCGAACTCACAGATCTGTCCCCCAAGTGCTGGGATTATAGGGATGTACCATCACACCGGGTGCTAAAGGTTGTTTGAAGAAAGGCCTGCAGTTTTGTGGTGACTAGTCTTACATTGAAAATTCAACATCTTTAGTTTTGGTCTGCCAAACCTTTGCCTGTGGCCCCTGCTGCCTTGTTGGTCAATCATATGCAATGTGTTCTGTCACCTGGGTGTCTCCACAGTGGACTTCACCTTTCCTCCAAAAATTAGCAGTTCTACCAGGCTGTGGTGGCTCGCACCTTTAATCCCAGCACTTGGCGTGTAGATTTTTGTGGGTTCTAGGTCAGCCAGGACTACATAGTGGGTGGGGCCTCCCTTTGTTGAACAGGTAGTCTTTCCCCCACACTTTGTTTTCTGTTATCTTAATTGAGTATCCTTAGAGATTGAAGTTTGTTTATGTGTGTGGGTGTTTTGCCTATATGGATGTCTATACAACGTGCAGCCTGGTGCCCAAGGAGGCCAGAAGAAAACAGTGGATCCCTGGGGACTAGAGTTACAGACAGTTGTGAGTTGCTATTTGGTCCTCTGGAAGAACAGCAGTGTTCTTAACTGATCCTTCTCTCTAGCCTCCAGCTCAAGTCTGAGGTCTGAGAGCATCGTGCTAGCATATCTGATGGACCCTAGTCTCTTTAATGTGGCACTGTACCGTGTAATAAAATCAAGGGAACTTGCTAATGTCAATCTTTGTTATATACATGTTAGTGCCATTGTTTGGCCTCCGTCCTCATGGCTATCTAATCCTCTTTACCTTCTAAAGGACACATTTTCAAATACTGTTAACGTGAATTTGGTATACAAGAACTAGACACAATCAAACCACAGCAGAAAGCCTGCGCATGCCTCATGCTCTGAATTGCACAAAATGCCAGTGGAAGTGGCTTAGTTACCAAAGTTGCTTTTTAAGAAATTGCTGTGTGTTCGCCAGTTGGTGTCTTCAGTAAGGAACTGCAGCAGTAGTTGAGTAAATTTCGGTTTTGCTGTTTTGTTTTACTGTCCTGCTGATTGGAAGCTAGGCAGGTACTATACCACTAAGCTGTTTCTCCAACCTCTTTTTCTTCCCCTTTAATTTTTACACACTTGGTCTTTAATCTGTAAGCCAAGACAGCAGAGCACAGGCTACCTTGTATCTGGTTTTACCTCACAGCAGATACTGGTGTGTTGTTGTCTATGCTTAGAATAGCTGGGCAGTAGGTTCAGGTACATCCTAGCAAAGGTTGTCCTGTGTTCTCTGGTATCCCTCCTTTCAGGTATGCCTAAGAAGTCAGATAAAGGTTCATCTGCTCTGAAGTGGGAGAGAGAGGCCTGCCAAGGAGAGCCATAAGTACCTTTGTACCTCCCTAGAAGGGGGGGGCGGCGCAGCACTGTAGCTCTATTCCACAGCCTGGGGGGGGGGAGTAGTATCCCCCTGAGTTATGTGTGCTTGATTTTGTTCACCTGACCCTGAAAGTACTCCTGATCTTGTGCCTTTATATCAGGGCCTTTGGGCCTTCTCTTAAGGAATTAAGTGAAGACATTCTCTCTCCCTTGACAAGACTGAGTTTGGAGGGGAGCAGAGGAAGGGCCCTGGAGACTATGAAAGGTTTCTCCTGACAGGAAGTTGGTGCTTAAGCCTGTTGAGGATGGTATCCCTAAAGCTTTGTGTGGTTATAGGGCACCCATGTGGTGTGACTGGGTTACCCTGCCCTCTGGAGCTTCTTTACCTACTCTGGGCCGTGGATCTCCTGGGAAGATCATTTGCTGTGAATCTGGAATTTGTTGGATTTTTGTGCTCCCCTGGGTTATAATTTGCTTAGTAATTCCAGCACCCAAAGGTCTTAGAAGAAGATTGTTGGTGAGGACACAGTGTTCAACATACCCTTATATTCAGTGCTCAGAGAACAGGTGTTCTTTTGGGGTAATTGGTCCAGGTGTGAGTTCTGTGTCTAAATGTTCCCTTTTTGGCTTTTCTCACAGGCGAGCAAAGCTATTCCGGTTTGCTTCAGAAAATGACCTGCCAGAGTGGAAGGAGCGAGGCACTGGAGATGTCAAGCTCCTGAAGCATAAGGAGAAAGGGACCATCCGCCTTCTCATGAGGAGGGACAAGACCTTGAAGATATGCGCCAACCACTACAGTAGGTGGTCTTACAGCTCTTTATGCCCAACGGTTTTTAGGAGCTGGTTACCAGGTTAGGGGGGTGTGTTTGTGATGCTTAGAGAACTTAGGAGTATTTTTCAAGGCTTGGTGTGGTGGTGCACGCCTTTAATCCCAACACCCAGGAGGGAGAGGCAGGTGTATCCAGGCCAGCCTGGTCTACAGAGTAAGTTCCAGAACAGCCAGGGCCACACAGAGAAACCCTGTCTCCAAAACAAACAAGAAAGGGTCAAACAAGCCTCTGAACTGTGACAGTGAGGCTTACAGAATGTAGGCTGTGGGCAGGATAGGCCTAGAGCCAATATGGACCTTCAGGCTAGACTTGGACAGTGGTGTGGCTGGTGTGTGTTTGTTATCTGGGCAAGTTGGAGGTGTCCGGTGGCAAAGCTGCTGGCTTCCCGCTTTCTGATATGTTCTGCCCCCTCTGAGTGTTCCCTGGGGTGATGCAGGAAGGGAAGGGGGCCGGGAAGAAGGTGAGTAAGTGGGGCTCTTGGCCACATGTGGCCCAGGGTGTCTAGAGAGTCTCAACAAGCCCCCCTTCCCTCCTGTTTGTCTCAGGCTATTTAGGTCCATCCATCTTGGGCTGCTCTTTATCCGGTGGAGCCCCCTAGTGCAAAAGTCTGCATTTTATAAAGTTGAGGACTTGGGGTGGGGGTTGGGGGTGTGCAAAGAACAACTTTGTGGAATCTGTTCTTTCCTTAGCACCTTTACATGAATTCTGGAATCAAACTGGAATCTCTGGGCTTGTGTAGCTAGCACTTTTATCTACTGAATGCATTTTTGTCTTTCCTGTGGGTGCACATGTGCCATGGCTGTGGCAGTTAAAAAGGACAGCTTGTAGGAACTGGTTCTCCCCTGTGGTTCTGGGGCTGCAGGCAAGAACCTGTACTGAGACAGCTGCAGCCCTGTGTCTACTTCTGTAGCGGTCAGCAGCTTCTGTCCTGGGTGTGTAGGCAGACTGCAGGTAAGGCCAGGGTGGTGGGGCTTACCAGGGCCTAAGAAAGGCCTGAACCTTCCCTACCCCACAGCTGCCTCAGTCCCTGTTTGGAGCATTTCGTTGGGAGGCTCAAGCTGCTTCCAAAGCCTGGCTACGCTCCTGAGTGGCCTCTGCAAACCTCCCCACCTGGGTGGAGTTCCTTGTCCCCTGTGCCTCACAAGCCCTAGTGGTTGTGGGTCAGGGTTGGGCATTGTCTTAGTCATATGGTGCCCCTCAGAAGGCATTTCATTGGGAGCTTGCTTATGTTTCAGAGGGTTCACCCACTATCACATTAGGAAGCAGACAGGCATGGCCCTAGAGCAGTTGCTGAGGGAGAGAGAGCAGCAGCCAGACACTGGGCCTGGCATTAACTTTTGAAACCTCAGAGCACACCCCAGTGACATGCCTCCTTCAACAAAGCCGCACCCGCTCCGGCAGGGCTCCACCTCCTAACCCTTTCAAATAGTTGAACTGAGAACCAAGCGTGCAAGTGAGGGGCATTCTCATTTAAACCACCATAGGCTTCAGTTGAGGTACAGGGAAAGTGAGTGTGTGAGTCCTGTGCAGATTTCCTGAGACCACTATTGGGATGCTGTGGCTCAGATCTCTGAGCTCCAGCTGTCATGTGTGTTCAGATTGGTTCATGGTTCTCATTGGAATCCTGGAGGTACTGCCAAGGGTGCAGGGACTAGTGGCTGGGCATAGACAGCAGTGAGTGGTTTTCTAGATGAGCAGGCTTTCAGTGGGACAGCTATCTGTCAGTTCCCTCTTGGTTTTGTAGGATCTGAGGGATTCAGAATAAACATGTTTGTTTTGAGTTATCTTCCATGACATGCTAGCATCTGTCATGGGATTCTGGTATCCACTGCTGCGTTCTAAGGTCTTCCTAAGGGTAAAGTAGTGGGCCAAGTTTTCAGGCTCCTTTGCCGCTGTGTTTCCAATTTACAGTCGGTCAGTTTCATGCTGGCATGGGCGTGTGTTTGCAGCTATATGTTGGTCACCCTTAGGAAGCTTTGGGTCTGAGCGGCTACCCGTAACACAGCAGGAGGCAGAGCCTGTGCTTCAGGGCCCTGATTTTAAGCAGATGTGGTTTGCGTCAGTGTATAGAGTTGTGTGGCCTGTATTTTAAATTCCTTCCTGGTGGCAGACATAAGCAATGTCTACATTTCTCCTAAGGTCCCAATGAGAAATCAGGGTGTGATGCCAACAAAGTTTGCTCTGGGAACCAGTGAGTTTATTAGTCTTTCTTAAAAGGCAAAGGTGAGAGGTTTTTAACACACCTGTACCTGGAAAATGTTGCCCTACCAGGGATGATGGCTTCTCCTCTCCATAGGTAGAGCCCCTCTCCCCTAGTCTTTCTGAGCCTAATAGTCTAGCCAGCCCTGGAGGAGGGCACATGTGATTAGGACAGAGTTGCACAGGACCAGTGGTAGGAAGTAGTTTGATACTCAGGATCTCTGACTTTGAGGGGTTATTAACAGTCAAGCCCGGCTGGGATCATTTGCAAGTAGGCATAGTTGAACTCCCCTTGCTTGGCTCATAATCAGGTACAACAGCCTGGATCTTGGATCCAAGACTCCATGTTGACTCTTGTGGGTCCCTTACTTGGTGAACAGGTTGCTCTGGGTGGTTTGCCCCAGGGTCCTGCTCTCCTCACAGACTTCTTCTGTCCCCTAGTCACACCGATGATGGAGCTGAAGCCAAATGCTGGCAGTGACCGCGCCTGGGTCTGGAATACCCACGCCGACTTTGCTGATGAGTGCCCCAAGCCTGAGCTGCTTGCCATCCGCTTCCTAAATGCTGAGAGTAAGCAGAACTTGCCCAGCTGTGGGTCACCTCCTGAGTAGCTGCTGCTTTGGGGGAATTGACATTGACCCAAACCATGCAGAGCCTGCTATGTGAAATTCTAGGGGTCTGTATAAACAGTTGTTGCATCCAGTTGACTCCCATCAGGCGTGTGGAACCAGAGGCACGCCCTAGAGTTTCCTCCTCCTGCTGCTGCTGCTGCT
Source organism: Acomys russatus (assembly GCF_903995435.1). NCBI lineage: Eukaryota > Metazoa > Chordata > Mammalia > Rodentia > Muridae > Acomys > Acomys russatus. The sequence continues at coordinate 3,489,187 of NC_067144.1, read as the reverse complement.
GCTTCTTGGTTTCTGGTTCCTCAAGACTGGGACACTGGTGTACCCTACAGACGCTTAGGCACCTGTACCAGCAAAGACTGCAGAGATCTGCAAGCCCTGGCTAATCTCTCTTCCATGGGGGAATCTTTCTAGTCTGAATTGCCACAAAGCTGTGTCCTGGGGATCATGGAGAGTAAGCAGGTACCATGGCAAATGCCCTAGTGGCTGGTGCCCTTGATCCAGGAGTATAGCGTGTATCTGGTAGCCCTTCCAACATGAGTAGAGCTGTAGCAAGAAGGGCCTTGATTTTTCTGAACACAGTTGCTGGTCTCACTGCAGGTGTTAGATAGTCAGAGGCTGCTGTTGGGGCTAGGCTTGGTGGCACACGCCTTTTAATCCCAGCACGTGGGAGGCAGAGGCGGGTGGATCTCGTGAGTTCCAGGACAGCCAGGGGTGTGTAGGGCAAACCTGTCTAAAAAAGGAAGAAGTTGCCGTTGGGGCCTGAGAGTTGGCTCTTCAGACTTCAGGATCTAGTCACTCTACTCTGAGAACTTTCAGACACAGTTTCTTCTCTTTCTACAGATGCACAAAAGTTCAAAACAAAGTTTGAAGAATGCAGGAAAGAGATTGAAGAGAGAGAAAAGAAAGGTGACATGGAGCCCCCCGGGATGTGGAGGGTGGGTGGGTGGTGTAGCTTCCTTGCAGATTCACTCTGCACCTGCCTGCAACCCCAGTCTGGTGCTTTTTCCATCTGCCAAAGAAACATTCCGGGGTGCTGTGGCTGCCTCTGCCTGTCAGAGGCAATGCAGCTGCCTGGGGACACAGCCTGACTCCTTGGAGGCTTTGACCTCATGTTGGCCTCAGCGTTTGTGGTCAGTTTCAGGTACAGAGCTAAGTCACAGCTCTTTGGAACTCACCAGGGGTGAAAGGGCTTTTAAGATATTCCTCGCTTTTTCAAAGAATTCTGTTTCCTGTTCCCTCTGAAGCAGATGGGGCCTGGGTTAGTAAGTGACACATCACTGAGCAACTTAGGTACCACCAGCAGCTTGCTGGGGCTTCTTGGGCCCATCTGGGGAAGAGCTGTGGGTGATACTAAGGTTGAGCCTGCAGTGGGTGGACGGCGAGGGCAGTGCAGTTAACAGCCAGTTCTCTGTTGTCCTACTGCAGGACCAGGCAAAAATGATAATGCTGAAAACGTGGCTGAGAAGCTGGAAGCCCTTTCTGTGAAGGAGGCCAGAGATGAGGCTGAAGAGAAGTCTGAGGAGAAGCAATGAATCACTGTCCTTTTCCTTTCTTTTCCTTTTTAAAAATTTGCCCCACCTTTTAAGGCTTGTTTTTATTCTGTTTTGTTTTTACAAGGGATTTTATAAAGAACTGAATTCCAACCTTCAGGTTGTTTTTTATTTTTATTTTTTTCTTTCCCAGTTTTGACACCATCGAACATGACTTCAGAAATCCATTCCCCAGTCATGAAAATGTACTGTGCTAACTTTCTTTTCCATAGTGGAAACACTTATTTATAGTCATCAAAAATAGTGAATAAAAAATGCCTTTGAAAACCTGGATCAGCTGGCAAGGTTGTGTGGGTTGGTGAGGATGTCTGCACACGGCGTGTGGGGTGGCAGCATTCCGTCCAAGGTGCGCTGCTTCCCTGCTGCTGGAACTGTTGCTTTGTGCTGTTGTGTGGGTGGCTGTGTGTGTGTAATAAAGCAGCTAAACAGATCTGGCTGTAGGAAAAATTTATTTGGTTGGCTCAGTGAAGGAAAGGCCACCATGAAGTACTGTGTCAGTGTGGCTATGGCTAGCCCCACACCTTTCTGTTGGAAACCTTCAGATGCCCTAGTATATCTTCAAATGACACTCTAGGAGTTTGGACCTTGAGACCTAAACTCAGTACTGTTAGGATTATGGACCTAGCTGAATAAAATCTATCATGTGTGGGGTTGGAGAAACAGCTCATCAGTTACAAACACTTGTTCCTCTTGCCGTGGGTCTGAGTTCAGTTCTAAGCACCCATATCAGGCTGACCATAATTAAGCTCCAGGGAACTCGACAACCTCTCCACCTGCTCAGGTAGTGTGTGCAAGTGACATACACACAAGGAAGGCCTGATCTGATGTGTTGTGGGCTGAGGTGGCCTTCCGGAGCTTCACCAGCCCTGCCTTTCACAGGGTACAAGCCAAGCCATGCGGGGACTTGATTGTGCAATGATAACAGGAAGTGGTCACTCTAGCTAAATGCCATTAACACCTAGCAGAGGTGCTTTAGAGTTGCTGTTCGGTCTCCATCTGTTGGTTTGTATCTTCGTAGATTGACCCTGTTATGTCTGACCTGTCCTTTGCAGAGTGTGCTTACAAATAGAGCTTTATTTATGTACTTATTTAGTTGGTTTTTCAAGACAGGGTTTCTCACCAGGCATCATGGTACATGCCTTTAATCCCAGTACTCAGGAGGCAGAGAAGGCAGATCTATTTGAGGCCAGCCTGGTCTACAAAGTCCATGACAGCTAAGGCTACACATAGAAACCCTGTCTGAAAAAACAAACCCAAACGAGACAGTTTGTGTAGTCCTGGCAGTCTTTCAAAGGAAGTTTTCACTGTGACATGTCCATATGGATAGATTCTATCCATGCCCATACCACCTGCTCCAGAAGTCCCTTCTCATAACCCCAGATGGTCTTTAAAAACCAGGCTGCCTCTTGGTTTTCTCCATCCTAGGAAGAGATTTGTACGTGTAGTGAGACCTGATGCACTAGAACTGTGAAACTGACCACAGGTGGCCTTCCGTGTTTTAAATGGACTGTCCATGGACTTGACCTTGCTCAGGGTAAGCCGTAGACAGACACCCAGGTACACCTGCAAAATAACCTCTGTCTTGAGTTGTAGTAACAGACACATGAACCTTTTGGGTGGGAGAGATGTTGCCAGAGGGGTGTGTGTGTGTGTGTGTGTAGGACCTCGTTAAGTAGGAAGTTTCTTCCCACGTCCAGAATTTGGCATCCCCCACCCCCACCCCCACCCCATGTATCTGGCAGTGGAGGAAGATGGCTGTGGTGGCCCCCATGCACATCATAAATCTGGAGTCAGACCCAGAAGCGCTCCTTCCATTCTGTGAATACAGAAGGGCCCTTCCAGACTGGCTAGGGGACACCTGTCCTATGCTCAGGTTGTGTTCTGGTGTACATTCAAGGAAGTGGCTTGTTCACACTTCTAGAAGGCATAGCTGAAAGGAAGACATACATTGGTACCAGTCTGAATGCGCTGTTGACAACAGTTTGGAGGACATCAACAAGTTATTGAAGCTATCCAGCCTGGCATGGTAGGCAGAGGCTGTGCAAAGTGGGACCAGGTCTTAATAGGTGTTAGGCTGTAAGAAATACACTAGCACCCTCTTATCCATAGGGGAGCGTACCAAGCCCTCTGTGTATGATGTTTGTTACTTTGTATATGTACCTGTGGTACCTTTATAAGGTAGGCACAGTGGGAGATCTACAGTAATGAAGGGAGACACACTACAATGGCATCAAGTGGATATAGTGTAAATAGCTTATGTAGGTCTTAGCAGCCTCAGCATAGGTTTGTTTCTAATTAAGTAGAAAGAACACTTCTTTGTTTCACAGGGCCTCTGGCATCAACACTGTTGCACTTTAGGGATACTGAGACATAGTTAGGCTACCAAGTATCAAATGAGTAGGAAGTTGGTTAGCTGAAGGAGTTAAAATCCAAAGCAGAGACAAGCATGATGGTACTGTTACTAATTTGTTGGTTGGGTTGAGGTAGTCTCATATAGCCTAGGCTGGCCCAGAACTGGCTATGTAGCTGAGGATAACCTTGAATTTAAGATCCTCCTAAATGCTGGTATCATGTACCTCTGCTTTAGTAGGCTGGCATTCTACCAACTGAGCTACATCCTGACCCTTTTGTTTTTATGTAGCTTGGCTAGCCTGGAACTCACTATGTAGTCCAGGCTGGCCTCAATTTTGAGATCAACCTGTCTCTGCCTCCCTGGTGCTGGGATTAAAGGCATGAGCCATCACATTCAGCTTGTTCGGTTTTTGAGATGGGTTTCACTGTGTAGCCAAGGCTGGCCAGACTTGAACTGTGAAGCAGCCTACCCGCCTGTCTTTCAAGAGCTGATATTACACGAGTTAACACACCCAGCTAACTGTACACAAATCTGAATTATTATTGAACGTTAACAATTTTGGACTGTGGGTAGCGAAAACATCAGGAATGCTGCTTTATACCTCCATCTCAGGTCCCTCCACTGGGCTGACTGCCATTTTCCACTTCCGTTTCATTCCCTTTTCCCCTGCCCTGGGCTGTGGGTTCCATGGCTACTCTGGTAAAGATCTGCCTGGGCCTCACAGTGCCCAAGCTCCGCGCTGTCTTGCCAGCCCCATTCAGGAGGAAAGGTACTATCATCACATGGGGGCCTTGCCTGCCCAGGACACCTCTGTCGAATTCTACATTAAACGAAAGGCTCTCACAAACCAGGCAAGCAGTCTTCCATGACCAGTGTTGGCTGTGTTCCTGCATGGCTGTGGCAGTGGAGCAGTGTGGCTGCTTGGTACCCAACACACAACATGAGTAGAACCAGCCCCAAAGGAACTCCGGAGTGAGGGAGCTGTGGCGGAGCCTCCTGAAAGGGCCCTGGAGGTTCTGAGCTTTCTGTATTATGGGCTACAGAAGTCCGGGTTCCAGTGGGGCACATTTAGCTTTGCCTAATGCAGAGGGCCAGCTGGATACCACCTAAGAGCAGAAAGGAGTGTGTATCCACTCTGCTCGCCACTGTGCCCAAGGGCCACATCACTGCCAATCTTACCAATACTGGAAGAACTCTTGGTGACCCTGTGCGGCATCTTCTGGCACATGGACTGATCAACAGAACAGAAATGTGTTCTTGCTGTTGGAAAGTTGGTTCTGTATCAAGGCATCCAGCCCTGAGCTGTGGGCCTCCAGGCCAAGGAGCCCCAAGCCTGTGGCAGTGTTGCAGGGAGGAGGTGGCTGCAGGCCTCTGGGTTTTGGCTATACAGAAGCACAGAACAGCAGCCAAGAGAACAGGATGAGGGGTGGGGGGGGGGGGGCAGGGGATGGGGAGGGGTGTCCCAGTATCTCCATCTGTGGAAGGGTGGGATATGAAGAGGCCTCCCAGACTGGGATGACCCTGCGGAATCGCCAGCCAGGATGCTGCCCAGGGCCTGAATAGGCTGTGTTGTTGTGGCCAAGGCTAGCCATGGAGTTTGACCTCGGCCTTACTCAAAACACACGAAGGCTGATCTGCCAGAGAAAGCCAATGCAGACGCCTTAACCTGCCTATCCGGTATTCTTGGAGGGCCGGTCCACCTTAAGCAGCAGTGTCCTGGCGCTGGCAGGTGGGATTTCCCGCGGGTGGGAGCATGCGCACCTTCTCTCTATTCAAGGCCTGAGCAGGATACTGGCACTTTTCCTACTGCACCAGCCTTGTAAAGGCGTTTCTCAGTCTCTTACCTACACATGCCCTCAGTCAAGCCTGTAGCCTGAACCAGGCCGTTGAGGGACTCGGTGGCTCAACTCCTGGTGTCTGGAGGGCTGCGAGTTGGGTAAGGTTTTGATAACACGATGTCCCTACCTTGTCACAGCAATCTCGCCCACACCCTAGTGATTGCCAGGGGACCTTCAGCCTGCTCCGGGACTGTGCTTGGGGAGCATGTAGGCCCAAAAGGGGTCCCAGGTTAGGGCCTGCGGCTGCAAGCAAAAAATCCGGGCTTCCCACAGCCCTGCCGGTCCAGAAGGTCGTGGCGTGTGCGTGGAGTGGCGTGCTAGCCTGCAAAAGAGAAGACGGCCGCCCGGCGCTCCGCCCTCGGCCCGCCCCCGCAGCGGCCCTGCCGCCGGGTCCACCTTAAGGGGCGCGCTGACATCAGCGCGCCGCCGCCGCCCGTGGGGTGGGATTTCCTCCGCTGCCGCTGCCGCGGATCCTGCGCCGCGTCCAGCCCGCGCGCCCGACCCCGGCCCGACCCGGCCGGCCCCGCCCGCCCGGCCCGGGGAGGGATGCGGCGGCGCGGCGCCCAGGATGCCCCGCAGCCCCGGGACGCGCCTCAAACCCGCCAAGTACATCCCGGTGGCCACGGCCGCCGCGCTGCTGGTTGGCTCCAGCACCCTCTTCTTCGTATTCACGTGAGTCGGCGCCGGGTCCAGCGGGGGGCAGAGTGGGTTCATGAGCCCCACGGAGAAGGCAGCGGGCTGAGCGAATCCGCAGGGGGAGGCGAGGGCTAGGGTCTGTGTTCAGGGCGCGCGGACAGGTGAGCGTTCTAGCAGGCCCTGGGTGTGGCTGCAGCCCTTCTTTCCCCCGGGGCTTTGGAATGGGACGCGTGTCACCCAGAGTCACCTACCCTCCTAGAGGCGGGTGGGAGCTGTGAGGCCCTCACGTCGCAGCCAGAGTGTAAAATCAAGTTATTCCTGTGATTCCCGCGTAGGTGTGGCCTGCCACACAGACGCGATTGACTTAGGGCCCTCTGCCCTCCCTGAGCACAACACTGTGAGAGGATGCAGACCAAGTTATGCCCAGGCCCCAGCACCTACACTTCTAGTTCTGGGGGATAAACAGACCTCAGAGGCCAGGCGTGGGGAGGGAGCAGTCTTGCCAGCCTGGCACCCAGCAGCTGCAGCCTTAATTTTTTTGATAGACTGGCTCACAGATCATGGGGTCAGTCATGATGGCCCCTAACCACTCATTTCTTTCTACAATACCAAAGCCTTGACACAGCTCAGGTGACCAAAGGGATGGCCGTTTGTTTCCGGGTGGGACAATCCCAGATGTAGGTGAGCCTAGGGTGGACCTGAGCCACCCTTTACACTTTGTAGAATTGGTGTAGCCGCGTTTGTGGGAGTCTGCATTCTGTGCCTGTTGGAGGAGGAGAGTCCTTACCTGGAGGCTGGGGTTGGGTGGGTGCCACCGGCTGCAAAGAGCAAGTTTAAAAAAGGCCTGTGTGGACGGGCTTATTTCTGGCTCTGAAGAGCCTGTGTGTTCTTGTCACTCAGATATTGTGGACTGTTGGGTTAAGGGAGGGGTGGTGGTTGGTGGGCTTAGGGAACTGAGACCAAAGGGGACACAGCCTGGAAAATCCAGTCCACTAGAGGTTGGAGTCGGGTTCTGCCTCAGTGCAGGAAGGTACAGATTGATCTGTCTCAGGGACAGATCAATGTCTTTTAACATGACTTTTAAAATTAAGACATGAAATATGGAAATAAAAGTTGTAAGAGAAATTTAAATCCTCCACCCCGTACTTTTCTTTCCTCGGAGGACTTCCATCGTTCCAGAAAGGTCCTTATGTGGTGGTTCCTGGGAACTTGACTGAGCCCCAAGCTCTGGTCCTGAGGTTACTACTGTTCCCCTGGGCAGTGCCTTCCCTGCTGTTCTTGAACCTGAAGTTCGGGTGCTCGTGAGGGGTGGGATTCTCTTTAAGGAGCAACCCTCTCTAACTTCGCCTGGCTTTGCAGTTGGGAGACTATGGTTTGACTTAGGCCCTGCCCTGCTCAGTCTGTGTGTACCCTCATCTGCCCTTCGGGTGAATCCCTGAGATGTGGCTATGGCTGGCCCTGACCTTACCTGCCCCCACCTGGCTCTGCTGGGGCACTCCAGGTGGCTCTACCAGACAGCTGTGCTGATTTGGGCTGTGCCAGGGTCAGGGCACGTGTGGTGGCCAGCCTGGGGTAGGTGTCTCTCTCAGGATAGGATTCATGCTCCTCTTAGTGCCTCCCTCCCACCCACCCTGTTTCTGGCACAGCCCTCTGACACCTCAGACACCAAGAAAAGGGAGTGGGGTCCCCAGCCTACCCTTGGGGCCCACGTTGGGGCCCGGAACTTTATCTGGAGGTGACCGACCCTCGTGTCTTCTCTTTGCACTACTGAGCGTGAACAGCTCCTCTCAGGGCACAATTTACTTACATGCCAAGAAGGGGAGCCTGAGGACTGAAGGACCAGGGACTCCCTCCCAAATCAACTTCTTTCTAGAATAGGCGTGGGGATGGGGGGAGTTGGCAGGGTGTGGGGGATGGGATAGTCTCCCTGGAGGTGGGGTGGGAGAGGAAGGTGGCTTCTAAACCCCTTTCCCCGGAAGCCTTCTGGGCTCTTGCTGGGGTGTCTGTCTCTGTGGTACAGTGCCAAGCTAGGACTGGTGTTGGGATGGGTCCAAAGGCCTCCTCAGCCCCCCAGATCCGCTTTTCAAAAGGACATGGCTAATGCATGCCAGAGGGTGTGGAGACTGCTGTGTTACAACCATTTGGGCACCTTGGTTGGTAGAGCTGGTTCAGGGGGTCCTGAGCTCTCTGCATTGTTAGAAACCTACCCTGGGACAGCGGACAGTCCGGCCTGTTCCCTAGAAGCCATGAGGGACGTAGGTAGAAGGCAACAACTGTGGCATAGTTTGAAAACCTCATGGATTCCCCTGCCAGGGCGTCCTGCTTTTGACAGAAATTACTGCTCTTCTGAGCCTGCTTCTGTCTGTCCGAATGTCTAGGGATTGGGCAGGTGGGTGTAGCTGCTTCATGCATGTCCAGGGTGAGTGTCCGTTGTTCTGTGCGGGCCCCAGGCACCCAAGGCCAGTGATGCTTTCAGACGGTGTTAATGAAGAACTTGATTAAAAGAAAATGTCTGAGTAAAAAATTTCCATTCCACATTTAGCTTTGGCAGAAGGCACCCCCTTTCTGGGCGGTGACTCTCGGCTGGCCTAGGCGGGGCTCTGGACCTCCACCTGGGTGGGGCACATAGTGATGGCTTGTGTTCTTGCCTGAGTTACTGTTGCTCAGGAGGCATCTTAGACCTAGGGTGCTTGGAGCCCCCAGAGCTAGGAACACAACACACACACACACACACACACACACACACACATGCCACACACATACCTAGTCCATAGCAGGGGTTGGGCCAGCCAGGAGAGGGTCTTTAGGAATGTAGCAGGTAGTGCCTTCCTGCTCACTGAAGACCAGATGCTCCACCTGCAGATGGAGCCTCTCTTCTGCCTGACTTTTTCTAACCCTCCTGCATGCTCAGGACTCAAAGTGGTGCTTTCAGGGATGTGTGCACTGGCTCCAGCTCGGCCCTCCTGGAGCCAGGCAGGGTGGGGCCAGCCTAGTGTGTCTGGTAGGCCCAGGCTGGAGTAGGGTGCATTTCACAGGCAAGCACTGTAACTGTCTCGAGCAGAGGGCTAAGCAAACAAGTACCTAGTGCTCCTACATGCCATATCCTTTGGGAACGCTGGCATGGCCTCAAGTATTCTCCTGTGTCCTCTGTGTCCTCACACCTCCTTTCAGTCTTCGGTGGTCCTTATGGGTGCTCGTTCTTGCCCTGACTTGGGGCCAGTGGGAAGCCCAGAGAGGCAGAGAGTTTGCCTGAGTCCCAGGGTAGTGGGCACTGACCTAGGTGAGACAAGCCTGAGGGGAGGCAGTGGAAGAAGAAGGGTATGTCACATGGCAGTGTCCACGTGTCCCTGGGTCCCTGGACATGAGCACATGTGCAGTTATGGCTACATGGTGTGTGTGTCCACATGCAAGTCATCCTGCCTATACCTGTGTCTGCAGCTGTTCACACATGTGGAATGGTTGTCTGTGCTTTCACTTATCTGTGAGCTGTAAATTTGTGCTTTTGTGTGTGCTTTGGGGCATGCTTGTGTGTACATGTGCTTGTGTCCATGTTTCTGCGTGTGCCAGTATGTGTTGTGCTCCCCATATAACCCTGTCCCTGCTCAGTGCATAGGCTTTCTGAGTCTGGACTCTTTCCAGACCCTGGCCGGGAGGCCACCAGAAACATCTAGAGAGGACAGGCGCCTGGTCCTGAACCTAGGTCAAGCTTTAGGGGCCTAGAGACGATGCAAGGACAGTGTCTTAGGTTCCAGCTCAAAGTGTGTCAGGAGGCCCTTTGACACCTAGCTGGGGCCTCACTGGCCCTACTGTGCGTTTATGCGAGTGGTGCTTGTGCTGGACAGAGGCTACCCTGCACCTCAATGGCACCCACCAGTGCCAACTGCCAAAGATGGCCCTTGCTCCTCAGGCAGCTCACTCAGGGCAACCGTCTGGCCCATGCGGTCTGCTGAGGAGCTGGAGAGGCAATGCAAAGTACAGACTTGCCAGGCTGGGGGCCGGAGGAGCACTCCAGCCCTGGGAGCTAGACCCTCTGCACTGCCGAGGCTAGCCCAAGTGAAAGCCAGGAGGCCTGAGGTCTTCAGCTTCTTGTTGATGCAGAGGGAGGACAGCAGTTGTCTCCACTTCGTGGCCAGGAAAGCCAAGGGCAAGGTGCTTCATGTAGGACAAGGTCCCCATGTATACCCTGACCTGCTTCCTCCACACCTGTCTCCCCTTTACAGCTGCCCTGGGACCCCTCACCATTTCTGTAGGGGGCGCTAGGGTTTGACACTATGCTTTTGACTTTCTAACATGGGCTCTGATTTTTCACTTTGTACCAGTGTGGAATCAGCGCCCCCACCCCCATCAGACACCACAGGGAACTAGTGTGTTCTACCAAAGTCAGGCTGGAGGGGACCCCGACCTAGGAAGGCTTGGCTGCTTCTCTCAGGTGTCTCCCCACTACCTACTGCTGGGCTGGCCATACTGTGGGGTGCCACTGTTGCTTTGCTGGACAGCATGGACGGCAAGGGGGAGGGGAGGCCACAGACATGTTTTCAGTGCCATCTGTGTGTCAGTCAGAGATTGAGAAGATAGTGTGTGGCATGTGAACACTCCAGGCTGACAGGGTGGGTGTGATCTGCTGGACCCTCGTGGCTGTGGCCTGTGCTGTTATGCTGTGTGTCCATCCTGGCCCAGGGAAGAGGATGGGGTATCATGGCTGGTGGCCCCATAGAGGGTGCTGCCGTGGGAAGCAGGAGCTTTAAATAGCCTCTTGCTTCCCACTAAAAATAGTTCTGCTGCCATGGAGGTGGTTGCTGGGGCGGCGGACCTGGCTCCTGGCCAAGGCAGGCGTGGGCACACAGTGTGGACTGTGCACTCGAGTGGCGGGTAGCTGCGGGCCCTGCAGGCTGCCACCATTACTCCATCTTGCGGTCAGAGCAGCCGGGAGGGAAACTCCACATGCCTGGCTCCGCAAAGGACCAAACACGGGCAGGAAAGTAAACTCCTGTGTGTACCCCACCACCTGCCTCCGCAGCCAGGAACACAGGAAACCCGGCTTCCTGAGCCAGGGGAGCTTCTAGAACCCAGTGGGTGGACTCAGTAGCCACCGCAAGGTCAGGATTGGGGTTTCAAGGCTTAGCGTGTCTCTGTGGGGGATTCTGGTCAGGGCTGAGGCAGGTGTGCAAAGTCCTTGCTGAGAAGCTACAGAGAGAGATGCCTTCTGGAAGGCTTCTTGGGAAAGTGGGGTGGGGGGCAACCTTGGCTCCCAAGTCCTGTGAGATGGTGAGAGGTCAGAAGGGTAGGGTGTGTGCTTTCTCAGTGTTTGAGGTCTTCTGTGCCGACCCAAAAGAAGGGTCTGCCAGGACCAGGGCTGTGACCCTGAAGAAAAGGGGGGGGAGGGTGTCCCCCATTAGTGGCTGAAGCAGTGCCCGTACTGAGGGGGCACAGGTCTGGCACGGCCTGACTCAAGCTGCTGGATAGTTCACTGGCCTCTGAGTTCTTTCTCACTCCTGTCTGGGTCCCTGCACAAATTGCAGCCGGGCTGTCTTAGCTCTATGGCCACCTCCAGTACTGTGACCCTAAGCTGATGGGCATCTCTGAGAGGTGTCCTCAGCTGTGACTTGTGTTCCAGACAGTGGCCCTGGGGTTGCCAGGGTTGGAGCTAGCCCAAGGAGCTTACTCTGGGCATGAGGAACACAGTCAAGGAGCAGTGGTAGCTAAGAACTGCTTGTGTGCCTGCCAGCACCCCTGCTGGTGGCCTGGTGGGCCCAGATGCACACCAGTGACCTTGCCTCCTTCACAGCCCCAGCTCTCTCTGCCCATCGTTGTCCATTGCAGGTGCCCATGGTTGACAAGAGCTGTGTCTCCAGCTATTCCTGTCTACAATGGCATCCTCTTCCTCTTTGTCCTGGCCAACTTCAGTATGGCCACCTTCATGGACCCTGGAGTCTTCCCCCGAGGTAGGGCCCTGCATGGGGCAGCTCATCCCCTTTTCGCTAGAATGTAAGTGGCTGACTTGGGTTTCCCGGTAGGTGGGCTGGGCAGAGATTAGAGAGGTCCTCTCCTGCTAGGAAGCTCACCTTCCTGTACTCTTGCCACCCTACTGGGCTCCTGACGTTCAGCGGACGAGGACGAGGACAAGGAGGATGACTTCCGGGCCCCACTGTACAAGAATGTGGACGTGCGGGGCATCCAGGTCCGCATGAAGTGGTGTGCGACATGCCACTTCTACCGTCCACCGCGCTGCTCGCACTGCAGCGTCTGTGACAACTGTGTGGAGGTGACCGCCCCCCGCCCCTGCCCCCACCAGGCCCTGCGCCCAGTTCCTGCCCTTCATGCATTCTGACATGCTGCCCCTGCCAGGACTTTGACCACCACTGCCCCTGGGTCAACAACTGCATCGGACGCCGCAACTACCGCTACTTCTTCCTGTTCCTGCTGTCACTCAGCGCACACATGGTGGGGGTGGTGGCCTTCGGTCTGCTCTACGTGCTCAACCACTCAGAAGGGCTAGGAGCCGCCCACACCACCATCACGTATCCTTATCCTCATGGGGTCCAGCCCAAGGCAGCATGTTCTGGGGGGTCAGTGGGTACATGGGTATTCCAGAAAGCATTGCTGTGCTTAGATGAGAGGGCGGCCACAAAACTGTCGATGCAGTATGTGGTGGGGAGGTGTCCCCATGTTCCTGCCTCAGCTCTTGGCCTTAACAGGCCAGCATGGCTGTCATGTGTGTAGCTGGCCTTTTCTTCATTCCTGTCGTCGGCCTCACTGGCTTCCACGTGGTACTGGTCACCCGGGGCCGCACCACCAATGAGCAGGTGCAAACCCTGTGGGCTGGGCCTCAGGAACCCTCATGTGAGGTTGCTTAGGCAGCTGTGGGAGGAGGGGCTCAGGGTGTGGGGCCATGGCTGCCCATCCCCTGCACACTTGCCACCCATGGACATTGTAACCACCAACTACTCCAGGCCTAGAAATGCTAATAGTGTCCTGCAAGGGCAGGCAAGGGTAGCCTGGGTATAGGGCGTTGCTGGGCCCACTTTGCCCATACTGCCTCCCAAGACCACTTCTAAGGACCCCCGCCTACCTTTGCCTGTATCCCCCGCTGTCCTGGATGGCCAGGCTGGCTGAGGGGTCCCATGTCCACAGGTGACTGGGAAGTTCCGCGGGGGTGTGAATCCCTTCACCCGAGGCTGCTATGGGAACGTGGAGCACGTGTTATGCAGTCCCCTGGCGCCCCGGTGAGGCCCGGCCTGGGCAGGGGGACAAGGAGGCCTGTTCTGGGTGTGGGGTGGGCAGCCTCGGACCCTCAGCCTAGTTCCTTTCTGCTCTGGCCAGGTGGGGCTGGCCCTGCCCTGGTCTGTTCTGGCCTGCTTGTCTGGCCACTGACCCTTCTGCCCTGGCACAGGTATGTGGTGGAGCCCCCCAGGATGCCGCTCTCAGTGCACCTAAAGCCACCCTTCCTGAGGCCTGAGCTCCTGGAGAGAGCTGTGCCCCTCAAGGTCAAACTTAGCGACAATGGGCTGAAAGCTGGCCGCAGCAAGGTGGGGGTCTGGACTGGAATGGTAACGGGGGTGAGAACGGGGTTGTGGGGTGTAGAGGTGGGGACAGGAAAGGAGAGGCAAGTTTTGTGCGTGTATCCAGAGTCACAGGAAGACACCAAACTTGAGCTGGGCACAATGGGGGCACATGGCTTTAATCTCAGCACTTGGGAGGCAGAGGCAGGTGGATCTCTGAGGCCAGTCTGGTCTTCAGAGCAAGTTCTAGGGCAGCCAGGGCAATACAGAGAAACCTCGTCTCGAAAACAACACCCCGCCCCCCAAGCTTCACTCACAGCTGCTGCCTTTTCTCTAGTCCAAGGGCAGTCTAGACCAGCTGGATGAGAAACCTCTGGACCTTGGACCTCCACTGCCCCCCAAGATAGAGCCTGGCACCTTTGGAAGAGATCTGAAGACCCCAAGACCTGGCAGTGCTGGTGAGGTGGAGGGCAGATGAGGAAAGGGACATGAAGTGAGCTTTGTGTGATTCTCCCCCCTCCCCCATGACTGTTGTCCCTCTTCCCAGAGAGTGCCCTGTCAGTACAGAGGACCAGCCCTCCAACACCTGCCATGTATAAGTTCCGGCCAGCCTTCTCCACTGGTCCCAAGACACCCTTTTGTGGACCTAGTGAGCAGGTAAGGCCAGACTCTGCTTCTGAGAAGGGCCCCCAACCCTGAAGACAGCTCCCCCTCTGGGAAAGTCCCGTCCCTGAGAGGGACCTGCTGCTGGGAAAGGTCTGCCCCTGGGGAGAGCCTTGTTTGGTCACGGTGTCCTGTTCCCATTCTGTGTTTCTAACAAGGCCATACTGTCAGAGAGTTGTCATGTGCGCGCTGGCAGCTCTCCATGCTGTGGGCATACTGAGCTGAGGTCCCATGGAGGGGAGCATCCTGGCCTGGCATCTCTGTTTTCTCTACTGGCATTGCCCATACACCAGGCGGGAAGCTTCCCCCTCTAGCAGTTAGGATGGCTGGAATTCCACCATTAGTCATTTTGTAAGGCCCACGGGAAGCCCTCAGAAGAATTGAAGGTTTGTTTGAAAAAGCACATTTATTTTCCTGAGTTAAGTACTTCTTTGTCTGTCGCTGTGGGACAGCAGTTTGTGGAATGATCCAGAACTCTGAGTGTTCCCAAGGCTGCCATCCCGAGACTAGCTCCACACATCTAGACCAGCTCTCCCCTGGGGGCCTCCTTACCTGTCTGGGCCATTGGGTGAGAGTGAGCCTGAGCCCCTATGGGCAAGGGGCCATCCTGGGGGCAGTAGAGCAGTGCAGGCTGGGAGGTTGGGCCATCGCCTCCCTGTGACTGACTGCACCCCATGAAGGACTCCATAAGGCGCCTGAGTACACCAGGACAACAGTTACTCTTACAGGCTTTGGAATTTGAGAGGCCTGTGGCTCGGTTCTAGTCAGACAAAAAAAAAAAAAAAAAAAAAAGCCCCTCTACCCCTTCAAGGCTTCTAGTTACCCATGGCTGTGGCCACTCTGGGTTGGAAAGACTCATAGACCTAGTGTCTGGGAAAGCCCGGCCTGGCCTTCCACCACGGAGATCCACCATTGGTCGCTTAAGAAGGGTCCACGCAGCCTCTCTTAGTGATTGTGGGTGGAGGCAGGCCCCACACTACCTTTCCTGGGAACTCGGAGCTGACTCTGCTGTTGTAAATTTTATCCATAGTAGGCACGAGAGGGGTGTGGGCTAGGGATGGGAACCTCTTGCTCTAGATTGTGTCAGCTGCCCTTACTTCTGTGGCTGGTGTACTGAAAGGCAGCCTCAAGAGTTCTTGGTGCTATAAGGTCAGGTGAGTGGGGGTGGGGGGCAGTATGAGAGTACCCTGTCCTCCTACAGGTCCCAGGCCCTGACTCCCTTACTCTGGCAGATGACAGCACCCACAGTCTAGACTTCGTGTCTGAGCCCAGCCTGGATCTCCCGGACCACGGGCCTGGTGGTCTGCATCCTACCTATACCCCTTCCCCGCCCCTCAATGCCACGGATGCCTTCTCAGGTGCCTTACGCTCCCTGAGTCTCAAGGCTGCCAGCCGGCGGGGTGGGGACCACATGACCCTACAGCCACTGCGCTCTGAAGGTGGGCCCCCCACCCCTCACCGTGGTCTCTTCCCTCCCCATGCCCTGCCCAACCGAAATGGCAGCCTGTCCTATGACAGCCTACTTAACCCTGGCTCTCCCGGAAGCCACGCATGCCCCACGCACCCCTCCGTCGGCATGGCCGGCTACCATTCACCTTACCTGCACCCTGGGCCATCAGACCCACCACGGCCCCCACCCCGCAGCTTCAGCCCTGTGCTGGGTCCCCGGCCTAGAGAGCCCTCTCCTGTGCGCTATGACAACCTGTCTCGGACCATCATGGCCTCTATCCAGGAGCGCAAGGACAGGGAAGAACGCGAACGGCTGCTGCGCTCTCAGACTGACTCACTCTTTGGCGATTCTGGTGTCTATGACACACCCAGCTCCTACAGCCTGCAACAGGCCAGTGTGTTAACGGAAGGTCCCCGTGGCTCTGTGCTGCGGTATGGCTCCAGGGATGACCTCGTGGCTGGGCCTGGCTTTGGTGGTGCCCGCAATCCTGCCCTGCAGACGTCGTTGTCCTCACTGTCCAGCTCCATGAGTCGGGCACCTCGGACATCTTCCTCCTCCCTACAGGCTGACCAGGCCAACAACAATGCCCCGGGACCCCGGCCTGGCAGTGGTTCACACAGGTCACCTGCCCGTCAGGGCCTGCCTTCCCCACCAGGCACGCCCCGATCACCCTCCTACGCGGGCTCCAAGGCTGTCGCCTTCATCCACACGGACCTCCCGGACCGACCACCCTCACTGGCTATGCAGAGGTGGGTATCCAGAAGTATAGATGGGTTGCCTCATTCAGGACCCCTCATGACCTGGTTCTCCCAGCGCATCCTACAGACCCATGGTTGTCTGTAGGAACAGGGCAAGGTGGGTGGGCCTTAGCTTGCCTTCAAGGCTTCTAGTTACTCGTTTGGGAAGGTCTGGCCCTGGGTACACTATGAGTGTGGGAACACACATTTGCGTACTGAGCCAGCACAGACTTGGCTGAGAGCCCGCCCTGGAGCGAGCTTTACATGAGCCTCTGGACTTCCAGCTTCCCAGGTTTTAATGCATGCTCGGCATGCTGAGATTGAGGGACATTGCCTCGCCACAACTGGTATGGACTGAGCATGCAGCCCCAGACAGCAGGGCCTCCATGCTTAAAGACAGGCAAGGACAGGAAGGACCCCAGGAACCTGAGTATCGTTTTCATTGTTTTGGTCTCAGGTGAGGCCTGAGAGGAGACCCCTGTTTAGGATATGGGGCTACAGAGGGTCCATGGGGCATCCCCAACTTTTCTCAGGAATGATGAGATGGGGAGACCAGCTAGTGTCCCCTCAGGGGAACAGTAGTAGCTCTGAATAGACCAGAGGATAGGCGTGATCCTCTCATTTCCCAGAGAGGCTGGGAGAGAGCTGTGTGTCCACTAGTGGGCTTCCCAACTTCAAGCCCAGTGGGCAGGGTAGGGCCCAGAAACTCAGCCTTAGCTGCTCTTTGCCTGATCCAACTAGGAGAGATCAGGGTACCCGTGAGGATGATAGCAGTTCTGGCAGTGTCTGTCTGTCCTGTGACAGCATAATCCTAAGGGCAAGGACTGCCCTGGGTCCAGGACACAGCGCTCGAGTCCACATCTGCATGTGTCCTAGCGCCCACTGTCCTGTGTTCACTGTGTGTGCACGTGTGTGTATGTGCTTGTTTTGATGCAGGGATCACCCTCAGCTGAAGACCCCCCCAAGTAAGCTTAACGGGCAGTCCCCAGGCATGGCCCGTCTGGGGCCTGCCGCCAGCCCCATGGGGCCCAACGCCAGCCCTGCCCGGCACACGCTGGTTAAGAAGGTGTCCGGCGTGGGTGGGACTACGTACGAAATCTCGGTGTGAGAACTGACCACCACTCATCTGCTGTGATTCCACGGGGACCAGGACCCCCCACAGTAGCTCCCCAACCCCATCAAGTTCTCTGCCCCAGGGAGAGGAGGCTACCCAAGCCTGGTGTGGACACATCTACAGGAAAGCAAGCCCTGCTGCCACAAGCTTGTGCTCCGGCCTCTGTCTGTTCATCCACTTATCTACTCACAGGGCAGGTGGAGCCAAGGCTGTGGGCTGTGATGGCGACCTGGACTGCCGCCTCCATCAGCCAAGCTCAGCCCTGCACCCTGTTGCCCTCATTCCCCGAGGCCAGTCCCCAACAGTCATCCCATGGGCCTACCCACTCCTGTGTGGATGGGTTGCTGCAGCCCTGTTTTCCCAGCTGCTCCTGATACATGGCCTTTCACTGACTAGCTGGTAGCTTGTTGCTTGGCAAGGCCTATGCTTTGCAGGGAGTGTAACTTTGGCCTGCTCTGGGCTGGGATGGATGGATGGATGGATGGATGGATGGATGGATGGATGGATAATCCAGCTGTAGCAGGGGTCCCAGCTCCCTCTGTTCCTGTCTTGCCTGGCTGGTGGGTTTATGTCCCTGTGTCTGTATGCTGTGCTGCCGTACCACGTCTCATGTGTTAGTGCTCGGCTACCACTGTTCATCAAAGCCTTAACTTCTGCTTTTATGCTCTTGTGGGAGGTGACGGGGGTGTGGGGTGGGGGTTGGCCAGAGAAGAGAGGGGACCAGATGCTGCCCCAGGGACTAGTGGGGCCTAGAGCCCCTTCCCTCCCTCTCAGGCCTTCCCTTCCAAACTGGAGAGTCCTCACCCCAAAGCATACAGAGTTCCCAGCACTGGCTCGGCCAGCGCCGCTGGAAAGCACATCAGGAAGGGGTCATTTCTCCCCCTGGCATCAGGGACCCGAGTAAGCACATGGCAGCGTCCGCTTGCATTGTGTCTGTCTTATGTTTTTATATTTACATCTATATATCTATAATTTTATTAAAAAAAGGAAAATCATTTTGATCCTTTCCTTGGGCAAGGCTATGGCTGTGGGTGCAGGGTGGGTGTCAGGAAAGGGGTTGGCCAGCTGGCACAGGGTGGCACATTCCTCTTGATCATTTCTGCTGACATGCCAGGTCAGGCCTAGTTGGTAACGGACCTTCTGCTGGTAAGTGCAAAGGCCTCTTATCCCAGTCTCTGTCATGTGTCATGTCAGACAGCAGGGTGTTTGGTGAAAGGCTAGGACCATAGCTGCCTCCTGGGAATCCAAGGCACCAAAGGGCTTGGAGCAGGTGTAATGGAGAGTGCACACAGGGCCAACACCTGTTGAGAAACCCTACAGAAAGTACTTTCTAGAATGCACTCTTCCATGCCATCTGCCAAGGGAAGGGCAAGGGAGTACCAGAAAGCCACGTTTTCCTGAGCTGGGGCTCAGAGCAGAGCTGGAAGAGGGCTGGGCAAGGTCTAGTGTTTCGGGGAGGGATTTCCAGCGGGGAGGTGTCCAGAGCCTGTGGCCGGGGGTGGGGGCGCATAGCTGTACCCCTGCTGACCTCCACCTTTCTGCTTCTCTCTCACGGACATCGGCCCACAGGGGGCGAATTGGCACCTGTAGCCGTGGATGGGGGTGGCGTGGTCCGCCTAGGGGGACTCCTGGCCTGCACCTGTGCCACCTTGGCCATCCTGAGGATCACCCGCCACCGCTGCGGGCCCCCTGGAGCGTGGCCGCTGGGGCGGCCCCCCGTGGGACCATTTGTCGGCTACATTCCGCTGCATCCAGCCTTTTCCCCAGCCTCTCAGGTCCCTAGCAAGACACCAGTAGGTGGCTCTAGGGCATGGACAACCTGCTGGGGACCCAGAAGACCAGGCTGCTGCAAAGCTTGGAGTGGGGCTGGATGTAGCCTGGGATGCCTGTCCGTTCCCTGTCAACCAGCCACATCTTGACTGAGCAGGCTGCTAGGCCCATGGCCCTGTGTCCAGGTGACCTCAGGAAGTACCCCCACTTGCTGCAGGAGTTCCGTGCCCTACTGGGGGTAGCCTCAGAACTGGGAACCAGCATGACCTTCACCCCAACTTCCCTAGCCCTTCCAAGCACTTTAAGCCACTTCTTCCAGGGAGCCCAGGCCTCTGTGGGTTGAGCTGGGGTGGGGGTCTCAGGTCACCGCAGGTTACTGCACCCCTCCACTCCACTCCAAGCACATGAACAGATGCCTTAAAGTCCTGGAGCTGCCAGCCAGCCTGGTGGACCATGGATTTGGTCCATCCATCTCTGCCTCTTGCCTGCTCTGACCCCACCCAGGTCATCTGCATCCAGGGGTGATACCTCTGAGAATACCCAAGCCTGTGGGGGGCCTAGATGCCCGTAGGAGGAGGGCAGAACAGAACCTTTGCCAACTTTCACACAAAGGCCCTGTCCTGGGGTCATGTCCAGGCAGCAGTCCTTTCTCCCATCCGGGGGTACAAATGCCACAAAGCATTTTGTGTTCTACAGGATTACCCTCCCTCAACTTCCTTAATAAATTTTTCTTTGCTTACCTCCATGGCACTATCCAGCAATGTGAATGCCCCTATTTTAGCCTAGGACAGTGCCAGGAGGCTGAATTAGAGGCCATGGATTGAGGGGTCGATAGCCCCTTGCAGAGCTGACAAGATGAGGGTGGGTCAGCAGATTTGGGGCTCTGACTTCTAAGGTCCTTAGGAGGGCCTGGTCCAGGAGAGCAGGAAGGACCCTAGTAACTCCCCAGCTGTAGCCTTTTAGGAAAGACCATCCTGCCACACCTTCAAGCTCCTGGGCCGTTTGTGGAGAAATACCCTTTGGAGCAGGTAGGAGCCAACACTCATCTGAAGCAGGGCCCCCACCACCAAACCCCTACTACCACTAGACCAACTCAGAAAGTCTCTAAACCTCTGGCCCCAAAAGCCCCAGTTTCCATGGAAACAAGCTTACATGCAAAGTGTGTCATGACTGTATATCCAGCTGCAGGCCCAGCCCTCAGGACTAGTCCCTCCTCCATCTTTCTCTGCAGCTCCTGATAGGGATTGTGTGCAGAGGAGCTGTAGGCAGGGGTCAATAAGGCCACCGGACACCCGGGGCAGCACCAGCCACCTGGCCTTCTTGCTGGAGCTGCCGGATTTCCGGTCTAGAAAGGCAGGAAGTCGTCCACTTCAAGGCGCAAGAAGGGGCTCAGGAGGGCCCTGAGTTTCCAGACGGCAGCTCTGCTCAGCAGGGGTGGCACCAGCCCCTCGAAGGGCGCGGGGTCCACCACATACACGTAGGCAGCTGTGCAAGCCAGCAGAGCACCCAGCAGCAGCCTCAAGGCCAGCAGCCTGCAAGCGGTGGCAGTTAAGGGGTAGGGAATGCCCACAGGGGTGATTCTGGGGGACTGGGCTCTGCCCAGAGGGTGACCTACCAGAGCTGGCCCTTTAGGCCCTCGGAACATCCCAGCTGTGGCCTGCCTTTCTGTCAGGGAGGGGGTTGAGTCAGAACCTGTCCTCAGTACCTTGGGGACCCTGGGGGAGGACAGATCCCTAGCCCTGAGTTGCTTACAATAAACTCGGACTCCACTGTGGGTCAACCCAGCTGTGCCCGCTTCCCTTCCCAGGGGTAATCTCTTGCAGCCGCTGTGCTCTCTCTAGCCCTGAGACCTGGTCCCTGTGGTCCATTTCTCAGAATCTCTCTAGCAGTTCCCCGGGGGGGGGGGGGACTCAGGAATCAGGGAGGGATGGGGTGGGGACGTACCTCCAAGCATGACGCCTGCTGCTGTTTCCTGGCCTGAGTGCGGCAATGGGCCCTCTCCCTGAAGGAGTCACACTGTCAGGATCCTCTCCCCCAGCCTGACACCACCCCTGCTGTGGGACTGGAGATCAGAGAAGAGGCCACCCCATCCCGACCTGGCTCAGCCCAGGGTCCCCCGAATCACCCCAGAATCTCCAGCTGAATGTCTTCCATCTGATCTAACACACCCCGGATGTCCTTCTTGAGGTTCTAGGAGGCAGAGGAAGTGAAGCCAGTCCTCTCTGTCCCGCCACTGTGCTCTACCCACTGCCTCTCATGGCTGTCACCCCTACCATGGCCCTATGATGACCTACCAGGAGTCCGGTGGCCTGGTTGTTCAGAGCCATGTGCACTTCAGCCACACCGTCCCACACCTGGGAGCAGGGAATTGAGGTCTGCCTCACTCAAGGAGCAGGATAAAGCAGGGCCTCCCTCCCACCACAGGCCAAGCAGGCACCTCAGTAATGGCCATCTTCTTCCGCTCAAAGGACAGTCTGATCTGTTGCAGCTCATTCTGGGTGGGGAGCAGCAGTGTGGGCACAGGAATCCGCTCCCCAGGCCCAAGCCCCTCTCCCCAGGGTCCACCTGGGATTGCTGCACAAAAGACTCCCTACCCCCACCCCCACCCCCACGGCAGAGCTGCACAGGTGCCGTGACTTCCAGGGGCCAGGTACTGGCTGCCTCGGGCCTGTGGGAGAGCCCTGGGGTTATGCATGCCCAAGGCTGTGGATAGCTGGAGGTGCTGCTGCATGGTCCGGGACTGTGTGTTCCTGCTTACCCAGGCCAGGGCTGTGCAGCTTGAGTGCTCCGTACACAGAGGCAGGAACTGCTGCTGCCCAGTCCCCAGGAGGGCTCCCAGCTGCTCCCGGAGGTCCTGGTTCAGCCTTTTCTGCATGGGGAGGGCAGAGGGGGTGCAAAAAGATGGGAGCCACGTGTACTGGTTGCTTCTCAGGCAGAAAGCCAAAGTCCCCCCATTGCGCTGCCTGCCCCGCCCCTACCGTGTACATTGGCCCGTGGGATGCACTCACCAGGCTGTGGTTCTCCTGCTCCAGCTGCAGGCAGGATTGCTCCGCCGACCTCAGCATCCCGCTCTGCAGCTGTGTGGAAGCTGTCCTGGATGAGGCTATGGCCCCTCCCCTGGGAGGCAGGGTTGGGCATGGGCAGGGTCTGGGTCCTGAGGTGGGGGGTCCTGTCTGCCTGGGTGGCCCCTGCTCATGCCTTGAGTGCGGGGGCCAGCCCCACTCTACTTCAGCCTCCACTTCTTGTCTGGACCCTGCTGGCTCTCGAGCTCTCTGTCGCGGCATCTCTCCTTCTTCACTTGACAGAAACATACCAGGGGCCTCTCGTCCCACTCTGGATCCTCCACCCCCTGTCCCTGGAGCTGGGAAAGGTCTGGAAGACTCTAATGACTGAGTGGACTGAAGGGGGGCCAGACAGGGCCACCTTACAAATCCCTGACAGGGCTGATCCAGGCATCCTCCATGGCTGCTCGAAACTGGGGCTGGGGGACACTGGGTGGTGTGAGAGTGTCCGCAGGGTCCCAGGGGTTTGGGCCCCTCCATTCCTCCCTGTGACCCCTTCCTGACCCCAGGTCCGGGCTCTGGCCTGGCTGACCTGCCACTCTCTTTGAGGGCACTTTAGATGTCACTCCGGTTCACAAGTCTATCCAGGGTGACAGTCACAAAGGCCTGGGGTACAGCCAGGGAGGTCACAATGGGCTGGGCCCAGGGCTGGGGCAGAAGGGAGGCTAGAGCGCCCCAGCCCTGCTCTCAGTGCCCCTGGAACCCCTGCGACTGTGTCTTTTCTCTGTGTGAGGAAGAATGTTCATGGTGCTCTGGGGGAAAAAAAAAAAAAAAAAAAGCTGAGCCCTGGAAGAAATCAAGTGTGGCAGAAATGGCAGCTGCCCCCACCCCAGGTTCAAGCCCTTCTGCTATGTGTCCAGGTCAGGGTCCAGCTGAATAAAGGTGGGTGGGCAAGGTCATCAAGGCCACACCCCTTTGATTATGCCCTCTGGGCTGGTCAAATTGCCCATGACCTGCTTCTCAGCCCAGGGTGAAGTCACAAGCCGTGCTGTGTCTTAGTTTGAGAGTGGGAATAGCTGACAGGGCACCACATGGGTCTAGAGGGTCTGGGAATGTCTGCTCCATAAGCTTCAACACAGCCCTGACCCCCGAGGGCCCTCTGTGACCCCAGAGGCCCTGGCATTCTATGCCGACAGACGTCTTTCTGCCCATACTCAGTGCAGTGGCCAAGTTGTTAGCATGCTGGGGACGCGTGGGATCTTCTGCGCACAAGGCAAACATTTCATCCCTGGGCTCCTCCCAGCCTAAGCTGGCTAGCTGGGTTCATTTTTTTTTTCTTTTCTTTTTTTTTTTTAGACAGGGTTTCTCAGTGTAGCCTTAGCTGTTCTGGACTCACTTTGTAGATCAGGCTGGCCTTGAACTCACAGCAATCTGCCTGCTTCTGCCTCCCAGAGCTCTGGGATTACAGGCGTGCACCATCATGCCCGACTTTTGTTTTTATTTTTTATTTTTCATTTTCAATTGTTAATGTATTTCTCTCTCTCTCTCTCTCTCTCTCTCTCTCTCTCTCTCTCTCTCTCTCTCTTTCTCTCTCTCTCTCTGTATTCCTCTTTGTGTGTGTGTGCACGCTCATGTGCATGCACATGTGTGCAAATGCATACAGGGTCCAGAAGATAGCGCTGGTTCCCACGAAACGAGTTAGAGGTGATTTTGAGCCACCTGCGAGGGTACTGGGAACTGAACTCTGTTCCTCTTCAAGAGCAGCAACTGGTTTTAACTGCTAAGCCATCTCTGCACACCGCCCCCACCCCTACCCCAATGGATGTTCCCTCTTGGTTGCAACATTTCATTGATAAAATTTCTGCTTTTTCCACTTGTTTGGAACTCCCAGGCAGATGCTGGGTCTCTTCTCTGTGTCTTTGGTATTTGTATGTCAATTCCTTTAAGTCCCAACTCTCTCTTACCTTAAAACAAATTGTTTTGTGTGTATGTAATTTATTTACTTGCATTTTATGTGTATGTGTGTTTTGTCTGCTTGCATGCCTTGTGTCCACAGAGCCAGAGAGAGTATCAGGTGTGTTTTTTTGTTGTTTTGTTTGGCGCTCTCCCTGGGCCCTGGAGCCCTCTGATTAAACCAGGCTGGCTGGACCTTCAGCCCCACTGCCCTGGGATTACAACTATGAGCCACCACATGTGCCTTCCTACAGAGCTTCTGGGGATCGGCCTGGGGTCCCTGGGCTTCAGTGGCAAGCACTTTGTCACTGACGGGCCTCTCTTAGCCCTTCTCTCTCATCTACACACAGCCTTGTGTCACATGATGGGGTGCATTCTGAAGACATTGCCAGTAGGTATCTTGGCATTCTAAAGCGTACATATGTAAGCCTACATGGCGCAGTTTTCTGCATACCTGGGCCATGTGGAACCTGCCTGTGAAGGACCCACTGCTCCTTGGTTGCTGTGTGGAGCAGTGTGAGACTGAAGTGCAGAGTAGGGTGCCCTTGTGGGTGAGGGGGACGGGGAGTGGGTGGGTGGGGGGAGAAACCAGGGCAAGATGTGAGATAACTGTCACTCAGCCGCATTTTACAGTAATTAAAAAAACACACTAAGATAACAAAAAGTCTCACATGGTAAATGCGTAAGGGATCAACATAGTCATTTATTGTCATTTTGCAGTGTTGGGCTCTGTGCCTTGTATGTACTGCACTTTATTCAGCTCTGTTTCTGCCATTTCCACTACGAGCAAGAGGGATATGCTATGACACAGTTCCATAGTTGATGTGAGTTTTTCATTAACACCAAAACAAACAAACGAAAAAAAAATTTTTTTTAGCCGTGATGGGAATGGAACCCAGGGCTTCGCACATGATAAGCAAACACCTACCATTGGGTCACATTTTCAGGCCTTGCTATTATTACACACTTTTTTAATTTTTAATTTTTCAAGACAGGGTTTCTCTGTGTAACCTTGGATATTCTGGACTCTCTTTGTAGACCAGGCTGGCCTTCAGCTCACAGAGATCTACATGCCTCTGCCTCCCAAGTGCCGGGGTTACAGGCTTGCACCACTGTGCCCAGCTGCTATTAGACACTTTTTTGTTGTTGTTGTTGTTTTCTGAGACAGGGCCTTGGCTGTCCTGGACTCACTTTTGTAGACCAGGCTGGCCTTGAACCCACAGCGATAGGACCACTTGTGGCCTGTAGTTGACCAAAGTGTTATGTAGCACATGATGGTCTTTCCTTTTTTAACTTTGCGTTTCAGTGGCCATAGTTTTGGTTGCTGAGGTGTTACTACTGGTCCCTGGATGCCTCTTCTTTTTTTCAAAGTATCCTGTTCTCTTTTCAGGATGCAGTGGTTGGGGGGTGGGGGGGAGGAGAAGAGATCTTTTGCTGCCTATGTTTCCTCTTCCCCTCTTACAGTTCTTTGGTTCTGTTTTCCTTTTTATTTGGCTTTGAGACTTCCCAGCAGACATTATCCTAATAAAAACCCATCTGGCTTTTCTTTTCTGTCTCTGTTTATGGAGGAGTTGAGAAAGCTATTAGGTATGCTTTCAGTGAAACTATAGGGATGGTCCATGTCTCAGAAGGAAGGCCTCTTGCCACACACCTCCCTATCCCAGCTCTGATGTCTGGATTAAGACTAGACCTAGGGAGTTTGTCAAGAAAGTTTTCAGTCTACTGAAGTCCCTTTACAGATCGATGGCCTGCCCCCTGGTGTCTTGCAGACCTGAAATGTATACCCATCAGGGGCCACTGAGACCTGTGGCAGAGGAAACCGTGTGAGCCACAGTGACAGCTCAGTCTGGGCCCACCTGGCCACAGTAGCAGGAGTTCTGCTTTGTTCCAGGATGGGACACATCTATATACCCATAGCACAGGTGGAGGCTGGCAGTCGCACAATGAGAAGGGCCCGGGAGTTGCCTCAGTGTGTCCTAAACTACCCAGAAGCTTCCTGCTCAGGCCCCGGGAGGGTCTTCCAGGCCCCCTGCCTGTTCGTTCCTGTCTGGGGTCTCGTGGTTACTAGGATATGATGGTCTCAAAGGTGTGGACCCAGGAAGGCCCTTGGATGCTATTTGCTGTGAGGTGGCTGTGGGTAGGGCTAAAGGACCCCCAGCAGAGACCCTGAGTAGCTGTTTGGTGGTGGGGTCCTCCATCCTGTGCTCTGTGTCTCCAACCTGACAAAAGCCTAGCAAGATACTCAGGGACTCCCATCCTGTGTGACTACAGGGCACCTCACAAACAGGTGTAGGCTAGGGTCCTCAGGCCACAATCCAGGTGCTCACATTGGGCTGCAGTTGTTGAGCAGCTGTGGAAGTACCAAGGGCACTCTAGACGCTCGTAGGCGCTGAGGCCCTAGGTGCCTACCTCAACCGGAACCCCACATCCTCTGATCACCTTACCTTTGCTTGGGTTGTGCCCTATTTGGAAGGTTGGTTTCTCTCAGAGCCAGCCCTGAAGATGTCTCCCTTCTCTCCAAGGTCCTTGTACGGTCTTGAGCTCCAGAGCTGCGAGGTGGGGGTGGGGGGGAGACGAGTCTAGAAGGAGAGCAGAACCCTGGGTCTGCAGCATAGCTGCCTCCTGCTCAGGGCATCACCTGTGCTAACACGTGTTCAGCGCCCTGCCCTGCTCATCACTGTGTTGGGTTGGGCTGAGGGTCTGTGTGGAGCCCTGGCTCCATGCAGGAGAAGGACTGAGTCTGCACTGGGTGGAGGCTGTGGATGGGTGCAGAGACTCAGCCACACAGAAAGTGTGGGAAACTAGAATGTGTTGTGAGGAGCTGGAGTGGCCCTAGCCCCAGTTGCTAGGCAGCACACTTCCCTGGACACCAGTTGCCATGGCAGCCGCTTCCTGCCTATGTTGCCATGACACCCAGATGGCCTTGAGGAGCCTGGAGTGGTAGTAAGGGGCTAGCTACCCAGACACACTCACCCCTCCTTGGCCGGTGCCTAGGGGCTCCTGAGGAGAGAAGAGGGGAGAAAAGCCTGTTCTGTTTAGAGCTTCTTGCCTACAGCTGGCCTGGGATGAAGACAGGGGCCACATGGGCTGATTTTACTCTCCTCACTGTGGCCTTGACAAATGTCCCAAGCCCTTTTCAGGGCCTGGGTAGAACTCAGAGTCATAGAGCCAGCCACACCACTGAAAGGTTCCTCTGTGCGTTTTAACCCAAGCATCTGTCCCAGACCCACCCGGTCTGTTATCTTGACTTGCAGCCCCAAAGCACCCTGGGTAGGCCCAGAGAATCCTCGAAGACCCTGAGTAAAGGTGTCTGTGGTCTTGCCTGGGAATCGCCCTCTCTCACTGGGACTCCAGCCACTCCTTTCAGCTTCTTCCTGGGACCTAGGGTGTGGCCCAAGCATCAACTTGCCTTTGCTCCTTTAGAGATGCAAGGTGACACGTGGCTCTGAGTCGTGCGTGGTCTTGGACCTTCCAGGTGCTCGTAGACTCAGCCAGAGGCACAGATAAGGGGAAGAAGTGATCTGTGTGACCGAGTCACCTCAGAGCCAGGAGGTAGGGGCTGCTCCTGGCAAGGTAGGCACGAGCTTCTGAGAGCTGTGTGGCCTTCTTTGTCCTCTACAGTCTTGGGTGTTTGTATATGTGCAGAACAAGCTGGGATCTGGGTCACGGGACCACGGCGTAGGGTCACGGGACCATGGTGTAGGGTCACGGGACCACGGTGTAGGGTCACGGGACCATGGTGTGGGCAGAAGGAGGCCTTAGAACTAGACAGGTTGATCCATGCTGATGTGTACCTGGATTGTTTAAGGCTAATGCAGGGAGGTTACCGTGAGTTTGTGACTGACCTAAGATACACAGTGAGATCCTGTCTCAAAGGGGCAATCACTAGGTAGGCTGGATCCTTGAGGTCCTGGGAATTCCCAATTCTCTGTTTGTTTGTTTTTTGAGACGGGGTTTCTCTGTGTAGCCTTGACTGCCTTGGACTCCCTTTGTAGACCAGGCTGGCCTCGAACTCACAGCGATCCACCTGCCTCTGCCTCCTGAGTGCTGGGATTAAAGGTGTGTAGCACCACCACCCAGCTGAGAAGTCCCAATTTTGAAAGGTTAAAGCTCTGAGGTGCCTGCGCAGGGGTGGAGGTAGACCTGTGGGCAGGCACCTGCCATGGCCTTTGTGCTCCCAGGATGTGTGCATCGTCGGGCCATTTGTCTCTCTCCTCTTGGTCCCTCTCTGGACACCACTGCTCACATTTTAAAATTTAAGAATGCTAAAGAAAACGCTCCTGTGGATGACACTGTTCCGATAGATTACTGCCATTCCAGGATGTTAAGGGCTCTGAGGCCTCTTGTTAGGAGGTAACATGCTGGCCACCATGCTCCTGTGCTCCAGGAGGTCGCTGGGCATGAGCGGAACGTGACATCCCTGCCCAAGCTGAGGACCTCTCTCCTTTCTTAGGGGTCACACCCCTTCTCTTGTTACCTCCAGCTGGACAGTGGTGTCCAGAAGGTCAGCGTAAATGGACTGCCTGGTGGTCGGCACAGAGTCCACCTTACTGAGACCGCAATCTGGGTTCTTGTCTCTCCTTTTCTGTCCTACCTGACCCTACTTCTGGGGTCTACTTGTCAATACAGGCAACAGGGATAGGCTATGAGCTCCCAAGGCCTGTTTCTGCATCCTGACATCAGGATCTTCAGGTTAACATGGGATTGTTGACAAATGAGGGGGTCACCCCACGCTGGCGCCTGACTACCTCCAACACCCCCACCATGCCAGTGACAGGCAGAGCAGGAGTAGACTGCAGTTCTTATTCTTGCCACCAGATGGCACCTCAACCCTGCAGACCAGGCACAGGTGCTTGGGACCCAGAGGCCAGGGCAGACAACTGCCACTAGGAAGTAGAGGAAGTCACCAGGCTGACACTTCTGCCGTAGAAGGGGCAGAACGGGGCCAAAGCTTCCACACCCGACTTGGATCTGTGGTTTCTCTGAGGGGTAGCCATGTAGTCACAACTCTCGCTGGTGTGAGAGTGTTCTGTTCCCCGTTGCTTACTTTGAAGTGAATTACCCCAGGCTCTCCCAGCACTGTGCAGGGGTCCTCCACGCCCCCCTCCCCCAAACCCATCACTGCACAGCGCAGTCACATTTAGGATGAGTAGTCCCGGAGCTATGGAAACAGGGCAACTCAGGATGATCCAGCCAGCATGTGTGAATGCTGTGACACCTTGGCTGAGAGTGGCCCAGGGGCTCTAGGTTGTTCCCCTTTAAGAGGGCGGGGACCACCTGCTGCGTGATGGGCTACCAGAGCTGTAACTGTGCCCTGGGTTTTGGAAGGAGAACCTGGAGTCTGGGCCTGCAGTGAGCACATAGTGCCTGAGTCTGTGGGCTGGGACAGGCCTCTGGGAAGGAGATTCGGTGTAGAGCCCAAAGCTTACCCTGTCATTTTGTTGACCTTTATCAGGGCTTTCAGCCTTGGCTGATGCCCCAATCCATAGCCAAAGGTCTGGGAGTTGCCCTGTTCGGCCCTCCTGGGTGGAGTGGAGCTGTGAGGGGAGGCCAGCTTTGTCTCCAAGTAGGATGTCCCTTTCATCCGTAGACTCTAGCATGCTTGTGCCCTTTGCTGTGTGCTGTGGTGGCTCCACATGGTTCCGGAACGTGGCAGGAAGTAGACAGGCTACACACTGCTGTCTGACCATGAGACTTCTTCAGAGCCTCCAGTTGAGCCTTTGGGTGACAGAGTTTTGTCAGGATGAGGAAGACCTGAGTAGGGAAGGGAGGTAGTGGGTGGGGGGTGGGGAGTGGTGCGGGGTGGGAAACGACATATTTGCTGGCGTTGCACACCCAGCCCCTCAATGTGTGGTCTGTTGCACTCCCCCACCGGTTCCACCAGAGGGCGCTGTGAAAAGGCCACCTGGCCACTATATAGGAGGAAGTCCTGGTTTCCTGGCCAGAGATCCAGGCGTCTGGTGACTCCAGCCTTTGCCAGTGTGTCTAGATGGTCAAGATGGGTGCTCTTTGAGTACCCTTTCTCCCATCTAGAGAGCAGATCATCTGTCCGTGCTCTGGCCTCTCCTCCTTTCTGGCCTCTGGGGGTGGAAGGGCGGGACTTCTCTCTATGGGCCCCTGACTAAAGTTGGTTCTGTTGCGCACTGCTGGCAAGTACATAAAATCTGTCCCCAAGTCTGGAGTCTATAGCCTCTCCTCCCTCAGCCAGCAAGAGCCATGCAAATTTACCTGCCAGCACAGTGCCCACCACTGCTACAAGCCCTCTCACGATCCTACAGACTTTTCCATCCACCAAGCACCCACTCCGCACCCCCCCCCACAATCCAGTGCTCCTGGCCACTACTAAGTGGGAGCAGCTGCAGCAGCCTCACATCCCCCCCCCAAACCTAGTCCACCTGGCCATTCCTGAGTGGGAGCACCTGCAGCAATCTCACCCCCCACCCAGTCCACCTGGGTACTCCTGAGTGGGAGCACCTGCAGCAGCCTAACCACCCCCCCCCCCCCACCTAGTCCACCTGGGTACTCCTGAGTGGGAGCACCTGCAGCAGCCTAACCACCCCCCCACCTAGTCCACCTGGGTACTCCTGAGTGGGAGCATCTGCAGCAGCCTAACCACCCCCCCACCTAGTCCACCTGGGTACTCCTGAGTGGGAGCACCTGCAGCAGCCTAACCACCCCCCCCCACCTAGTCCACCTGGGTACTCCTGAGTGGGAGCACCTGCAGCAGCCTAACCACCCCTCCACCTAGTCCACCTGGGTACTCCTGAGTGGGAGCACCTGCAGCAGCCTAACCACCCCTCCACCTAGTCCACCTGGGTACTCCTGAGTGGGAGCACCTGCAGCAGCCTAACCACCCCTCCACCTAGTCCACCTGGGTACTCCTGAGTGGGAGCACCTGCAGTAGCCTCACACCCCCCCCCCCACCTAGTCCACCTGGCCACTTTGGTGTGGGAGTGCCTGCAGCAACCTCTCAGCTGCCTGACTTTGAGATGTCTTTGGACCAGGTGGGCCCTGGGCTGCCTTTAATCAAAAGGAAAAATATTAGGGTAAATTCTGGTTTCATTATGCTGTGTGTCTCTCCCACCTTCTTGGTTTCCCCTTCTCTGGTCCCATTCTGCATGGCTTATATACATGCTGTTCACTGCCCTTCTCAATGCTCTGCCCTCCTACCTGTGGGTCTCACCTCTGCCTGGATCCCCAACCTCGCTTTCTCCAGCTCCCTGGGCCACACTCCCCAGAAAGCTTCTGGGACAGAGGCTTCAACCTTGTTTTTTCTTTTTTTTTTTTTTTGTTTTTTGTTTTTGGAGGGAGCATGGGCTAAAATGGTCCTCCAGCTACCTGCCCCTACCACTTCACCCAACCAGCCAGGTATCCCATCACCCACCCACTCTGTAGCCAGTGGCTGCCTCGCCACTCAGGCTAGCCAGGAGAAGCCACCAGGCCTCCTGGGACGCAGTGGCGTCTTCTCACTGAACTCCCACACCAGTGATAAAGGGCAGTGTCAGTCCCATGTTCACGTGCCAGAAGCTGCCTGCAATATGAGAGAGATGTTTAATTTATCTCAGCAACTAGGCATGAGTTATAAAAATGGTAATTTCTTGGAGATTCAATTACGTGTTTTCATTGTTACCCCAGTAATCAAGGAAACGATTTTTAATGATAGGCTGGAAGATGGTACCGATCTTGGAGGGAGGAGGGAGCAGGCAAATGATTAGGGACCACATAGGACAATGTCTATAGGCAAGTGAGGCCAAGCCACCCCATGTGTGGCAGCCCCTGCAGCCATCTGGGTTTTCAGTCTCCCCACCAGCCAGTGAGCCCACCTCTGCAGAAGAACTTCAATCATCTGTCTTCTGGGGCCTCTGCGGGAGCAACCAGGGGCTCTAAAAGGAGGGGCTGGAACCTGATTTTTTCCCCCTCTAAGTGATGTCTCGGCTCTAAATAACATCTCTAGGATTAACAATGCTGGCGGCCAATAGTACCAGGTGATTGGAAAAGGGGCTTTATGGCCTCTTGGGTGAAATTGAACTTACATCCGACGTGAGCTTCCAAGATGGGATTTTCCTCCCTGGCAAATGAGGCACGTTCCTGCTAATTACAACAGCCGCTCCAGGCCCCTCATCACACACAGTAGGCAGGCACTCATTGAGGCTGGGCCTTTGCCACCTGGGGGTCAGTGCTGTGTCATCTACAGGAGCCCAAATCTCTTGATGACCTTGCTGCCGGCTCCAGAGGCAGTGCAGTCGGGAGAGGCGAGAGCAAGGAGTACGCAGGGAAGAGATGAAACATTGCTCAACAGGACACACCAGGGGAGACACTTTTGAGGCCCCAGGCTTGGGGCTGCTCGGTCTCACTGGGAACCCAAGGCCCCTCATCCAGTTGAAGCCACCATAGAGCCCTGGACATGTTGCAGGGGGACCTGGAGTCTTCAGCTGATGCTGCGCTGGGCACAGCCTCTTTTGGGTCCTCCTACTTGGTCTCCAGGCTGCCGACTCTAGCTCCCTCAAGCCTGTGCCAGGTTGACAGGAGCTGGCCTTGCTTCTCCATCCTGCTTTTAGATGGTGCTTTTGGCTTTGGTTGAGATCCTGTCACGGGGCATGGGGACACGAAGCCACCTCCAGGTAAGCAGGGAGAGGCTCTTGGGCTTGGATCACAGTCTGGGGAAGGAAGACAGGCCTGTCCTTGTACACAGAGACAGGGATACAGCCACTACCACTGACCCTCCCTACCCTACCAACCCAGGACACCAGTTCACAGGCTCAGAGAGGTCCAGAGTTTATCGGGGGTCACAGTGCAGATGAGCAAGAGTGAGTTACTACAGACAAGACTGTTGGCATGTGCCTCGTCACTGAAGGGTGTAAGGGGTGCTAAGAAAATGGATTTTCTTTTGTTTGTTGAGACAGGATGTCTTTGTGTAGCCCTGGCTATCCTGAAAGTCACTCTGCAGATCAGTGTGCCTCTGCCTCCCAAGTGCTGGGATTAAAGGTGTGCACCACCACCGCCCGGCTCCCTGCAAAGTTTGACTAACAGTTTCCAGGAGCTTGACAGGAAGGAGAAGAGGGATGGCTCTGAGTGTCCTGAAGGGGAACCTCCCCAGAATAATTACCTTCTGTTTGCTTGCAGTAAAAACTAGCCTATTTCTCCCCCTTCTAATAATTGCACTTAATTATTTTTAACCAAGATTGAATGTACTTTCTAAGCTCAAGATCCACTAACTGTCCTGTCTTGATCCATCAGAGCTCTGCTTTTCCTACCACCGGGAGCAGCCGAGCCATTCTGAGAGGCAGGGGATATGCTCGTCTGGGATGTTGAGTCTTTGGTGAATACAACTTTACCATCATTGCTGTGGCCATGAATATAATTACCTGTACTACCATGCTACCTCCATCACTTCACCCACTGTCATCACCTCCATCATCATCACTCCCACCATGATCTCTGCCTGCGTCATCGCCACCATCACCACTTCCTCTGTCGTCACCACCCCTACCATCACCAACCACCTCTGTCACCACCCCCACCACTTCCTCTGTCGTCACCACCCCTACCATCAGCAACCACCTCTGTCACCACCCCTACCATCAGCAACCACCTCTGTCACCACCCCTACCATCAGCACCACCTCTGTCACCACCCCTACCATCAGCACCATCATTGCTCTCACCACCACCACTATGACCAACATCACCATCATAATTACCACCGTCATCATCACATTCACCACCATGCCACAAGCTATCATCACCACCACCACCACGCCACTCTCATCACCACTATAATACAGTACACTACAAGCCACCACTATAACTACCATCTCTGTCATCGCCACCATTATATCACCACCTCTGTCACTGCCATTTCCTCCACCGCTACCATCCCCCTACTTTCATCACAGCTATCATGGCCACCACTGCCATCTCACTGCCACCATCACTGCCACCATTTCCTCTCCTCTACCACAACTGACTCATAGTTGTGTGACCATCTTATTCCTTTCTTTCTTTCTTTCTTTCTTTCTTTTTTGGTTTTTCGAGATAGGGTTTCTCTGTGTAGCCCTTGGCTGTCCTGGACTCACTTTGTCGACCAGGCTGGCCTCGAACTCACAGAGATCCACCTGCCTCTGCCTCCCAAGTGCTGGGATTAAAGGCGTGCGCCACCAAAGCCTGGCCCTCTTCTTTTGAAACAAGTCTCACTCTGTAGCCTAGTTTAGCTATTTATTATGTAGCCGACGTTGGCCTCAAACTTGCAGCAATTCTCCTGCCTCAGACTCTTTTGTTGTTGTTGTTCTTTCCCAAGGCAGGGGTTTCTCTGTGTAGCCTTGGCTGTCCTGGACTTGCATTGTAGACCAGGCTGGCCTCGAACCCGCAGGAATCCACCTGCCCCTGCCTCCCGAGTGCTGGGATTATAGGCATGTGCCACCACACCCGGCCTGCCTCAGACTCCTGAGCGCTGGAATTACAAACATGTGCCTGGAAAACACTCACCTAGCTTCTGTCACTGACCAGGTTGGGCCAGAAGCAGCAGTGGGGTAGAGAAATTGGCAGAGGTGCTCTGGTCTCTCTGTCTGCCTACACCCCTCAGCTGGGTTTATCACCTCCACAGCCTCTCTAGAAGGATGGGCTCCTGGGGGTGGGGGACCCAGGTATCCCTTGTGGCTCCACTGCGTTGAGCTCACATGGGAAGTCATTCAGAGCCCCGGAGCTGGCTTTCTTTTTGCCTCTGAGCTTTGCTCTTCTGTTAGATGGAGCAAAGCAGTGCTCACAGATAGTAGGGCACTGGGGCCAGAGGGCTAGGACACTCATGGGTGGCCACCAAGAATGCTGTGAACTGTCATCATAAGGTCCTTTCTGAGTCATCTCAAGAAGGATAGCGGGAAGTGAGCATGCAGCAGGCCACGCTACCATGTAGCATCTCCTCTTGGTGCCAGCCTATCAGCCACTGCCACAATATGCCCCATCTTTGCAGTGATGGCCAGGGCACACAGAGAGGAGCCACCTTGGAAGCCTGTGCTGTTGGGGACACTGGGAACTCCAGGAAGCCCAGGTTGAGCTGGGACAGCAGGGCTTAGGTGACACCTCTCCTGTGGCAGGCATTTTGCTGTCTCTCAGTCTGCTCTGCATTGGCAGTGGTGTCTGGGCACAGCAAAGCTCTGGAGAGTTGGGGACTTCAGGCTTTGAGGAAGGGACAGGCGCTAGGATTCAGTTACCCCACAATCCTGCTTGGGGCCAAAGATGTGGTGGGAACTCAGCCGTGTGGACATGAGCAGGGGCTCCCTTTAAAAATCTTAAATCTTGGTGACATTCCCGGTGGCCAGATAATTAATACAAGAGCAGATAATAATTACTCAATGATTAACAACGGCATTTAATAGTTTTCCCAGTAATTATAGTAAAGAGAAAGTTAAATGAATGCCTATCAAAGTTGCTGATGCCCTGAGGATTGCGGGCGCCTCAGTGCTGCAGAGTGGTGCCCTCTCCCTCCCCTAGCAGGTGAAGGCTTTCTGGCCACATTGGCTTCTAGGCCATAAGCCAGGGTAGCTGTGATTCACACCTGGAGGGTGAGGTAGCACACTTGCGCCCAGAAAGTTAGTTTTGAGATAGATACATGGGGACGCCTGTCTCCTTGTCTTTCTTGGCTGTTTGTGGCCATGGGGAAGGAAGGACCAATGGTTTCCCACTCCTATGGGCATCTTGAATCTCAAGGCCCTCCCATTACTATCAGCCCTTCTTGTTCATGCCGAGCTCTGAGATCGGCCTAGGGCTATTCCGCCCCACCTTGTCTCACTCACATGTGTGTTGGAGGACCCTGTGGTTTGAGGTTGCTCATCCTCCAGGTGCAGATAGCCTTTCTAAGCTCAGCGCTAGATGGCCCCAGCAGAGCCTCTTCCTGACCTCATCCGGAGAGTGTCTTTAGCTACAAGCCTATATAGCCTTTGGCACAGTTCCCTGCTAGAGCTCCGCCTTCTGCGCCTATAGGATAATCAGGTACTGTGCTGTGTTCCCGCTCACATGATGGGACCGTGCAGCCAAATGCAAATAAAAGCATCCCTGGAATTCCTAGCATCAACCAATTATAAACACCTATCCTGGGAGCCCCCACCCACTTCCCAAGGACTATGTAGCCTGTGTTCACCTTGAATAAAGTGGAGCTAGCTCGCTCGCTTAAGTGGTTCCTGGAAGTCAATCCATTGTCCTTGCAGGCCATCAGAATCTCCAGTTTGTCACTTCTACTCCCTTTTCCTGAGAACTGGCGGCCAGCGACCCCAGGAATGAAGAAGAGCCACAATGCAGATAGTTGCTCAGTTGCCCAAGGCCTGTGAGCTTGTAGCCTGTGTTGATCCACAGGAAGTCTTCACCTGCTAGGGGAGGGAGAGAGAGAATTCCAGTGGGATGGCTTGCACCCTGCGCTTTGTGTCTACAGAATCTGCCAGGCCTGGATAATGGCTCAGCATCTCCCAGGAGCCCACACAAAGACACAATCTGGGGACCTGGGGCCTCTCATGCAGGACAGTCTCTCCTGCCTGCCTGCTCAGATATCTCGGTGCTGTCCACCCATTTGCATCCTCTCCCCTTCCTTGGAGTCACCACACTTCCAAGAGGGCTGAGAGCCACTGTCTGCAGCTGCTGTCACTGAGTTCAGAATAGAGCAGCTAACTCTGGACACGGGGATTAAGGAACCAGACTTTATACTCTAGTGACACTGGATGCTTACCCATGATGCCTTGGAGAGAAGGTGAGTGAGTGGAATGCTTCTGGACCACCGTGGCCTCAGCTCCTCAGTCCTCCTGGGATCTAGCCCAAGATGGCTCCGTCAATACTAAAGTGTGAGTGGGTGTCCCAGAGACCATGGCACTGTCCCAATACAGTACAAATGACAATTTGGACAGAAATCAAGAGGTAGACCCAGAAGCTCAGTGTTCCACAAGATTCCAACTACAAAGAGGAAGAGACTGTCCCCTGGGAAAGGAGCCCTCCGAGTCTCCATGCATCAGGAAGGACACTTAAGGTCTCTGTTCCAGCCATCACTCCTACTGTAAGGTTAATTGGGAAACAGCCTCTGGTGGCAGAGGCGACCTGTCCACAACTACCTCCTGTCTAGCTCGGTCGCTGTAGCAATGGAAGCTACGGGGTGGGCACACCAATGCAGAAGAAGGTGTTGCCAGGCTACCCTCCAGGGCTACTTTTTGAGGGTTCAATTTTTTCAAAACAGAAAAGACACAGAGCCTGGGGTGCTGATGCTGTGGGAAGGGGCAGTCCTATCACTCAAGAAAGACAGTTCCCACAGACAAGAAAGTATGGGCCAGCCTGGCCCGGATCCACCACAGGTTCCCTCATCTCCTCCACCACACATAAGGTCACACGTGGATGGGTAAGTCAGGCTGGAGGGGTCAGAGCTACCCAAGGTTTAGAAGGCCAATCCTAGGTCTGTCTACCGCTTGGTTCCTGATCCTCCTGCCTCAAATCCAGGCGCTGGCATCCTTGGCAGTGATCACCTCAGCCAGGATCTCGTCCTCAGCGGTGGCTCAGTTCCAGGATGGGGCTCGGAGGAGGTGAGGAGAGGGATGCTGGCTCCTTGCAGCCTGATTGCTCATTAAGCTTCTTTGATGGTCCCACCCCAGCTGCTTTCCCACATGCATAGTGTCCTCCTCATAGAGTACCTGACCTCATGGGTGGCACAGTGGCTCCACTCTCCACCTTCCTTAACCCACAGGCCAGGCGAGCCTCTGCCACGTGCAGGGGACCTGTGCCCAGAAGCTTGGGGAGAGACCTGGTCCTTGTTCTTGCTCTCCCTTGGGGCCATGCACTGATAACACCTGCTTTGCTTTCTCTGTGAAGTGGTTTGAAGCTGAGAGGAGCCACTGTCCTGGGTACTGAAGTTAGGGTCCTTGGAACCCAGCCAGTCAGATGGCTGCCCTCCCCCCCCCCCACCCCCCCCCCCACCACACCACTGCTGTTTGAGGCTTGTGGAGCCTCTGTGCCCAGACCCAGCCTGCATCCCGGCAGTCCCTCCAAAGCCCTGATGCCTCCTCCACACTTGTCCCCAGGGATCTGGGTGAGGCTAACTGCTCTAGTGGCCTGCCCAGTTACACCTCCTCATTAGGAACACATTTCCGCTAACAACCTTCTCTCCTCCTGTCATTAACCGGGCCCTCGAGCTGTGGGAGATGGACGCTTGTGCAAGAGGCAGGATTCCCCGGCCCCCATATGAGACCAGGGACCAGCAACGCTCCTGGGAGCAACATGAGAAGGCAGGAGTAGGTGGTCAGAGCAACTGCCTGCAAAAGAGACCATAAGGACAACTGAGGTCTGGGAAGGAGTCCACGGGTCTCCTTAACCTGTTGCTGGTAAGCTGTGAGAACTGAGGTCAGGACTGTGCTGGGGGCCATGGTGCTGGTGAGCGGAGGTTCAGAAAAGGCTAGCATGCAAGGTTCAGCAGGAGGGATTTCAGCAAGTCCCTGGTGGCCTCAAGAGTGACAGGAGGGAACAAATGTGGAAATGTTCCAGATGCTTCCAAGAAACGGATGGTGGGGGAAGCCTTGTCTCAACTCAGCCACTGCTGCCTGTAGGTTCCTGTCTCATTGGACCTGAGGGCATGGGCACTCCTGGGGACCACAGGGGAGTTCTGGATTCGGTCCCGAGAACCCTTGGTGGGAAGAATTCAGTTCTCACTGTCTCTTTGTAGCTGGCCAAGAGGAGTCCTCCACAGGGCAGGGCTGCAAAACTCCTAAGACTTAATTAAAATCAATCTCAAATTACACACCATCGATTGGTGCCTCCACTGATGGAGAAAATATCATCTTCGTGGGAAATCCCCATACCACAGCAGCCAGTGTTCACCCCAGCATACGGAGTGTGGGAGATACAACAAATCTCAAGGCTGGCCAGCATCCTTGAGCAATTCTACTTCCTAGTCGAGACCTGGGGCTTTGCAGAAAAGGCTGGACCCCTGCCCGGAAGTGCCGGAAGCTTGGTGGTGGTCTTTCTTATTTTTGACAGGTCTTCATAGCCCTGGCTGGTTTTGAACTCACCATGCAGCTGAAGACGGCCTTGAACTTCTGATCTTCCTGCCTCAGCATCCTCATGCAGGCATGGCAGGAATGTCCCACCAGGGCCAGCTGTTGGCATATGTGAGTCTGAGGATGGCTAATGTCAGGTCGGCTCCATGGAGACTCCCTGTTGCTGTGTGCCTGGGCCCTTTTAGAGGCTGCAGTGGTGACCATGCCTGCCAGCCCAAGTCTTACCAGAGTTCTAGGATACCATCAACCTCCAGTAAGTTCCTGAAGGAGGAAACGGCTGAGGGTGGTAGTCGCCTTCTTCGTCCATGTGGATTTCGTGGACCCAGTAAGTGGCCACTTAACAGTAACCACTGTGTATGAAGTAGCCTCTGGGTCAGTTCCCTCAGTTCCCTCAGTTACAGCTCAGCAGGGGGAGGGAGGTGGCACCTCTGGGAGGAAGTGTGTGTTCTGGAATGGTAGAGCTCAGAGCCTGTCCTGGGCCAACGCACCTGCTTTTAAAAATCACATAAGGCGCCGGGCATAGTGGTGCACGCCTTTAATCCCAGCACTCGGGAGGCAGAGGCAGGCGGATCGCTGTGAGTTCGAGGCCAGCCTGGTCTACAAAGTGAGTCCAGGACAGCCAAGGCTACACAGAGAAACCCTGTCTCGAAAAACAAAAAACAAAAAAACAAAAAAATCACATAAGGCCTCTCTCCTGAATGCAGCAAATACTAAAACCTTGCGTGAGCTTTGCTCCTGATCGTGACAAAGAGAAGGCTCAGTGGGGGTAAGAAGAATTGGGAACAGAGGACAGGTGAGAGCAGGGAAGGAGCTAGCACCTCCCTGGCTTTGAGGCCTTGTCTTATCTCCTGTGACCTTTGCCCCTGTCTTGTCTTCTGTGGCCTTTGCCCTTCACTGCAGTCTCCAGCTGCCCCTGAACCCTGGCGCTTCCTGAGAGCAGCTTTCTTTGGGAAGAAGGGAGAGGCAAAGGGACCGAGGGGGGCTCTGTCCCACCTGGACATTGCAGAAGCTGTTGGTGGCCTCTGCGGTGACCGCTGACAGACACATGGACACCCAGGACGACACTGGTGATGCCGGAGGGGCCTCCCCTCTGCTCCTGAGCTCAGCTTTCCTTCCAGATAGGTCTGTGCCGGGCTGAGCCTTGCTATTTTAATTAATGTACTGCTTTCCAGTGCCTAATTAAACCGCAGTTGCTCCGTGTCCAATAGCCGAATGTCCCATTAGATACAAGTTAATGCAACCATCACAGCAGCAGCAGCAGTAGCAGCAGAATCAGTTTGTCACATCCCCAAGGAGGGACCCAGGGGATGACACAGCCAAGTGTGGCTACATAAGGCACTGAGCCCACCTGGGGCCCTTCAGCCGACTAGGAGCTGTGGACTGAGACTGCAAGGCCCCTTTGGCTCCTGGGTCTCCAGCTGGTAGCTCCTGCCAGTGCTGTTCATTCTGATCCGGTGAGGGGAAGGGGGCAGGGGCGGAACCACGGCACTTTCAGGACATTGCAGAGTTTAGAGAGAAGCAAGTGAGGCGCTCCAGTCCAGAAGGGAGCTGCCTCGTGCTGGGGTACATGAGGCTGGAAGTAGCCCTCCACTTGCTATAGAGGCTGGGAGGAAGGCCTTGGGCGGCCAAAGTGAAGAGCCCCTCACCCCTCATCGGCCAGCAGCTCGGGGTTGGAATACATGCAGGGAGTTGCCTGGGGTAGAGGGCATTGTGTCCCACTAGGCGTGGGAGTGCCCAGG
Organism: Acomys russatus; assembly: GCF_903995435.1. NCBI lineage: Eukaryota > Metazoa > Chordata > Mammalia > Rodentia > Muridae > Acomys > Acomys russatus. The sequence goes on along the minus strand of NC_067144.1, from coordinate 3,448,146 downwards.
GATTAGGTTGCCCCTCCTGGCCCTTAGGATCTCTGCCAAGTAGTCCTAGGTGTTGGTCACCCAGAGTCCTGAGTCAGTCCCTTGGGGTGGCAAGGGCTGACCACCTGAGAGGGCCTTTTCTTGGTTCAGGCGGGTGTTTGACCCCTGCCTGCCTTGGCTTCCCACACGGGGCTTCCCCACTCTCCAGCAGGAGAGCCCTAGCCAGAGGCCATTTCAGGATGGTGTTTGCTGTGGGCCCAGGCTCAGCCTGTGTGTCCTGGAACCTCAAAGCTGGGATGGACACAGGCCCGGGGTGGGTAAGCTTCATTAGTAACTCCTGCTTGCTTATGTCCCTATCTTTGGGACTGGGGCATGTCCACCTTGGCCCCTTGTACCCCAGTGTCCTGTCCAATCACAGGAAGCTAAGACCTGTCTCAGGAGAAAGTGATGGGCCCTTCCAGAACCTCCAAAAGCTTCAGAGTGCAGCTTGGCTTCACATGTGCTGCTCCCTTACCCTGGGGAGACCACACCCCGAAAGCCCTACCTGGGCCCACTGCACCTGCCCTGGGGAGACCATGCCCTGAAAGCCCTACCTGGGCCCACTGCACCTGCCCTGGGGAGACCACACCCCCAAAGCCCTACCTGGGCCCACTGCACCTGCCCTGGGGAGATCACACCCCCAAAGCTCTGCCTGGGCCCACTGCACCTGCCCTGGGGAGACTACGTCCCCAAAGCCCTGCCTGGGCCCACTGCCTTGGAGCTGGTATGGTGCGGGAGTTGCAGTTACAAAGACTCGGTCTGGGCACGAGACTCTTCCTGGGCCAGAGCCAGAAGCCCCAGCGCCAGATGGCACGGAGGGCTGAGCGTAAGGGAGGGTCCTCCGGTTAGCTCTGCCCACAGTCCCATCCGCCGCAGGCAGGATGGATGTGACTTGGCAAGGGCCAAGGTGGCAGGTTCCAGCTATCCCAGGGCTCTGCCTTCCTGGGGCTGTGTCCTTTAGGTCTCATGTGTTCTCTTGCTGCAGTTGTCTTTCACAGGCGGGTGGCACACTGTGCTTCCTGAGTGTCCAGTGCCGAGCAGTCTTGGCAGGGCCTTATTGGGGCATGGGGGTGGGGCGGGCATCCTCCTTGCCTCCTGGGCCTGTGCTCCGGCTCATGGTCAGCCAGTCCAGACAACAGTGTAGACGGCAGTGTGTACACACCCTGGGCCTTCCCTGGGAGCGTGTCTAGGAACATGACCCCGGAGCGGAGACATCAGCTTCCTGTCATTATGCCACCACCATTCACAAGTTTGGGGACCCTGGGCTGGCAGAGCTCCCTCTGTAGCAGAGGGTGGGGGTGGGGAGCGAAGGGTGTGTTGGCCTGCAGTCTGAAGGTGAGCAGGGGCTGGCAGGCTGAGTGGTGGCTGGGAAGGTGTCTAGGAATGGTGACAAAGTGCTGTCCCAGCCAACTTGCTCCAAATCACTTCTGCTTGCCTCAGCTGGGGCCCTCCACATGTCCCTGAGAGTCTTTTGCCCCTCCTCACACCCTGTCCTCTTGGGAGGAGGTGGTGAGCGCCCAGTTTTTTGTTTTGTTTTTTATTCATCTCCTGCCAACACTCAGGTAGGCCAGACCTCAACTAAGATCTAGGGATTGTTCTTGTGGGATACGTGGCTGATTGTCTTCTTTCTCGGGGGGGGATGCTATCACCTATGGGATCCTTGCTGGTAGTGGGATGGCTTTGCCTTTTATCCCTTCACTTTACTGTGCTGAGCCTGACGTAGATGACACAGGGCCACTGAAGGCAGACAAACATTTTCTGAGTCTGTGGTGCAAAGCTTTGCCTTCCATGGACCCAAGGCCTCAGATGGCACTGATCTTCAGTGTCCCAAACATAACACCTGCCCCTTCTACTTGTCCTCGGCCTCACATGGCAGAAGGAGGGAGGCTATGTGGAGAAGAGCTGCTGAGGCCCTGTAGCCAGAAGGGCCAAGGTTGTGCACAGACAGTCCACATGCCCTCACCGGGTCCTTTGCGCCCTGCAGATAGCATGGCTAGCTGAACTGCCTCTCTAGCCATTCCTGGGCTCCAGCCTCCAGGACACACTGGGCTGCCTCATTAGCTCTTGCTTCCCTCTTCCTGCCTGCATCCTCTCAGCTCATGAGGAGCCAACTCTGTGCTGAGGCTCCGAGGCTGCAAAAAGGCCCCTTGTTGGACAGTTCTGAAGTACGTTAGAGGCTGGGGCAGGGACTGACTCAAGGCTCTATTTCTATCTTGAGTCTGACTCCAACCAGCGTTAGTGAGTCACAAAGGGTTTCTAAGCCCAGCTTCCATAAAAGCCCCTGAAGTCCTCCTCACCACACAGCGCGAGTGGTCGCTTGCACATTGCACAAGGTGTCACCTGTCTGTCAGGCCTGGAGAGAAATAGGCTACAAGAGAGTCTCCCTGTCTTGCTGTGTACACACAGGTGACACAGACAAGCGCGTGGAGGCAGGACAGGGGCTTGGCAGGCTAGGGGAGCCTCAGTGCCCACCCTCTGCCCTCCCATTGTTTCAACAGCAGCTGAGGAGAAAACAAGGACTTTATGGCTGTCGCAAATATTTCATCCCACACATTTTACAGTCCACAACTGCTGCGAATGCTGCGCTCCTGTCGGAGCTGGAAGATTCATAAAACGCATGTGAATTTTTATGTCCAATTATTCTAGGTCTCCCGCTCAGGGCGCAAAAGCTGCCCTGCCGGCGTCCTAGTCCCCAGCCGCTGCCCGTTTAGACCCCCTCTGAGCTCAGTGGAGAGCCCCCCACCGCACCCTCCTTACAGGCCCTGAACCAAGAGATCTTTTCTCCTTCCCTCCTGACCTCCCTCTAGGGAAGGAGGCTTCTGCGTCCACAAGGTGTTACAGGGGAGATGCTGCTGTCTAACCTGGGGGACCCCAGAGAAAGTTTCCTGTGGGTCTGTGTGCCCACCAGGAGCTGTCAGGGGCTCGGCCCTGCTGTTCTTCACCTTTCTCCTGAAAAACAGGCTTATGTTTGCAATGTTACAAGAGGATACTTCGGTATCCTCCAGGTTTCTGTGGCCCGGAGAATCCCGTTGGTTGGGTCAGGCCCAGGGCAGGAGGCAGGTGCTGCCTGGGGTCTGGCTGTGCAGGGGGAGGGCTAGAGGGTGTGGCAGGCACTGTGGGAAGGCCTCGTCGGTTGCAGCCGCACGTCCCTTCATTACGGTGCTTGCAGAAGATGTTCTCTGATTAGCGTGCTGAATTATGAATTAGGTTCCGGGTCCCTGTGCAGCTGTTCCTGGCTTGTCATCCCCACCGCTTTATTTCCCCATCTGCTTATAAAACCAGGAGCGCCGTCCTGCAATAAACACTTCAAGCCCCCCCCTTTTTTTAGGGGCTAATTAATTGTGTTGCATTTCTCCAACACAGTGCACAGGCCGGACCTGCCCTGAATTCCCAATGTGGTTCTGCTCCTGTCAGGGTGCCTAGGGAGATAGCTGAGCCCAGAGGCTGGAACAGGGCCCATGGCATCCCTAGGTGTATTCTCCTGAAAGTCAACCCAGACCCCCATGCTGGGCATCTCTCTGAGCATGTAGGTTCTCCCCAGAGGCTTTCCTTGACACTGTCTGTCTGGGCCACTGGACATCCCTGCCACTCATCTGCAATGTGTCCCCCTGTTGAGTGGCAGTGCTGTGACTCTTCCTCAACATCTGTGCCTGCATACATGGTCCCTCACCCAGAGCACCTTCCATCTGCTTCTTTCCAGTGGCCTGCCCTCAGGGACTCCCTGAGCTTCCCTAGGAGAGAGGTGTTGGAGAGACCTATGTCTGCCTTGCATCCCGTGCCTGTACTTCTCCTGAGAAGACTCGGAGAATATTCTGGAACAGGCTTCTCACCACACTGTTAGGAGAAAAGCAAGATCACAATTCCAGAGTTTCACAACAGAGCCTGGTGCCGATAAAGCTAGGCAGCTGCCGCATGCTGCTCTCAACACTGGGACGAGGTGTTTGCTGAGCTGAGCCTCAGCATGGGTGCCATGCCAAGGCAGCGAGCTTCTGCAGTGTGGCACCCGTGGATCTGAGTCTGCATTCCCACACTGTCAGAACCCTCCAGGCTGGAGATGGGACCCAGGATGCTCTGCTGTTTGTGTGTGGAGGGGACAGTAGGCACCTATGTGCCACCGACATGTCCTTGGCACTGGCCAGCCAGGCTCCTCTAGTTCCTGTGCCTTTGCCCTCACAGGCTTTGCTGAGGCAGCTGAGGGTGATCTGTTGAAAGATACTGCAGGGTTGCTGAGAGGGCAAGGCTGTGATGAGGGGCCCTGGTCAGCCTTGGTCCCTCCGCTGCAGGGACAAGAGTGCTGTGAGGAAAGACAGCTCTCAACTAACCTGTAGGACCTATGAAAGTCTCAGCTCCGCCCTGTCCACAGCGCATAGGAATGGCTGAACCCAAGGACACGGCAGGGACTACAGACAGGAGCTGTTGGGGTCAGGTATTCACCTCACTTCTCAGAGGCGTGGCTCCTACGCTGGAGGCCTTGTGGGGATCTGGGGAGAGTCTTTGTTCTCACTGGTGGCCAGGCCTGAGACCCTGAGTTTAGCAACCATGAGGGTAGGAGTTGGTGCCAGAGAGGCAGAGAGGACAGGGTAGGAGTAGGAGGAGGCTTGGACCCTATAGGCTCCCATGAGATCCTAATAGTGAAGATGTGAGAAGAGCCTGCTGCTAGCCTTTCCGTGTGGCTTCAAAATGACACTGGCACGAGGCCGAGTGTGGAAGCTCTTTTGGGCACGGTGACACTGGGAAAAGGTCAGGGTGGGGAGCAGAGTGCTGTGGAGATGACTCAGTATGACACTGTGGGCTAGAGCTCTGCCTATGGCTGCAAGTGCTCACTAGTGACCTCCCAGTCCCTGCCATACCAGGAACTGAGGGGATGGAAGGGTTAGGGACCTCTATTCAGGGCCTCACCTAAGCAGGATGTGGGTCTGGGCAGCGCTGGGTCCAGGGGGTCATTTTATCCTAGGAGAGGGAGGTAGGGGTGAGGACAGTGCTTCCCTCCTGGACTTGGCCTCTGTGTGAGCCCCACGCGGGGATGGAGGCAGTGGCCTGTTGGTGGTGCTCCCTTAGAAACGCTTTTATGGGCTGTTAATTGTTATGCTTCCATTTAATTCTGGGTGTCACTGCATGTCAGCCAAGCCCGACAGGCTGGGATTTATGCCTCCAAATTATGGGGCTTGGGCTGTTCAGAGGTAAAACAATTACCCATCAATCAGCCACCAACCCATCCGAGTTAGGGCTGGCAGCCCTGTTAGCAGGTGGGGGTGTCCAAGGCCCCGAGAAGACCTTCAAGAGGAAGAACTGACTTTGGAAATAAGGTAGGCTGGGCAGGGTCCTGCCCTAGTAAACGTGCCTATGGCAGGGTTCCGCTGTGTAGCGAGGTGGCCGTCCAGTCTTCTAATTGCTGGACCAGTAGCTTGGCCTCCCATATGTATGCTGACTCCAGAAGGTGTGACCCCAGGGATGCAGATGGTAGCCAGCTCAAAGGTGCTGCAGAATAGAGGGTGTGTGCCGGATGCTGAAGGGCCCTGGCTAGCCTCTGTCAGTCTGCTGCCAGGTCAGGGTTGTCACGGGAGAGACAGGTGCAGAAGGAACGCTCCCCAGTGTCAAAGGGAACGCTGGGGCCACCAGCCATGCGGATTATACCACCAGAGCCCCAGGGACTCTCTGTGGGCACAGAGGGAGATGAGGCCCTGCTAAGCAGAGAGGTAATCCACGTGTGGGGCTCTGCCATGAACAGCCTTTGACAGAATTCTTGCTTAGCCAGGCCTTACTGAGTCCTTGGGAGGTGCAGGGGAAGGGGGGACTCTCTCTGAGCAAAGGACCAAGATGTCTTCCTCGGGGCTGGAGAGATGGCTCAGAGGTTAAGAGCACTGACTGCTCTTCCAGAGGTCCTGAGTTCAATTCCCAGCAACCACATGGTGGCTCACAACCATCTATAACGAGATCTGGTGCCCTCTTCTGGCCTGCAGGTGCACATGCACGAAGAGCATTGTATACATAATAACAAATAAATAAATCTTTAAATTAAAAAAAAAAGAAAAAAGATGCCTTCCTCTTCCTTGCTGCACTCCAGTCACACTAGGAACAGGGCCCAGGACCTGCACTGCAGATCCAGGTTTCCTCTCCACAAGTTTGTGTCCATAAGTGTTAGCTTGTCACTGGCAGCTCCACCATCTATACCTGTCTCAGCTGCCCCTGCTCCTCTCTTCTCCCCACCCCACCTGCCCCACCCTACCTGCCCCACCTGCCCCGCCCCACCTGCCCCAGCTGCCCCTGCCCATCTCACTCCTCTACCCCACCTGCCCCTGCCTATCTCACTTCCCCACCTCACTGCATATGCCCCACCTGCCCCTGCTCACTTCCCCTCCCCACCCCACCTGCCCCACCCACCTGCCCATCTTACCTCCCCAGCTGCCACTCATAGGGACAAACAGTGGCAGAAAAATGCTGGCATGTAAGCTCTCCCACCCAAACCTGTAGGCTGGGCCTGCTTTCCTTCCTGCCAGCCACAGTCAGCCACTGTTCTGCGCACAGCTTTTAGCTGGCACTGAGGAAGGCACCTGTGCTGCCGACTGGCAGGTATCCTGAGAGAGTGTGTTAGGACTGGCCTCCCCCACTGTCCCTTACTGCTGACCTAGATCCCCCGAGCCCCGAGCCCCTACCATGTCCACTGCTGCTAAGGGGCATCTCACACAGCGTAGACAACTCTCACTGTGTGTTGCTCAAGGTCTCGGCAGGGGCCCTCCCCTCCACCCTCTCCTGCAGGGTCTTGCTTCCAGATAGGTCCTGGTGCCCACTCTGTGGCCTGCACCAACCTGGTCACTCTGAGTGCCGCTGTAGACCAGCTCTGCCCCAGAGGCCCTGTCCCTTGATGACCTGGAGCTGCTGAGCTGGGGCCTGTCCCTCTGAGCCCTTCGCTTTTCTAGACTGGCTGTGGCTGAGGGTGGCCGATGACAATTCGGTCATGGATGATATTGCTGGGCACAATATGGGTGCTAACCTCTGGGCTGGAGTAAATGCCAACTTCCTCCCAGGCCTACATCCTCCTGGGGTCATGTACTGCCGGGGTCACGTTCCTGGGATCACGTGTACTGGGACCCGAGTGAGTCTCCTGCACGGTGTCCTCACAGGCAGACTCCATTTAGCAGCAGAGCCTCCTACATTTTGTATTGAAGCATTTCAAATGGGAGGGGGAAAAAAAAGCAAAAAAAAAAAAAAAAAAAAAAAAAAAAAAAAAAAAGGCCTTGTTTTCATTTCCTCAGTCACATGCTAATTGGCCCACACTGCTATGAGCAATTACCACAGTCTAGGACTGACTTCAGTGTATTCTAACTTCCTTGAAAGTCAAGGAGCCCGAGTGGCTGTGACACCCATGAGTCATTCACACTTTCTTTGCTTCCCCACCCTGAATGCCAAATGCTGCTGGTGGGCGAGACCCTCTGGGAACTGTGGAACTATGGGCGGGGCTTGGCCCCCCACCCACAGCTTTATCTTTCAACAGACTTGCCTGGGCCTGTAGAGTGTTGTCTGCTGTCCCAGTCCTGCCTGGCTGGCTGTCCAGCAGAGTGGTAGGAAACACTCTCTGAAGCCCACATTAGGACCCTTGGGGTAGCTGTGGCTTTGATTCCTAGGCCACGCAGGCCCCTGGAGAGGCAGGCTGCACACTCCAATGAGAGGTGCTGGGTGGTGCCGCTCATCCAGGACTACAGTGGACACCTGTCATGGGGCAGAGAAGAGTAGACCTGCGGGAGCCTTTGGTTTTTGGCCAGAAAAGACTGGAGCTGGCTGGCTGGCAAAGATAGGTTTATTCTCCCCAGGGTAGCCCCAGGACTCCCGTCTGCAGCCCTTGCACCCACGCTCAGCCCAGGCCTCATCCTGCCATGCCTGGGTAGCCACACTGGCATTTGGTATCTGGGGAGCTGCTGACAGTGCGTGTTCTGCCTGCTGACAAAGCATTGCTAGGCCTATTTGGAAATGTCAGCCTGGCGGGTGGCAAGCCCTGCCAGTATCCCACCCCTGACCATGACGCTGAATGAACTGCAGCTCCAGCAATGGAGCCAGGCAAGGGCTGAGAGGCGCTGCTGAGGGCTGAGCTCTGGCTGGGCTACCAGCTGTGGGCTGAACCTGCATCCGATGGGTGAGGGCTCTGTCCCCCTGCAACACAGCCTTAGTGGGCCAGTTGATGTGGAAAAGTGATGCTACACTGGGGATCCTAAGGTACCAGAGGGAGGTTTGTTGGCATCAGCTGACTTACCCGGGGCTCCTTGCTGGCAGTGGCCACCATATTTGCAAGAATCTATGTCTGAGAGGAAGGTGTGGAGTGTGGACTGTCTGGGGCCTTCCTGGGCCTGAGTAGAGCCGTGTGACAGGCACATGGTAAAACTAGGAAAGCTGGTGGGTGCATCAGTGCCAGAGGGATGGGAGACAACCTCTCAGGGTAGGGGACATGGCTTGGAGGGTACCAAGTAGCATAAGGCAGGATCCTAGAGGAACCCAGGCAGGGTCACACACTTAGATCTGGGGTACTAGGACAGACTTCCTGGCTTAGGACTTGTGGTCCAAGGGCTGGCCTTGGCAGCCAAGATTTGTCTCTCTCGTCCTGTCTACTCAACTGGAAACGGGGCTCTGTGACCCTCCCTGACAGTTGTCTTCCCTGGCTCTAGCAATCTGGACACTTTGGGCCCTGCTTCCCGTGAGGACTGTCACACTGTGGTACCTGGACTGTGGCTCTGAGTGTGGGGAAGGCACCTCCCAACTGGGGAGTTACAGTTGGATCACCTCATAGCATCAGTCCAGGAACAAAGAGTTTCCAACTGCCATCCACACACAGTCTTTCCTGACTCTGCCCAGGTCATCACATGGGACTGAACAAACATGTGTGGCAAGAGCCCCACTGCGACCCTGGAGGCTGCTTCTCTCTGTCAGGGCAGTGATGGCTTCATGGGACACAGTGGACCTGGAGACAGGCAAGTCTGTGTGTTCCCTGTGCGTGGGGGCGGGGGTAACTTGGATTCCCGGAGACATGGTAGCTTCTGAATTGCTTTCCCAGTCGCTATGCCGAAACACTTGACAAAAGCAAATTAAAGGAGAAAGGTTTTTATTTTGGCTCATTGTTTGAGGGTGAGAACCTTCACGGCAGGGAAGTGGAGGCAGCAGACACTGGAGGAGGCAGCTGGTTACAGTCAGGAAGCAGAGAAAAACGAATGCTGCCACCCTTGGCTTCTCCCTGCCCGTGTTGTATCCAGCTGGGGGCCTAAGCCTGCAGGATGGGGCTGCCCACCCTCAGGATTGGTCTTCCCTCCCCAGTTAAACTCTCTGGAACTGCACGTACAGATACTCCCACAGTGCTGTCTCCTGCATTATTTTATTTTTTAAAATACATTTTTAATTTATTCTTTGAGAATTTTATACACGCATACACTATATTTGATTATATTCCTATCTGTTCCCCGCTCCAACTTTTCCTAAAGCCTGCCCCATATTTGCCTCCCAATTTCCTGTCCTCTTTTTAAAAAAAGATTTAGTGTGTGTGTGTGTGTGTGTGTGTGTGTGTGTGTGTGTGTGTGTGTGTATGTGTGTGTGCCCGCATAGATATGGGTACTTGTTCCCTCAGAGGTAATCAGATCCCCTGGAACTAGAGTTATAGGTGATTGCGAGCTGCCATGTGGAGGCTGATAATTGAACCTGGGTCCTCCTCTGCAAGAGGTAGTCTTAACCACAGAACCATCTCTCCAGCCCCCTCTTAGGTTATCCTAAATCCTGTCAGGTTGACAATGAAGAGAAAATTGAGGGACAGTGTGGGCGGTCAGGCCTCCTCACAGGTGGTGTGCCTCCATGATAGAAAGGTGACTGACCCCATCCTGGCCACTCCTTCACCTCAGCCTGCTCCTCTTTCCACAGATGCTGCGCCCATACTGACCTGGGCTCTGTCCTGTGAACCTTGGCCCCATCTTTACCTCAGTTTACCTATCTGCAACATGTGCCTTGCATGTGTGCGAGCTACCTGGGCCAGACTTGTTGGTCCTGGACATGTGCCCCTAAACATGGTCTGTAAAAGTCCACCTTCTCTGGCCTCCAGTCCAAAGCCTCACAGTGTCTTCTCATCAGGATGGTCGTGACCGTTCAGACTCTGACCTGAGAGTCCCTTAGATAGTGACTCTGGCCCAAAGTTGGGGTAAGTATGGTCACTGGGTGCCTCAGAGGACCAGAGATGGTCCAGCATTTACAGCCAGGGCCTGGTTTTCTGCGCAGGGGACTCCAGAGGCTTCCAGGATTGTGAGGGGGCACAGGAGGTTATTTTGAACCCCCCCAGTGGCAAAGCCTGCCACAGTGCTAGGTTTACAGAGAGAATGGATGGCTCTTGGTACAACATATGTCTCAGCTCTGTGGGGCCAACCCTGAGTTGCGTGGGAATGAGGCTTCTGCAAATGGTATTCTGGCTTGGTGAGAGCCAAGGCCCTGGAGAGCAGAGATAGGCTGCCCCTGTCTGGTCCTCCTTCCCCTGTGTCTGCTGAAGGACCCAGGATGCTGGGGACCCCCTTATCCAACCCAGCCGTACTTTTCTCATTGTTATAAAAAAAAGAAACAAACAAACTCCAGGCAGTGGTGGCGCACGCCTTTAATCCCAGCACTCGGGAAGCAGAGGCAGGCGGATCACTGTGAGTTCGAGGCCAGCCTGGTCTACAAAGTGAGTCCAGGACAGCCAAGGCTACACAGAGAAACCCCATCTTGAAAAACCAAACCAAACAAAAACCAAACCAAACCAAACCAAACAAAAAGAACCAAACTACATTCTCACAGAAAATTGGAATCACCAGGCCTGGCTTCAGAACAATCCATCAAAAAACAACAACCCAAGTTAGGTGTGGTGACATATGCCTTTAATCCCAGCACTTGGGAGGCAGAGGCAGGTGGATCGCTGTGAGTTCAAGGCCAGCCTGGTCTACAGAGTGAGTCCAGAACAGCCAAGGCTATACAGAGAAACTTTGTCACAGAAAACAAAAAAACAAAACAAAACAAAATTAACAACCCTGGAGACTAAGCCCACATGGACACTCCATGCCACTCTACCAGCCCCTGTAGTCACTGAACCATGTGTTTCTTGCAGCACCACAGCCACCCTAAAATGGTTTCAGGGACCACCCAAGATCCTGGCACAAGGATGAACCATAACTTGTGGCTCTGGGACATTGTCCCTAGACTTGTGCCCTGTCTTCCTCTCTGGGTCCTGTGGCTTGGTGGGGTCTTTCCAGTGCCACAGCGTTGGTGGTGGCAGCCAGGAGGCACAAAACTCTGTTGCATCTACATCCTCTATCATCACGTTGGGCTCTGACTCCGTGCCTCCCCAGGGCATCCTATCGAGTTGGCCTTTGCCTGGAGTGTCCTCTGTGTCCATATGGGACACACAAAAGCTTCCTGCCTTTGTGTCAGATGCTTTCACAGGTCCGGGGGTAACTGATCTTGAGCCCTGAGTTCAAATACCATCTTCTGCCACTCCTGGGCCTCTGTGTCTTTGTCTGCTGGAGGTCGACAGTGCAGGCTGCTGGCGTATGGGCCTCTCCTAGTGACTGTGAGTTGGGTCCCCAGGCTTATCCTGGGGACATAGTCGGGGGAAGGGATCTAAGGTTCCCCAGAAGGCCTAGAGTGACAAAGAGGAAGCCATTCTCCAGCTGCTTGGTGGGACAGGCGGGATGAAAGGCTGGGCTTGCCCATTGCATGTATGATCTGAGGACCTTTGTCATAGGGACCAGCTGAAGCTGGCTGAAGGGGAACGGGATGGGAGCAGGGCTCATAAGCATCAGGCTGTGAAACAAAAGGCCTGTGCAACTTCAAAGGAGCCAGAAACTTTGAAGGAGCCAGGTGTGTGTGTGTGTGTGTGTGTGTGTGTGTGTGTGTGTGTGTGTATGTTCCACACATGTGGAAGCTATGTGCATATGTGAAGGCTAGGGACATGTGTGTATTTGTGTGAGGATTCTGGGTACCTGTGTTGTTGGCTCTGGTCCCTTTTCACTCTCGGTGGTGTCAGTGGGTTTACAGATCTTTCAGGTAAGTCTCTGTGCAATGTTCACCCCCACCCCAGCCGACTTTCCCCATGTCAGGACCAGGAACCTTACAGTCCTCTATGGCCCCTCATAAGTCCCACAGTCTCTCCAGCACCTACCACCCCTTGGCCACACAGCCAGCTACCACCCTCATACTCTGGGTCCTGAGAATGTATCAGACAGCCACATAAGGTGGAGGTACTGGCTCACACCTTTAATCACAGCACTCGGCCATCAGAGGCAGGTGGATCTTGGAGAGTTCAGGGAAACCTGGTCTGCATAGTGAGTTTTTAAGACAGACAGGACAGGATTATATAGAGACTTGATACTTCTTGAAAAGAAAGGAGAGAGAGAGAGAGAGAGAGAGAGAGAGAGAGAGAGAGAGAGAGAGAGAGAAAATGGTGACAGGATGCCAATCAAGTGACGGTGGTGACAACTGAGTGGCATCTGGTAGTGAGAGGGCACTGGCACCATTTAGTAATGACACACCCATGGGGCCTCCAGATCTTGGGGTGGGAGGAGTAGGGAGGGAAAGTCAACCCTGACTTTTTTTTCCAGAGCACATTCCCCAGCCAGGGATCCTGGGCATCCAACGTAGCCATGGCTCTGGCTGAGGACATAGGCCGCACCCTTCTAGCGTGCCTCTGCCTCTTTCCAGCAGCTGAGCTGGAGAGCAGCCAGCAGTCTAGACTGATTCTTGTCACACATGGGCAAAGGCTGGGGGGAGGTGCCGAGGGTCACCCCACCTACCACTGGCAAGGCAGCATCGTGTATGGCGACCAGTCTCTGTCACAGCTCCAACAACCTTAGCCTGTTTGCCCTCCGCTCTGGCTGCGTCTCCCTCCAGCCTTCTGGGAGCTTCTGCCTCTTGGCCCGCTGGGTTGCTGCCACAGGCTGGCCAGGTTTTGAGATGCCCCTGTCCTCTTTCCACTTAGACCCTCATTCTCAGCTGCAGACAGCTGCCACCCCCTGAGGGGCCCCCCCCCCCACATGCTGTCCTTACATCTGGCTTCTGGGTGTGGCCTTTGCTGCCTGCAGTACATGGGCTGGGCCTTGCTGGACAGCCATATGTGGGTCCCAGGACCCCCTGGGCAGGTCCAGCTGCAGAACCAGGGAACAATAGCTTGTCAGAGCTGTCTGAAGGTCTGAATGACCACGTGCTGGCTGCGTTCAGTGTTGTTCCATGCCCACGGACCCCTGGGAGATGTGTGTATCTCTAAGCAACATGTACCAGGCCTAAGAATTAGTTTGGGAGAGACAAGTCTGTCTTTGAACTAAGGAAAAGCCTTTTCCAAGTCTAAGAATCAGTTTGGGAGAGACAAGTCTGTCTTTGAACTAAGCAACCTGGTTGCTGAGCTTGAGACAGAGGGACACCAATCAAGGCGGGGATAGGGCCTGCAAGGAGCCCACTGTTTAAGGGCTGAACGCTGTGGGGGCCATCACTCCTATTCAGGCCAGTGGGTAGGCTGGGTATGGCTTTCCTGAGAATTACTGGGAAGACTACCAGCTACCATTTGAGTGGGAGCCATCTTGCTGCTTACCCAAAGCTAGACTTGGAGGCATGCTCCCTCGTGTGGACGGATGACATCTGGTCAGAAGATCCCTACAGATTCATCTGGAAGAAGAGATCACCAGGGAAGCCTGAGTAAAAAAAAGACTCAAACCTTTAATCCCAGAACTCGGGAGGCAGAGACAGGCAGATCACTGTGAGTTCCAGGCAAGCCTGGTCTATGGGAGAAGCAGCTTTTCAGTGCTTGGAGCATGTAGATATAGGGAAGCCTAAAAGACAGGCAGGTAGCATGGGTAGGAGAGATGCCAAACTGTCTCCTTCCTCTGTGTTGTGCCACAGGCAGGGGCTGCCTGGGACTCTGGAGCCTGGGCAGACAGCAGAAGTGGAAAGCCCTGTCCCCAGAACTGAACCCAGAATTCAGTGTGCCCAGCACTCAGGAGTGTGGCTAGGGCCTAAGACAGACGTGCTAGGGCCCTACAGTTTCCTCCTGGTGTCAGTGTATCTGAGGCTGCTGGCCATGAACTTCAGCCTGCAGCAGCCAGGGCCTCAAGGGGTTTCACAACACATGGGAGCTGTGATGAAGACCCAGTCATTTCATGTCCACACAGAGCAGTGCTGTGCTAAGCACAGGAAGGATGCTCTCGCCCCGGTGTGGGACACTGACCTTGTGAGCGAGCCTTTAAGGCAGATCCTCCTCCGCTGCCATGTGGTCACAGTAAAAATCCAGGTATGACCCAGTGGCCCCCAGAACCAACTTGTGAAAAGCACCCAGAGTCCAGGTGTGACTAGACCCAGACACCAGTTATGACCACATGACGCAGAAACCAGGTGTAACTGCCATCTCAAAATCCAGGTGTCAGTCCAGAAATGAAGTCTAACCGGCACTCAGGCCCCAGACCTGAGTATCATTTTGGATTATCACTGTGACTGGACCCAGGATCAAGGTAAGAAACAGACCCAGTAACCAAAGTCAAGCAGGACCCCTAACTCCCAGGATTAAAGGTGTGACTGACCCCAGTATCAAGGTATAGCTAGGAGCCAGAATCAAGGTATGCCTGGGACTCAGGTCACACCTAGAATCAAAGTGTGATCAGGACCCAGAATCCACGTGCCCAACACTACAGAGCATGGCTGAGGTCTGAGCCTGAGGTGTGACTGGCCTGAGTGGGTCTGGCATGCTGGCCATGGGCTTCATCCTGGGGTAGCCAGGGCCTCTCGGGATTTGACCGCACGTTTTGTTTTCATTCTGTTTGTGTGGGCACCTTCTATTTGCCACCCCCGATGCTTATTTTCCATTTCCAGTGTTACTGTAGAATTTCTTTTCAAAATACAATCACTTAAGTGAAAAAAAAAAAAAAAACTCCATTGGAAAACCCTCAAGTAAACAACAGTGAGGTGGGCGGGTGGAGGCGGGGTGGGGCAGTGCATAGGCCTCTGGGGGGCGGGGTGGGGCGGAGCATGGGCCTCGGGGAGCGGGGCGGGGCGGAGCATGGGCCTCGGGGGGCTGGGTGGGGCGGAGCATGGGCCTCCGGGGGCGGGGTGGGGCAGAGCATGGGCCTGGGGCGGGGGGCGGGGGACAGAGCATGGGCCTCTGGGGGCGGGGTGGGGCAGAGCATGGGCCTCTGGGGGCGGGGCGGTGGTAGGGCATGGTGTGAAGGAAGGGAGGAAGGGAGAAGTTGAGGGAGTATATGAAGATCCTCCAGTGCAGCCAAGGCTGACACTGGCCAAGCAGGACCACCATGGCAACGCCAGTCTAGCCTGGGGGTTTTGTTGTTGTTGTTTTTGTTTTGTTTTGTTTTTTTGGTTTTTTGGTTTTTGGCTTTTGGTTTTTCAAGACAGGGTTTCTCTGTGTAGCCTTGGCTGTCCTGGACTCACTTTGTAGACCAGGCTGGCCTCGAACTCACAGAGATCCTCCTGCCTCTGCCTCCCAAGTGCTGGGATTAAAGGCGTGTGCTACCACCGCTCAGCTTAGCCTGGGTTTTAAGTCCTTTCTGGTCGCTTGGCCATATGAGGACTTGAGTTGAGGCACGTGCTTGCCTGCCTTCTCCACCCTGAGGCAGACCCAGTACGGTCCATTCCCTCGGACAGAGGGACTGATGCCCAGGCAAAGACTTATGAGTGGTCATCGCTGCTTCTCTGTTCATAGGTGCTGAGGAGACCATGATGGCACTGGATCCACTGCTGTTACTGTGGCACCCAAGGCCTTGGGTGTTCCGCTCTGTGCTGTGTGAACCTAGGGACTGGACCTGTCATGAATGACAGCTACAGGTCTGAAACCCCAAGCTCAGGATGCACGGATGACGGAATTGGATCCCAGCGGCAGAACCTTGGGAGTTGGCTGTGATGCCGGCCCATCTGCCTCCCACCCCAACATACAGGGACCTTTCCAGAAGGTCATGGATGCCACCAGACAATAAATCTGACTCCTTGCTTCCACCTGGAAGCTCTGTCTGACAAGGAGTTGTAATTCTTGAGTCCTCTGGGGGAGGCCCTAAAGGTGCTGCAGGCAGGCTGGGGTGGGGCCAAGGGTCATAGTGGGTTCTTGGCCTTGAAAATTCTTCTAAGGACTCCTGTGTCCTGTACCTTCAGCCTCCTCTAAGGTTCTGAAATGAGTTTCCTGGGCAGGGCTAGCTGCCAAGTGCTACTACCTCCGGGCCTATTGAGGATCTCTTCTCTTGTCTTTTGCCCAAGACCCAGGCTCTGGCATTTTAGATGGCGGCACCAGTGACAGAGCCTTTTTTCTGGAGGACACCATGCGCTGCAGCCAGCTCCAGTGAGTAAGAACTGACCAGCAGTGACTCTCGTTAGAACCCTAGAATTTGCTGGGATAGACACCTTAGCACGATGGCTTTTGCACTTTGGCCCACACCCAAGTTGGCCTGTAACACCTCATGGCTGGGGGAGGCACCTTTCCAGACTGGCCACTCGCCATGTCACCCTCTCAGGGCCTCGGGGGTGAAGGGCATGGGAGCTCGTGGGGTGCACTCTACATGCTTGCTGATAACATTCACAGCTAGTCCCTGAAGAGAACTTGAACAGACAAGTGTCTGTCTAGGTGCCTGAGTGGACAGTGAGTTGGGAAGACCTGTGGTGGCCAGTCTTCACTGTCAACATCTAGGAAACACTTCTGGGCATGTCTATGAGAGATGCCTGACAAACAGGAAAGATTCACTGTGAGTCTGAGTGGCGGGGACTGGAGCGAGGGAGAGAGGAGACAAACCAAATACCAGTGCTCAGTTCTCTTAGTGCTCAGTTCTCTCAGTGCTCAGTTCTTTTACTTCCTGACTGCCACAGACCAGTCACCTGACCTTCCAGCTGCCACATGTTTTTTTATTTTTGTTTTGGTTTTTCGAGACATGGTCTCTCTGTGTAACCTTGACTGTCCTGGACTTTCTTTGTAGACCAGGCTGGCCTCGAACTCACAGAGATCTGCCTGCCTCTGCCTCCCGAGTGCTGGGATTAAAGGCATGTGCCACCACGCTCGGCCACCACACCTTTTCAACACCATAGATTAGACTCTCAAATTGAACCCCCCCCCCCAAAAAAAAAACCTTTCACAGCCAGGTGCTGTGACACACACCTTTAATCCCAGCACTGGGGAGGCAGAGGCAGGTGGATCGCTGTGAGTTCAAGCACAAGTCTCAAGCAGGACCACAGCATGTCCAAAGCCAAAGAGTAAGATCACCCAAGCAGGCCAGGGGTTATCTCCTTCCCTGTGCCACCTTGGCTCTGTGTCTGTATTTGGCACGCTGTGGCTGGAGAGTTTGCCCTGGGTGGGGCTGCAGTTTGGAGGCCCTGGAGTGTAGACAGAAAGTTGCTGGACAAATTCTATAGAGTGCTGTCTCCATTCATCAGCCTGCAGGCCCTCCTCAGGCCCCAGGCCTTGAAGCCACAATAAATATTGATGTATTCAGGCAAATCGATGTGTTTCCAAGGATCTGGGTCGATAGCAAAGTTACAAGGATCAAGGCAAAGTCATACACGTGCCCAACCCTAGTGTCAGGGAAGATCCAGGCATAGGCTAAAGTGAGATCTGCCACTCTCTAGGATGCCAGGGGTCAGCAGAGAAAGGGGCTGGCACATGCTACTCCAGGGCTTATGGGCATTATCTGGGCACATGTTCTTCTGCCTGCCTGGACTTGGCTCCCAGCTACCCTTCTGCCTCTTGCTACTTTCTAGGCATGAGGACGTCCATAGGTTTTCATCTGGTGGCTTTGGGTCCAGGTCAGATTAGCCTAATAAGAGAACTGCCTTTGGGGCCATGTGTTGGCCCCTGGTCCTTTGAGACCACACCTCTCCCACCCCTTCTCCGACAGCTCTCCACTCTGGCCCCCCAAGTCCCCAGAAGACTGGTACCCCAAGCACATACCAAGAGGCAGTTGCATCTCCTTGCTCAAGAGCCTCTGACTGTCACATGATCTAGCCCAGCTGGGAGTCTGTAAGGACCACACTACCCTTACCATCCCTCTACCTTGGGGCTTAAAAAAAAAAAAGATTGATTTATTTATTATGTATCCAGTGCTCTACCTGCATGTACACCTGCAGGCCACAGGAGGGCACCAGATCTCATTATAGATGGTTGTGAGCCACCCTGTGGTTGCTGGGACTTGGACTCAGGATCTCTGGAAGAGCAGTCAGTGCTCTTAACCTCTGGGACATCTCTCCAGCCCCTTGGGGCTTTTTGTATACACTCCTGTGTTTGCCTAGAGCTTTTGCCTTCACCCAGCAGCCCCCGTCTGCCTGTCCCCTCTCCGTGCTCTCCCCCTTCCTTTGAGCTCCCCTCCCATCTGTAACCATCCTCCCCAGAGGGCAAGGATGCCGCCCAACACTTCCTCAGGGAGTGTGATGAGCTGCAGGCGTGTTATCTGGATGGTGGTACACTGCGCCCTGCCCCCACCACCATCATCCGTCTCCCCTCCCCCATCACCCTCGCCGGTTCTTTCTTCTCTAATCAATCATTTCTCCTGGCCCTGGCACACTCTGCCCTGCTTCCTGCCCTTGAATGTCAAGACTGGGTCTGGTGTGTTCTGCTCTGGTGGGGCCACTTTATTTATGAGAATTTGGCAAATGCAGATGTACTGTTTCCAGCTAATAGCCCCCAAATCACTTGCGCTGCCCCATTAGCAGGGAAACCGGTCTGTGTGCATTACACACCACCTAAGTGGGAGCCCAGGCAGCAGTTTTATGACCCTATAAAACTTTGGGAGTTTATTGCTATTGAACAAACATGTAATCCGATGCTTCAAGTTCAATGTACGTAGCCAGCAGCATTCAGAGCCAGCTGTGGCTTCGGCTCCCATGGCCAGACTGAACTACGGACATTCAGGGGGCTTTGGAGCCGATTGGAGATTGATTGGCTGTGGGACAAGTGGAGGATTTATGGCGGCTGTGTGGGGCTTGTACTCCAGCATACTGAGCAGCCCAAGGACAGGGACAACGGGGGAAGGGAGCTGTCTGGGACCCAGCGGGGTGAGACACTGGTCAAGGGATGTTGAACAGAGCCTGCAGCAAAGAAAGCAAGTGGAGAGAAATGGGCCCAGCATAGCTCCCCGAAGATAGAAGGGGAAAGATACAGGCAAGGGGAGGAACCAGTGGCTAACCATCACTCACCCAAGGCTTTCACCTATCTCTCAAGCCATCCCATTGTCCATCCGTCTCCACTTGTCCGTTCACCTGCCCACCTATCCATCCGTCCATGCGTGCATGCATTCACACTGTCACCAAGTTGTCCATTTACTTGGCTGTCACTTTGTCTCCCGTTTGTTGCTCCTTCCATCTGTCTACCTTCTCACCTGTCATCCACCTATCAGTTATCCACCCACCCTTCCATCCGTTCACCTACCTGTGGGCTTGTGTGTCTGCCCACCCACTCACTCACTCACCTCCTGTCCATACCCACCTGGTCATCCACCCTCCCAGGTAGAGCTTCTCACCCCCACCCAAGAACAGGGTTGTCCTTCTAGTCCCAGATGGCCAGAGCCAACGTGGCATATTCTACCCTGTAGAAGATTCTAGCACCAGGGAACTCCCCAGAGTCTAGTTGTTGTGACTACATGCCATGTATGTATTTTTTTAAATGATTTATTTTTATTTTATGTGCACTGTTTTGCCTGCATGTGTGTCTGCCTGAGGGTGTCAGATTCCCTGGAAGTGGAGTTACAAACAGTTGTGAGCTGCCATGTGGTTGCTGGGAATTGAACTTGGGTGTTCTGGAAGAGCAGCCAGTGCTCTTAACCGCTGAGCCATCTCTCTCCTGTTCTGCCATGTGTATATTTCAGAGGATGGAAATCCTCATTGCTAATGGTGGTTTATTGATCCTCCCAGCCTTGTCCTGTGCATACCCTTCCAAGTTCATGCCTCTCCCAGAATGGCCACCCTTTGCGTTTATCTCATGAGAGCTTTTATCGAGGATGTTTCTTAGCTGCTGTTTCGTGCTTTGGCTTCCCCAGCATTGAGGCAAGCCCCAGCAGCTCACCCGCCCTGATCTGGCTCTCTGTACGCATGCTTGCATGCCCAGTCAGCACAGAGTCCAGTAAAGGCTGTTCCAGGCTGGAGGGGGAATGGTAACCTCTACCAGTTTACATGGTGACTGGAATCTCAGAACAGGAGAGGCTGCAGTGCATGAAAGAGGCCAGACTGTTGCTGTGTGTTCACTGTGTGTGCTGGTTACCCGTGCATGCGTGTGTGTGTGTGTGTGTGTGTGTGTGTGTGTGTGTGTGTGTGTGTGTAAAACATTTACCTGACACATTGCACATCTTTTACCTTGATGTTTTCTTTGGCACCACCTGAGAATTTAGCTTTTACACAAAGTGCACTCATCTTGCCTTTTTTCTGCAAAAAATAATCCCACTGGGATCCTGTATCTATTTTCCTTTTTTACTTGTTGGTCTTTTCAATGGTAAAATTATTTTTCTGTCATCTCTGTTTTACCTGCAGCCCACACAGTGACCCCCCAGACTCTGCTCTGAAGGACGCCCTGGGTTCTCACCTCCCTGCCCCCCATCCCTCTCCCCTTACCAAGTGTGTCCAAGCCCCTGGGGCTTAAGCACATTCATATGGGCAGCCCCAGCCCTCCTCAGTGACTACAGAGGTTTTACCTTTGTTTCCACAGGGCCATGAGCAAGACCTGTGGCTACTCTGTGGATGAGGGAGACCCATGATCAAGCCCTTGTGGACTCCCCACCCAGGTCTTCAACACTGGACAAGGTGCCAACATATACTTCCTCCAGCACACCAGTCACAGTACCGCTAGTCACGACATCAGCTATCATTCTGAGAATGTTCTGGAACTACTAGCTTACCTCACCACTCCCTTTTCTCACCCCCACGCCCCCCCACCCCCATTTTCCCTGTCGTCAGCTCTATGTCATCATCAAAAAATGTATGTCCAGAGGATGCTAGCTCAGTTGGCAAAGTGCTTGCCTAGCACACACCCAGAGCTCTGGGTTCACTCTTCAATAGCCCATAAACCAGGCACGGTGGCCCACATTTGCAATCCCAGCATTTGTGAGCTGCAAGCTGGAGGGTCAGAAGTTCAAGGCCATTCTTGATGATATAGCAAGTTCAAGGACAGCCTGGAATACATGAGATCCTGGAAGGAGGGAGGGAGGGAAGGAAAGAGGGAGAGAGGGAGGGAGGGAAGGAGGAGGGAGAGGGAGAGAGGGGGAGTGTGATTGCCCACTCTCTGTGCCTGTAGTGTAGGCATCTATCAGCAAAATTGCAACAGGTCTCCCATCTCTCAGTAGTTTAATTTCAGGTGGTGGAGAAAGTGGGTGGGGGTGAGGGAGGCAGATAGAATGAGTCAGGGTCCCCCCAGGAAACTCTGTGTGAGAAGGGAGGAAAGGCCAGGGCTAGATCTGACTCTGGAATAAAGACAGAGATGGCACTTTTGTCTCCTGGCTTCTGTGTTACTTTCCTGTGTGTTGTGATGCAGCTAGGAGTAAAGTGGGAACAGAGTTAAAGTTCCTGTCACCCCCATTTTGGCCAAAACTTTAAGCAAATTCATCTTTGCATTTCTCTTGTTATGTTACACTGTTTTCTCTTAATTTGGATGAGTTTTAGGCCTAGAGCCAGACTTACTAGCCCAGGCTTCGGTGACAGAGTGTGTCAGGACACAAAGAGACAGTATCTGGTAGTATCTTTTGGATGTCCCACCCCCAGAGTTTTGCTTGTGGCTCGATGCCCCTGAATAGTCTCTCCTCCTATCTGCTGACTTGTTGAGAGACGGCCTTGGCTGTTCATGTGTGTGTGTATGTGTCTGTCTCTCTGTCTTTCTCTCATTGTGTCTCGTGTGTGTGTGTGTGTGTGTGTGTGTGTGTGTGTGTGTGTGTGTGTGTGTGTTGCTAGTGATTAGAGCCAGGGCCTTATACATGCTAGGCAAGTGTTCTGACACTGGTCTGTGTTCCCAGTCCAAGGCACTACCTTTTTGTGCAACCACTGCCATCTCTGGATTACAGCCTGGAGAGTCCTCACAGGACACCAGGTCTACACATTTGGGAGAGGCTGAGTGTACCCATCTGGGGTGATTGGTAAAGGGGGATGATCCATCATCGAAATATGTGTGACATGTCTAGAGCAGTACTTGGTGTACAAGCCATCTTCCTAGAATGTTCCAGAAATGTCTTCTTCCTGTCCTTTTTGACATAGGCTCTGGATCCCATCTGCGGCACCTCAACAAGTTTCATAAACCCTCTGGGGGGTGCATGGGGGCTCTCCAAGGGGGTCTCGTGTTTAAGACCTCCCACAGCACTGTGCTGAGGCTGTCCTTCCCCTCCCCAGCTTTGAAGTCTTTGGGGTTGAAAGAGTGAAGTCAATGGACGGGGTACCTGCTCTCCCCAGAGCCAGCTCTGCGAGGCCGGCACAGGCCTTTCCTGTCCTCTTGTTCCCCAAAGGTGAGAAGGTAGTGATGTTTCTTGTTTTCAGCATCAGGACATGAAACTTAACAGCCTCAGACAAACTCCAGGCTACAGCTCGTCACCTACAGCAGCTCAGACTTACTGGCAGTGTTTCCTGTCACATCCAACCTTG
Source organism: Acomys russatus (assembly GCF_903995435.1). Taxonomy (NCBI): domain Eukaryota; kingdom Metazoa; phylum Chordata; class Mammalia; order Rodentia; family Muridae; genus Acomys; species Acomys russatus. The sequence goes on along the minus strand of NC_067144.1, from coordinate 3,425,559 downwards.
CAGGGAACAGAGAAGGGGCTTGTAGAGATGGGATGGAGTGGCCTTCAGCATGCAGGAAGCAGTATCCCGTGAGAGTCAGGTGACTTCAAGTTCTGGGGCAGACGAACCAGCATTCTCAGGGAGACTGCAGAGCCCTTTCCAAGTCAGGCCCAGATGGGGACCAAGTGAAACTTCCATAGAAGTGCCACAACACAGACCCTCATAGTGACAGACTAGCCTTGTCCTTGGCCACAAACCCAGTGCTTCTAAGTTGGTCTGTCATGACGAAAGCTGAAATGCAGGGCCAAGACACAGCCCTATGCATCTCCCATGTGCTTGGACACTGGCTCGGTACCAGTACCGACTCGACTGTGTAACGGTGTGCACCAACAGAGGCGGAGGCCTAGAAGTAGGAAAACCACGGCTCTCTGCACCACGGAGTCTGGACAGGTAGAGGCCCAAGGTTGTGGCAGAGGCTCACAGAGGGTGAGCTTGTGCATCAGTAGGGCAGCCAAAGTCCCAGAGTGGGTGTTGGAAGGCATAGGCTCCTAGCAGGGTCTGGGAGAGCTGGATGCCCTGCAGCCAGGCAGAGCAGGGACAGCCATGGGTGCCTGAATCAGGAAGGCAGCAAGAGCAAGTCCTGGAGGGGCAGCTAGCTGTACCTGGATTACAAATGGGGAAGGGGTCAGCCTCAACTAACATGATACTTGCACCCCAGTCGTGCTCATCAGTTTGTTAATAGTGATTGCTGGGACACTGGCCTTGCCCTATGGAGGCTCGCAGAGTGGGAGGCAGGAAGGGGCTGGGGCCGAGAGTCAGCCCAGCTGTGCTGCTGCCGACAGCAGAGTCCGGACCTTGCCTTGAACCTACCAAAGTTGAAGCAGGGATAGGCGTAGCTCCTCAGAGGACTAGGCCTTAGCTCCCCTCTGCCTTTCTCCAGTCTCCCTGATCTTGCTGTCTAGTAACTTTGCCCGCCCCCCACCCCCACCTTTATCATCTATTCCATTTCTGGCCAGAGTCTGTAGAGTTTGGAAGAAGGCTGTGAGGTCACTCAGTCACTCAATCAACCCTTCCCTGGCTATGTGGGTCTGGGGGTGGGAGTGGGGAGCTAATCTTGACGTCAAGACATCAGATTGTTCAAGTCTTTAGTTTTCATGCAGGCAAATGTCTTGCTGGGGCCTTGTAAGTGTCCCACCATGGTGGCCTAGCATGCAGGTGGCCTCTCTTGGCTTCATGCAGGCTCCTATATATAGCATCAGTGGTTTTGAAAGATGTGCTTGGAGCTACCTCTTTCAACAGGGTGACCAGGTCTTACACCACAGTTATCCGATATGGCTGAAGGCAAGTAGACAGCCCCCCTGCCCTGTATGTCCCTGTTTATCCCCCTGTCCCTTTGGAAGTCAGCTTGTGCAATAGGAACTGTCTTCTGGGGCAGCCTTTCCTGCAGTTGTAATTGTTGCTAGGCCTATTGCTGTCATGGGGCGGGGGTGGGGGGAGGGAGCGGGGACCCGTGCAGTTTGCTCCAAAACGTCTCCGCTGAATTATTGGTTTAATAGCTGAGGAGTGGCAGGGTGCCAGCAGGGTTTGGGAGGGGGTCCGGGGCAGGACTTGTCATTGCCCTAGGGGTATCCTGCTCCCAGTCAGGTGCCAAGAACGCAGGAAGAGAGATTTATCTCCTCAGCTTTACGAGGCCCGAGCTGAGCGGAGAAGGCTAAGCAGCAGAAGCTGAATAATAGATTGTCCAGGCTTGCAGGGGGTGTGGGGGTGTGGGGTGTGGGTGGGGATGGGGTGAGGAGATGGGGAGGAGAGCTGGAGTGAGAAGGTGGAGGCCCCGCCAGGGCTGGAACCAGGCCGAAAAGATGTGGTCACAGCCTTGCGTACAATGTTACAAGCGCCTTGGGTGAGTGTCAGAGGCTGTGATCCCTGAGCCACACGATGGGGATTCTAGGAGCTCAAAGGACCGTTTACATACTTGTACCCACCTTCCCAGTGGTGTGGCTCAGCAGGCCCAGAGCTCCATCGGCCGGGGCCACCCTGCCCACTACTCTCCCACTCACAGGGTCTCAACAAGCTCTTGGCTTCCTGAGCTTTGAGAGATTAATCAAGGGCAGGGAGTGATGGGGGCACTCAGCCACGCCTTCCTGACTGCCTCAGCCCTCTTCCAGGAGCACCAGACTTCTTATTTATTTATTTGTTTATTTATTTATTTATTATGTATACAGTGCTCTGCCTGCATGTACACCTGCAGGCCAGAAGAGGGCATCAGATCACATTATAGATGGTTGGGAGACCTCTTGCTCTGTTCTCTTCTCCATCTCTCCCTGACCCCTCTCCCACCAGAGACTCTCAGTCCAGGACACAGATTTCCCAGGGGAAGGTGGGCTGCCAGGCCCTGGGGCAAGTACGCTGCCCATACTGACTGACTGCTGGAGAAGGCTCTCCACTGAGTCTGCAGCCCCTTCCTGAGCCCATTTCAGTTGTGCAAGAAGCTCTTGGGGACCAAGAGCCTGTCCCATCCCGATGGGCTGTGTCCTGAGGAGAGCTTGCTCACAAGCTGTGCCCCAGCTCACCACCACCCAGCGGGTTTCTCCCCAGCACAGGGCACTGCTTGCTTGCATTTTTATGAACAAAACATTTGTCAATCCACCTTGCGGCTGCTGGCTTTGGGAGTGTCACCAGGTCGGCTTTCACAGTGCCTAGTGTTAGGGCACGGCTGGCAAGAACAGACACAGAACCCTTCCTGACGGACACACAGCCCACCCCCAAGAGATCCAGCAGATTCTAGCTCAGCCTGCTTCAGTGTCTCTCCCAGGACCATCCTGTGGTTGGGGAAGGTCCAACCTGCATGCCACCAGCCTCTGAGGTGTTCCCAGTTGCTACACAGATGAGACAATAAAATACTTAGGTACAAAGCTTCCCACTGACCATGTCCTGAGCTTTTGAGGGGGCTGTTGCAGGGAATCTGAGTAAGGGGGATATAGAGCAAGTGGTCTGTTGGGCCCATAGTCCCATAGGTGAGCGTTACCCACTGTTAGGTCCTGCTGCAGGGTGTGGCTGGCATGCCCCGCCCTCTGCCTAGGGGCGGGGCTTTCTCTCTCCCAGACACCCTTCACTGTATAATCCAGACATTTTGGTTCTGTGCCGCCTTTGCCCCCTTTCCCACCTTCCTGCTCTCTCCCTTCCCCTCCTCCCTCCCTCCTTTCCCTTCCCCTCCTGCACCGCTTCCAATAAACCTGCCTTTGTATATTATAGCTTCATCGTCATTAGCTCATTCTGATATTTAATCAATCACCCACAGTCCTTCCTGTCCTCACATCATGGCCTCAGTCTAGGGGCTTGGTGCCTGACCCTGATTGTTCCCACACCCCCCCCCCCCCCCACCCCACTCCCTGCGCTGTCCACAGAAAAAGAGGCATTTGCTTGGCCAGGGTAGCCAGGCAGATCAGAGAGAGTTTGTTTTCAATTAACACTTGTTTAGTGAAGTTTCTCCTCCCCAAATCTCCCAGCATGCGAGCAGGGCCCCTCTTGGCCCGTGTGATCTGCTGAGCCCTTGCTCAAATATAAGCAGATTTGCTGCTTTCTAAACACGGCTAATCCAATTGCACTCAAGGGCTGGGAGGTAGGCAGCCTTGGGCAGTGGGTGAGCTAGGCTCTCTCTGGTTCTGGAGGCTAAGGGCTGAAGCACTGGGACAGCCAGAACGGGTCTAGTGGATGTCACCATGGTGTCCCCTCCCTATTTCCCCAGAGCCTCCTGTGGAGGGAGGACAGTGGCCAGGAGCCTTTAGACAAGAGCTCTGGCCACAGTCACGGAGGGGGTCATGCCCCTTGGTCCAGACACAGATGAGTCTCTACCAACCATGTTCCAGGAGTAGGGATGGGGCCTTCACCTGCACTTCAGAAACCCAGCCAACCCGAAGCCCCGCCCCCTGCGTAGCAGACTTTATTTGCTAGGGTACAGAGCCAATGGGCGTCTTACCCAAAGTTGTTCTCTATGACCTGCGAGAGGCTTGTGCACTGCGTTTCTGCCTGCCTGAGGCAGGAGCTGCAAAACTACCCTGAACCCGCACAGCTCCCAGCTGACGGATTCAATTCAGTTCCACAAATATTGACCCTGAGTATAATCCACTCGTCCTCTAACATTGGCTCATTCCTCCATGGGCCCGGGGCAGCCGCTGCACACTCTGTTTAATCCCGCCTGATGTTCCCGATTCCCAGTGAGGGAGCTAGGCTTACCACAGCCATGGAGTAAGGGGCGGTGCTGGGCTCTGACCTCTGTGTCCAGATTGGCCACCGACCTCCGTGGAAGGCAGAAGGCGATGAGGGTGTGAGTGAGGGGCCCGTGCGGGCCAGCCAGGGTGGGTGCTCCGGCCAGCTGACAGTCAACCGTGCCTGGTTGCTGAATGGGATCCCAAATCCTGCCTGAGTCCAAATTGGTTCAGCAGACTTGTGTAGTTGGAGAATCTAGCCTGGCTGGGGTGCCAGCCTGTGTGTGAGCCTCTGGGTAGCTGTCATGATGGGGGTTGGTACGAAGCCTTTTAGCTGGACAAGCAGGGGAGCTCAGGGTATACAGCAGGTGTCTAGCGTGCACTCAAGGCTCCTGTCTCATCTGCTCAGGGGGGTTCCCCTTTCCTTCATCTGACCCCTTGACTGGGTCTGGAGTGGGCTAGAACACTGGGGCGGGGGAGTGTGAAGGCATCTACCCCGTGTTGAGGACCTGCAGTAGTCCCTGGCCAGTCACCAGAGGTCTGTGTTTTACTGACATGCCTGTTAGCATTTGCCTCATGGTGACCCCATAGCAGGGACCAAGACATTTATCAGAAATGGGACTAATGGATTAAAGTGGAACCAGGTAAATTGATTTTTTTTCTTTCCCCATGAGCACTTAAACACTGCTTTTTGTCAGATTTCAGGGTGGCAGAGGCAGGGAGAGGGGCTCCATAGTAGAGAGGAGGGGACAGGTCAAGTGTGATGGAACAGCTATGTGATGATGGTGAAGGACAAGGGGTGGCCATGGAAGGGAGAGAAGAAAGCTACAGGTACAGGTGGGGTGAGCTGGGTGGTGCTGGAGACAGTTGCAAGCTCCTTAGCCTTTGACGGAGCGACCATGACTCCAGACACTCTGTCCCCACTGAAACCAAAGGCTGACCCTTCTCCCGGCTCACTGTGGGACAACAGACTGCTTTTCTCCTGCTGAGCCCTGGTGGCCTTGATATAATCCCAGAAGAAGGAAAGCCTGGTGGTACATACATTTGTTCCTTTATTTATGCCTGTGACAGACACTGCAATAAAGGGAGGTGACAAGCAGCCAGCCCCAGAAAAGCAGAGGCAGGGACAGTGACAAGCCAGACTCATATGCAGGGCGGCCATCTTGTCTCTTCCTACAGGAGGTTTGGTAGGTGTTGGTATGTGCAGGATTCCACCCTTGTATGGTCTCAGCTACTCTGCAGGGCCTTACCTGCTCAGCCTGGCCTCCTGTGTCCTGTCATCTTATTGTGGTCATTTTACGAGGGTGTCTGCTGAGGCATAGCGAGCTCCAACCCTGGTGTGGGCTACACAGAGCAGGGTGGAAACCCATCTTAGCCCATGAATATGCCCAGAGATGCCATAGGCATTGCAGTTCCCTGGATGGGACTCAAGACCTTGTATGGGTTATGCGCAAAGGCTCCTAGGTAGCCAGGGTGTGGTCCCACTGTGCCCTGCCCTGCTAGCCTCGTTTCTGTGGGAGTTTACTTTGAGAAGAGCAGGCAAGCCAGGACCAAGCCTAGTCTTGGTCAGAGGATGTATTCTGCTTGACCCAGTGACAGTCTATACCGTAGCAGGGTTTCCAGGTTCATGGTGGCCCCTGGGCCTTCCTGAAGTGGCCCTGATTACACATGAAGGTGCTGACCCAGAGAAGCAAAGGGCGCCACAGGGCTAGGGCCTGAAGCAGCTCCTAGGAGCTGTAGCCTTGGCCACTAGAGAAGAATACTCACCTGGCATGTCCACCCAAACTCACTCAAGCCAGGGGCCGGACAGCGTCATGTGGGAACTGACGGTTGTCCACATATGCCCCACCTTCACATGAGCCCTCAGTAACGCCAGTGGGCCCTGACATCTGATGTAGCCAGTAGCCAGAAAGGGCAGAACATGTTGGGGAGGCATGCATTTGTGCAAGGGGGAGGGAGGGAGGGAGGGAGGGAGGGAGGGAAGGAGGGAGGGAGAGAGAGGCACTGTTCCATCATTGGGTCTGCCAACTGATGGTCTGTTTTCTCTTATCTCATTACAGAACCAGTGTGGCTTAGACATCAGGGCAGGCTGGCTCCTTTCCTACCCCCTGCTATTGTTTTGTGTGCAGTCATGCGTCCCAGGCTGGCCTTGTGCTTGTTATATGTTGGAGGATGAGCTCTACCTCAAGTGCTTGGCATCTAGACACGTACCACCATCCTGATGGTGCTGGGAACCGAACTCAGGGCTTTGTGTATACTAGGCAACCACTCTCCCAACTGTGACATCCCTGCCCTCCTTGTTGCTTTGTGAGTGAGAGTTGGGGTGGTGTCTGGGTGCTGTTCTGGGACCCCAAGCTCCCCTTCCTGGAGAGCTGAGCTCCTTTGTCTCTGCTTTGTGTGAGCCTGGGCTTCAGTCTAGGTGGAGGATGGCCCCCGGCACTAGCCATCTCCCGACAGCCTCTGGACTGAGATAGCCACGGCCGTGCCTGGTGGGCTCAGTGCAGGGAGATATGCTGAGATGTGCTGAGTTTGCAGGTGGGCTGCGCTGGGCAGCCCAGAGGCTGAGCAAACATAGCACACATTTGGTAAATATGCCTGTTTGCTCTGCCAAGAACTCTTGGCCTCTCCTGCCTAGGCAAGGATCTGCAGGCCTGGCGGCAGCAGGGCCTAAGCTTGGGGTGTGCTAACTCAGGAAGGCGGGTATCCAGAAGAGGACAGGCTGGGGAGCCTCCTGCACTGCAGCTGGCCTGTCTACATGCTTTTTCCTGGGCCCAGCTGAACCTCACAGCTGCCGCTCTGACTGTCCTAGGGTGAGGTGGGGACTGGGAACATTTTGGCTTGCTGCCTCTCTTTCCCTGCGTACTTTCCACAGACCATCTGTCTCTGTCTTCCTGGCCCTGCCCACTACAGGTCCCACTTCCCAGAAGGCTCTGGTTTTGGGCAAGGAGAGGCTGGGCTGTCCCGGCTGAGGAGGAGAACTCTAAGGTTAAGCCTGGGTCCACAGTCAGGACCTCCTGCAAGCCAGGCAGTAGTGGTCCGTGCCTGGAGCTCTTGAGTGTTTGTGAGAGCAGTGCCTATAGCTCAGAGGACTCCCTTCCCATACTTGCAGGCACCATATCCTCCTAAGCTGCCTGTGAGGCAGGCCAGGTAGAGGGTGAGAGGATGGCTGTCTTCACCGGCCTGGGCTCACTGGACACTCTGTCAACTCCTAGAGTCTGTGAAGGTCTGTCTGTAAGTCCCTTCTTTGGATGACCAGACAAGCCTACCCAACCAGCTCCTTGGTCTGGCATCTGGTGTTGGAGTCTTAGGGATAGATTTTTTTTTTTTTTTTTTTTTTTTGGGTCTGGTTTTTTCAAGACAGGGTTTCTCTGTGTAGTCTTGGCTGTCCTGGACTCCCTTGTAGACCAGGCTGGCCTCGAATTCACAGAGATCTGCCTGCCTCTGCCTGCCGAGTGCTAGGATTAAAGGCATGCACCACCACCGCCCAGTTAGGAATCAGTCTTACTTCTGGGTATTTAGTTTTGCCAGCTGGGGGCCAGAGGTTGAGCGAGGCATCTCCAGTGAGGAGTTTTCAGGGGACATGGCCCCTGTCTTCTATCTGGATGCCTGGATGGCCTCCATGAAGCCACTCCTAATGAGGTCACCTCTGTGCATTTTTCAGGCATGTAGAAATGTCAGGAATGAGTTTCCCGTTGGAGGGGTGGTTGCCATCTGGTGCCTCCCACCCTGGAGCCCCACCTTGTAACCTTTCTAGCTTGTATCTATCTTGTCATCCCCCTGCACCAGCAATGGGCTCAAGTCCAGCCAGACCCCAGGCTCCGGTTCCCACTGCTGAGTGACTGTATTCCATGACTCCTATCCCATCACCACCTGAGGCCCCAGTCAGGGAGGGCTGCTGAGGGTCCAGTTCCTTCGGGCCCAGTCACTGCAGCATTGAGCAAGTAGGCAGCCAAGCAGAGCAGTGGCCAGTTATCTTCCTCATGTCCTTGGGTCCACTCAAGGTCCTATCAATGATAAAGCCGGTTTTCTATCATGGGGAGCTGGGGAGGGTCCAGAGCAGTGGCCTGACCTGCAGGGGGAGGGGTTTGGCAGGCAGGATGTGGCCTGCGGGAGATCTGTGTAAATGAGAAAACCGAATGTGCAAGTGAGTGTGAGTATGAAAATTGTGAGTGTGCATACATGAGTATTGTGACTATTAGTGCTGGGACACATGTTGAGTGTGCGAGGAGGTGGGGTGGTCACGTGAACGCGTGTAACAGATGAGTGGCCATGGGAATGAATGTGAGCAACCATGAGTTCGTGTGAATGGGCAGTCAGTAAGTGGGCGTTTGAGTGTAAAGCGAGTATGCCTAGGTGAATTTACAGGTGTGTCTACGAGAGTGTGTTAGCAGATCCATATTTGTGATGAACATACAAGTGCATGTGATTACACAACTGCATGAGCATATGTTGAATGCTTGTGCACGTGCGAGTGCATGTATCTGAGCATACACGTGTCTGTGCAGATATGTGAGTGTACACATGTATGAGGTATGTGGGCTTAACAGCTCAGAAGCTCAGTCATCAGTCAATGGCAATTCGGCTGGAAGTATTTGCTAAAACCAGGGCAGTTTTTTTGTTAATTTTTGAAAGTATGATATAATTACATCATTTCCCTTCCACGTTCTTTCCTTCAGCTTCTCCCCTGTACCCCACCTTCTCTCTCAAATGCATGGCCTCTTTTTCCTTGTTGTTACACATAAATATCCCCACCTCTATCCAGGGCAGTGTTAAGACAGGATCCCTAGCCTGATGCTACAGCCTCGGCAGTCAGCCAAGGTCCTCAGACTGGAATCTTGGACATTCTGGAAAGGTCACTTCAAGCTCAGGAGCTAGACTGGAGTTCTGTGGGTATAGGACAAGCTTGGCCCTTTTTGCCAGCCTCACGGTAGCCTGCAGCCTTACTGAGACAGTGACCCGAGAAAGTTCCATGTTGCTTACAAAATGCACCCCGGAGAACTTGGCAACCACAGCTTCCTGCCTCTGCAGCCCCTGACTTCTGCTGGCCAGTGTCCACTGCTAGCCACAGCACCTGGGCACTGTCCTGTGTCCTTGTAAATCTGGAGGTGAGAACAGCTCACAGGATGCAGGCGTTTCACATGCACAGCACGTGCTCCTCACACCCGTGGGTGTGCAGGGCTGTTTGCAGTTCCATGAAGGCTTCAGATCCAATGTACGGAGCTGCGGCTGAGCAGTGCCTAGGAGGAGGGTCCCAGGTGGGAAAATGGGACAAGTTTGCTCTCTAGCTGAGATGGGCAGTCCTGGGCCAGTTGGACTGTCGGCAGAGGTGGGTGACACAGGGTCCTGTGTGCTCATGGCTTGGATGTTTGGTTCTGAAGCATCTCTAATGGCAGCACAGAAGAACGCATTGTGGGCAGTGGGGGGGGGGGGAGTGGCAGAGGGCAGGGGAGGATTGCGACTCACACTAGAGACACGGCTTACTCTACCTGGCATAGAAGTTTAGCCCCACCTTGCCATGCCCCTGAAGTCTTTCCATTGAGAGCCGTTGTGTCTCTCTGACTTAGATAGCCCCCCAGCACTGCACCCCAGTCCCACCTCCCTCACAGCTATTCCAGCAGCTCTGGGTGGGAGTGGGAAGCCGGATGCAGCCGGCTCTGTTGCTGTTTTAGGAAAAGAGGGGATCAAGGCAGGGAGGGCTTAGCCCGTGTGCTAGTGGGGTTGTCTGGCTGAGGGACTGCACCTCGCCCCTGCACCCCTCCCCAGGCTCTTGGCTCCCTGCCTAGTGCATGAGGTCCTCTTTTCCTGGCAGGCCCAGCACCCCCCCCCCCAGCCACCTCCCGCCCTGCTGTGGGTGTGATTTCACAGTGGCGTTCTCCTCGCCAGCTTGTGTCTCACATAGGGGATGTTTCCATTTTTACAGCAGAAAGAAGATGATTCCAGGCGCCTTAGCCACAGCCAGAGCACAGGCGCCCCCCCTACCCACCCCCTACCCCCCGGAGCTGTGCAATGTCAGGTGCTCTGGGGGTGTGTGCAGGCTCTGCATTGCCAGCCATGGATCTAATTGCTGTCACTCAGAGTGCCACCTCTAGCCTGGGATAGGCAATAGCAGGGTCTCCAGGGAAGATGCCAGCCCACAGAGGAATGGGGAATTCTGTCCGAGTCTCCTAACAGTCCCTTCCCAGACCCAAGCAGTGCTTTTGTGCCTAGTTGGGTGGGCCTGTGACTATGGGACAGGTGCTTTGTTTGGGGGCAGAGGGTTTAAAACATATGCATTGGGGTATCCGGGCTAGTCATTAGCCCATGTAAGTCTGAACCCCAGCACTCTTCCTTCTATGTGGCTCTGGATATGATGCCTACCTGTGGTTGCCTGTCCCTAGGGCTGGGAGGAGGACAGATGAAGTCTCCACTTCTGGCAGAAGGTAGAGCCATGATGGTTCTGCTGCCAAACCCCTGACTCTATTCTGTGCCAAGTGCACTCAAATGACATCCCAAAAGTGCAGAGAGAGGACGATGTCCATTGTCACCCAGTTCTGCTCTCTCCGACTGGCCCGCAGAATGCATGAGCCCGGCTTCCTTGGAAAGTAATAATATGCTCTCCAGGGTGCAGTGCGGGCCCATGAGCTTGACATCCAACATGGTCATCGAGCGGCACACATGCAGCTCTGCTCCCAAATCTTGGGAGAAGGAACAGGAAAGACAGCAAGAACACACATGCTTTCTTCACAGGGAAAACAATAGGAATGCTGGGGGAAACCAGAGTGAGCCTCCCTTTTACTTGTCATCAAACTTGTACCCTTTGAAGAAACGCTGTGTCAATCATTGCATCGCCACTAGGGGCGCACTGCTGTTGAGGATGGCGGACCTCTCCCCACTCCGCATCCTTGCCAGGAAAGCGCAGCAAACTCTGGGTTAGATCTTCTCTTGCCCTATGGGTTGACCACACAAGCTTGTTCACAGGCCCTAAGAGGAATAGAGAGGTAAACTGAGGCACATAGTGCCTAGGGTAGGCATGGACTATGAGCTCAGCCTGCAGAGGATTATCTGACTGAGTTCTGACAGTCTCTTATGACCCACTGGGGGTGGGGCACAGACTCTGGGGCAATGGCCAAAGGCCTTTCCCAGATAGGACAGTACAGAGGAGGCCACAGCAGGACCTGTGGACTCTGACTGACACACAACAAGGCACAGGAGAGGCCTGGAGCTGTGGGTGGGCTGCGTTACCCTCCCATGGAACCAGGTTGGTGGGACCTGGACACAGGTCCCATCTTTTCAGAGCAGCTGCACACCTGATGGGTGGCCCCTCTCTGCCCTGCCTTCTCCCTGGGCCAGCTGTGATAGGGCATCCACGCTCCTCACTATGGCAGCCTTCGTTACCATGTGAGGCTTCTGCTTTGGGTGGGTCCCCCTCCTGACTCATCTGACCCTTCTCCGCTTAGGGAGGTATTTTTCCTTCCTAGAGAGGCCCAGCAGTACAAGGGTGAACAAGAGACAAGGCAGGGATCAAGGGACTGGTGGTTTTTCCTTTCCCACGTGGGCCTAGGTGACAGGAGCTCATCTCTTCATTCACAAGAGAAGTGTGAAGAGGCAGGTGCTGAGCAGGAGACAAGCATAGCAGGACCTCCCACACAGCGTGGTGTGGCTGAAGTCTCCCATGAAGGGGCAAGAAGAGACACAAGGGGTGTATCCTCAGGGACCCTGCCAGAGCCATACCATGTGCTGTACTTGGATTTCTTCCCATAAAACCCCCTTCAGCCTTCCTCTCCCCCTCATCTTCATGAGGAAGCACCATACCCAGAGCATTGCCGCGAACGAGACTCCTACAGGCCCTCCGGCCCTCCCAGGAGAGTCAGTGTCCGCTGCAGCCACACTGTTCATCTCCAGAGCCACGCTGAAACTCCTGAAGCCTTGGTCAGAGCCTCAATTTCTCCTTGTTAAATGGAGAATAGCTTCCAACTGGGGCAGAAGATGCCATCTGTTTTCCAAGGCCCGGCTTACCCACCATCCTAATCCTTCGTAGGCATGGGCTCCTCTGGCTACATATCCCTGGTGGGCTGGCAGCTCTAAGGCCAGGAGCTTTTGGCTCTCTCTGCTGCTTCTTAAACAAAGGCTACTTCCTTTGTCTGTGCCTAGACTTGGGGCACTACCTGGCTTTGGTCTTCCTGGAACCTGCTCTGGGTAGAGATGCAGTGGAGGGCAGCCTTGGCCCTGCACACTGGGGAATGAGTTCTCGTGATGTTCAGACGAAAAGAGGATGAAAGAGCTTCTCTTTGCTCTTGGGACCACTGGTGTAACCCCCTCGCCCATACTGATCCAGTCTTCTTCACTTCTCTTTGGGTCACCCATTTGCTGTCCGCCTGCAGCCCAGCCTCCTGGCTTGCTCTCTGTACATCTAGGCTGTAGGCTGCCCCTCTAATCAGTATGCTTATAGCCAGTGTGATGCTTTTCTCTGATGAGGTGACTTTCATAACAGTACCTGCTGCCTACAGGTACTTTCTGCCTGTCGTCTATGCACAGATAGATAGATTCTCCCATCTGTTGAGCCCATATTGGGGTGATCCCTGGGGAAATCGAGGCTATATCTATTGTCTGGTTGATGGTTCAGCCTACTGACACGCTTTGCCTCGGAGACAGCACCTGTCAGATGGACAGCTGTACCCAGAGAAGGGGTATTATTGACCCACAGTACACCTGGGGCTGTAGTTACAGTAATCCTGGGCCCAGTGTCACACCACAACCCAGGAATCCCCAGCAGGCTGAAGCAGAAGTCTGATCCCTGACTGCTGCATCTACCCTGAGTGAGGCCATTCTCTCCCTGACCCATCCCACTAGGGATAAAGGGATTGGGTAGCAAGGGCCGCAAGATGGGGGCAGCGGGGGTGGGGTGGGGGAAGCTGGTGTGCGGCTGCCTAGTCCTGTGCCTGGCTAGCAGTGTTACCCTGGAGGGCCTTATGTTTCATCACCTCTGTCGCTGCCCTGTGGTGTCATCCTGGGCACTTGGAGCTGGTGATGAGGTTGCCTGTTTTAAAATAGATTTTATTGTTACTCAGGTAGGAGGAGGGCGACAGATCAGAAGACAACTGCCCTTGAAAAAAATCGTTTATTACTCACAGTTCCCAGGAGGGGCACACATATCACAGGCACATGGACAATGCTAGACCCAGTCTGGAGGGGACAAGGGAAAATATAGGTAAGAGTCTCTATTGAGGCATCTGTTGGCAGCAATGGAAGAGACAGGGGCTTGAGTAATTGCCTCAGGCTTGTGGCCCAGGGTGGGGAGGGGGGTGCTGCTCCTAGCTGCTAAGTGCCCAGCTCTGGCATGGTCAAGCAGCGGCTGGTGGTCTGGGGTGTGAGAACCCGACAAAGAAAGAGGATTGCGGGTGGGGTTTCTGGGTCAGGTGATTGGCAGATGCAGGAAGTGTTCCCAATGAACCCCTGACTGTCAAGCCCAAGTGCCAGAAAAGGACCAGGATGGCAGGACATCAGAAATAGACAAGGAGAGGCTTCTTAGGGCAGGGGATGGGGCACCACACCCAGCTGTCCTGAGTGCCCAGCCTCCAGGTGGCAAGGCCGGCATGCCCGTGAAGGCCTGTTGCCAGCTGGAATCCCCAAGGCACTGAGAATTACCTGGCGGGGGTGGGGGTGGGGCAGATTCCCCAACAGATCTCCTGTCCCTACTCCTGCCCTAGTTCCTCATGGCCACTGTCTTCATGTGGCTTCTGGTTCTTGTGGCTTTTCTTTACCATATTTTGGTGAATGTCAGAAATATAAGGAAAGGCATCAAAAACCGCACGGCTCTGCCACCCACAGACACGCCTGGTAGTGACCGATGCTCGTTCCCCGAGAGCCTGGATCCCTGGGTGGAACGTGACTGCTTGCGGCACCTGGCTTGTCAGTGTCCCAGGGGAGACGAAGGCTCTCTTCAGGAAGGGCTTCTTTCACAGCAGCACTCTCCTTGCTTCTTGTGTGTGCCTATTGCCTTTTGAGAACATCTCGTTCTTTCTAGTAGCCACTGTATCCCCAGCCCCTGCACAAGCCCAGCCCGTAGAGGTCCCTTGGTACTGTAAAGAAATGCCCATGTTGCCTGCCTGACTCCTTGTGGGCCTTACCTGGGGCCCTGGGCCAGCCTCTCAGACGGCATCTCACAGCTTTGAGTGGTCCATGGCATCTGTCTTCTAGAGGGTGACTAAAAAACTTACTTTCTTTCTTTTATTCTTTCTTTCTTTTTTCCTTTCTTCCTTCCTTCCTTTTTCTAAACAGGGCTTTCTGTCTGTAGCCTAGCCTTTCCTGGACTTGCTTCGTAGACCAGGCTGGCCTCAAACTCACAGAGATCCACCTGTCTCTGCCTCCCAAATGCCGGGATTAAAGGTGTTCTCCACCACCACCTGGCCAACTTGAAAACTTTCATCACAACAGGGCTGAAGCCAAGTCCTGCTTTGGTCCTTTGGTTTTGTGTGTCCCATTTTATGCTCATTTCCTTCCTCTTGTGTGTCTCCCCACCTTTTTTTAGCTAAAACGAGCCATTTATTGCGCTAAAGGCTGTGTATTCAGGACACTCACCCGGCAGGTGAGCCTGCATCATAAGCAATAACACGAAACAAAGAAACCAGGTTCCTTATATCCTGGACTATTCAATGGCATAAAAATTGCAATGAACTGGGGCGGGGGGAGCTAGTCACTCGTTAGTTGCGGTAACTCATCGTTTTAACCGTTTTTGAAGTGTGCTGTCCGGTGGCATTGTGTGTCTTCGCATTGTTGTGAAGCCACCTCTATCATCCGCCTGTAGAACTTTTCATCTTTGCAAACTGAAACTTGGTACCCTTCAAACATCTGCTCCGGCCTCTGGCGACCGCCACTGTGCTCTCTGTCCCTATGAATGTGACAGCGGTGGGAGGGTGAGGTCATTTGTCCTTTTGTGCCTGGCCTATTTCACCCTTCTCTCTGCTGAGTGATGTTTGGGCTCTCTGTGTCCTATAGCTGTGGGAAGTGAAGCAGATGTCCTGCTTTTAATTCCGAGCGCTCGCTTCTCAGTTTTCAAAAACATACTTTAATCTTTGCTTCTTCAATTATCAAGCATTTGCCATGAAATGATACTGGCGGTCCCCAATACTGTAGACCCTATCAGGGTTCAGTCAAGTCTGTGACCCTGAATTCCTTCCACACTTCTGTCACTCAGCAAGAAAGGTAACGCTGGGGCTGGAGAGATGGCTCTGCAGGTATGAACATTTGTTGCCCCCTGCAGAGGACCAGGCTCAGCTCCCAGCACCCACATGGTGGCTCCCAATCACCTATGACTCAGATCTCTGGGATCTGGCAGGATCCTCTTCTGATCTCCAAGGGCACTGCACATACGTGGTGCACAGATATATATGCAGGCAAAACACTCATACAAATAAATCTTTTTTTTTTTTTTTCCAAAAAAAGGTAGTGCTGGGCTACTAGAAGGTTTACATTGATTACATGTCTGTGTATTCCCCTGCCCCTGAGAGCACCCATACTGTGCTGTAGCCCCCAGATTTGTACAGGCGAGTGTTCTAGGCCTGGGTGGATGAAGATCCCAGACTCCTAAACAACCTTAACATTACAAAAATTATGAGCATTTTTTTTAAAGAAGCATTTTTATTGGTTTAGCTTAGGTCATGTGACTTCTTCCATCTACCTCGATATGGGCCGGACTTCAGATGCCGTGATTGGCTAAGTGTGGACCGTAAAGCCTGACCCTAGTTATCTGCTACAGGGGCCAGTCTCCTATTGGCGTTGCAACCCTGCAGAGCTGGCAGACCTACTTTGTAGAGGAAACAGGTGTCCATGTGAAGTGGCCTAGGAGACAACTTCCTGGTGACTCTCTCTTGCTTTTATGCAGCTATGACCCCAGTCCTTGAGCGATCAGCTTGAGAGAGCAAAGGTTATGTTGGTTCACTTTCAGAGGCTCCAGGTCTTGGTTTCGTGGCCCCATGGGCTTGTGCAGATCATTGTGGGAATGGGAGGTAGAGGGCAGTTCATTTCATGACTAGCTAGGAAGCAGAGGAGACCAGGCCAGGATACGGCCTTGAGGGCATGCCTCCTCTGATCATTTCTACTGAGCAGACTTTTACTCCCTCCACTAACACCATCATATGAAATGCTCCCTAAGTCATGGCTCTGGTGACTGAACTGTCTCAAATGCCCTCAGAGGTACCCCCAAAATACACACATCCTTCCCTGGGAAGTTTCTTGAGCCAATTGAAGCCAGTCACCACCCCCTGCAATTCCAGGTGTCACTACTGAGACCCAGAGTAGGAGCAGGTTCCCTGGAGTCCTTCTGTGTTGCTGGTACAAACAGGTGCCAACATGGTGGTACTGGCCCTCTCAGCATCAACTCTTTCTGAAAGCCTTCCTGGCTTTGCCAAGCCAGGCCTGGCCTTGGTGGTGACTAGCTCACATACCCAAGAGTGGGACAATGCCGTTGTGTCTGGTGTTCAGGACAGGGTCTCGAGGATCAGGTGCTTGGAAAACAGGTTCTGGGTTCAGCTAGCAGGCCATGCCACTGGAACCAGACTGGCTCCTTCGGCTGCTATCCTCGGGTGGATGTTCCTGGCTCAGCCTTTACCAGAGTCTTCTAGAGCCTTCGGCCCACAGGACAAGGTGGGCCTACCCCCTCTTGCCCATGGGAAGGTTGGGTGGGTGCTGCCTTGTCAAATACAGCGTCGATGTAAATTACCAGCATGTCTAATTGCTTATGGAGCCCTGGAGTGACTGTGGCACGAACGGTTGGTGATTCAAGGCCACATGAGGAAAAGACACGCTATGAGTTGGGGACTCACCAAAATGTCCCATTACGGAGATTTATGCCCATCCTTAAATATTGGAGATTAATATTTTTGAAAACATCTATAAAATAAGAGATTTATACCTAAAACAATACCATACACTCTGACAGAAAGGGATTAGAGTCAATTTATTCATGTATTAGTCAAAAACTCAATTTCATATATTGTGTAGAAAAATTAAAATCCTTTCTGCATTTTATTACAAATTATGCATTCTCTATATATGGAGATAAATAATTGATAGCATTACAAATACTTAATCTAGAAAATATTTATTAGGAACAGACAACTCATTTTTTAATGTGTTTTGTTGAGGATGATATTGCACACTTTAAAAAATTAATGACAATTTTTTTTTTGCAAGAAAAAGAATAAACACCCTAATTCTTTTGTTTAGTCTCTCTTGTCCAGGCCTAGGAAGCAATCTGGGCAGAAGGACACCCACACCATTGCTGTTGGCCTCAAACGAGCTGAAGGGCTCTGGGGCCTGGCTCCCTGCCAGCCCCTTGGCTGCAGCCTGGGAGAGGCCTTGGAGAGCGCCAACATATTTTCTTCTTCAAACTCTCTGTGGCTGGCAATTTTAGAATAAGTGTTTCTGACTGAATCTTTGAGAAAGCACCAGGCAATCTGATTTGTGAATGTGTTTGAAGAGCCAAGAAATCAACGTCCGACAACTCCCAGACTGGAGTGTTGCACAGCTGTGGGTGGGGACCCAGCCAGGGTCAGTCTGCACATCAGGGACAGGTAGCCCTGCTACTCCTTGCCTTTGGTGGCCCTGTGAGGGGGCTCTCAGCCTCTTCCTCCTCAAGCTTGTCAGTGCTCTGGGCTGGCAGTTAGTGGAGCCCAATGGCAGTGCCTCAATCGCCCTATACCAGCCCACCCAGGGGAGCACCTGGGACTGAAGAAGTAAGTGCCGTGTTTATTAAAATATAAATTTTGTGCCTAACGGAAGTTCTGCTTCTATACATAGGAAACATTGTTTAAAATAAAGACCAAAACAGTTTTCAAAGGCACCATGCATTAATTAATTATTCATCTTTCACTAATGAAAACATGCCTTTGCAGGCGGCAGGCTCCCTCTTCTCCACATGGGGGCCTCAGGGCTCCTACAAAGGCTGGCTCTGGGAAGGGTGGATGGGAACTTGGGTAAAAAGGGTCTCTGTATGGCAGGACCCAGGTAGGGGGCAGGTGGCTTTGATTCTAGTGAGTGTGAGTGCAGGGTCTGCCCTGCGGTGAGTGTCCCAGTCAGGGACTAGCTCAGAGCCTTGGATCCATCAGTGGGTGAAAGAGATAGCCTTACCTGCAAGATTACCAGGGGACACTCACTGGTCACCGAACAGGCCAGGGGAGGAAGGGTTACGAGGGACTGTCTGAAAGAGCAGGATAGAAAAAGGACAGGGCTCTTGCTCTGACCAGATCTTTCAGAACAGGGGACAGCTTGGTGACACAGCTCCGAGACAGCCATTTCCTCACAGGCTTGCTGACCTAGACGAAGCAGTTACCTCTCAGGTCACTTTTATAGGGCTGAAGCCTACAGAAACTGGCTGGCCCCAGCTCAGATACCTGCCCCCCAAAAGGCTTCTCTGCCTGAGCACCCTCCTGGGAGCCCCATGTTCTTCCTCGGACTCCACTTCTGTGCCTGGTGACATCTCTTGTGTTAGCTGGGATGAGGCCCCTCCAAATGAGGGTTTTCAAAGCAACAGAGAAAGATCCTGAACTAACTCGGGCTGTTTATTCTAAGTCACTGGATTCCTAGAAATTCTAGAATCTACTAGGTCCAGTGGAGGGGGCGTCTAGGACTTTCATCAGTTCCTACCCAACCCATGAGCTGGTGTGCCTGGCCACAGGGATCCCAATCTGGTATTCCCCCATCCTGTCTGCAAGGCTCAGGCTAGGGCCACAGGGCTCTTATCTACAAGATGCTAAACTTCTGCTTTTTGTGGGTAGGGTAGTTCCCAGGTGTGGGCAGGCTTGGGGTATTTGTTCTCATTCAGTCAGTCAGTCACTCATTCATTCATTCACTTATTTCTACACCCATTCACTTACAAACACTCCCCAACACCTCAGACATGCTCTGGCAAGCGGGGTCTCCCAGGAGGAAAGATGCTGAGCCCATCAGTCATCCCCAGCTCAGGGGCCTGGGAAGCCAGAGGGAGCCTCTCTGATCTGCACTGACAGCCAAGGGTGGGGGGTGCAGGTGGTATCCAGGGCAACAGATCCCCTGGGAAGAAGATGAGCTGTGCCCTCAGGCAGCAGCGGCAAGAAGGGCCCCAGTAAGGGGCCT
Organism: Acomys russatus; assembly: GCF_903995435.1. Taxonomy (NCBI): domain Eukaryota; kingdom Metazoa; phylum Chordata; class Mammalia; order Rodentia; family Muridae; genus Acomys; species Acomys russatus. The sequence continues at coordinate 3,406,285 of NC_067144.1, read as the reverse complement.
TTGAAGCCCTGTGTGCCTGTGGGGTGAGGGGCAGAGAAGGACCACTCTGGGTGGGGGGGGCCCAAACAAAAGAGGAGGCTCTCCTGGGTTAGCGAAGTGTCTCTTGCCATGGCCTCCTGTGCTAGTGCCCGCCAGGGTGTGGCTAGAGCCTGAATTCCCACCAGCTTCTGCCAGGACCCCGAAGCTCATGGTCCTGCGCCAGGTGTCTCTTGGGAGTGAACGGAGGCAGGAGGGGCCTGGCCATGTCATGGCCCAGCATAGCTCACTTGGAAGACATGTGGGGCTAGACTGGACAAGGCACCACTGTTCCAACTCCTTTAGTCTTCCCCCTCCCATCCACTAGCAGGTCTGACCTCGCTGGAAGCATCCCTCAGCCTGGTATGGATTTCCTGTCTTGTTGAGGCTGCTGCACCAGCCAGGCAGAGGAGCTGAGGTACTGGCCAGGCCGGGGGTGAAGATGGAGGCTGTGTGGACCCACCCTCATAGATTTCCTCTTTCTGGATGCAGCTCTGACTCCTGTGTGCAGTGTGTCGCATGTGGTCTGCTCTACAGTGTGGGTATCTGTCTAGCCCAGACCCCCCCCCCCTTCGCCACAGGCTAGGGTCCTCTTAGTCACCTCCAGGACAGGAGATCAGCGACCCACCAGGCTGTTCAAGGCCAGAGTGACAGGAATGAAATCTCTGAGCTCCACTGGTGTGTCAGGCACAAATGTCCTCACTTAGCAGACAGCGGGGTGTTTGTTGAATGCTGGTCATCAGATGAAGAGGTGCACTCATTGCTTCTACATCTTTCACTGTCACTGAATCACATGAAGACAGCTGTGAGACTCTCTGGGTGGGAAAGGGGAAGATGCTGGACAGAAGGGGAAAGCCTGAACCAGAGGCCAATATGGAGTTGAAGGTGCAGATGTGAGCTCAGAGAGCTAGATACACTGAACGGCAGACAATTGTGCACGCGCACTCTCACGTGCACACACACACATGCACGTTTGCACACAAATGTAGCATGTTCATAGACACATGTATTCATGGGCACCAAAGCAATGTAAATAGATACATGTGTGACTACATATGCATGTAAGCTTGTTCACAGACATGATATATATATGTATATATGTGCATATATATGTATGTAAAGCCAGCCATAATGAACACACTTACACACACATATATGCTTAGAACATGATGTGCAGCCCACAGCAAAGATGATCAATTGGGTAGAGCTGGCTGTGGCTCCTGATGACTGGGCCTGACTCATCTTCTCTGGACCAAACGGTGGCCACTGGTCCCTGCTCCCAGGAAGGTGTCTGCGAGGTCCCATACCCAATGTGGAGTTGGCAGGAGCCAACAATGGAGCTCAAGGCAGAGCTTGGCTGGGTGAGCCCAGGCTCTGAAAGCGCCCCACATCCCACAGTGCTGAGACATGGGTCCAGACCCTTGAGCTGCAAGTAAAAGATGGGCTTTAGCACCCCAGGGCTGTCTGGGGTCCCAGAAAGGGCTTGGATGGGACTTGTCATGCCCGGAAGAAAAAAAAAGTGACCCTCTATTTCAAAACTGTTGTCTCTACAGCTTGCGGTCTCAGCTCTTAGGGTTGTCTAACATGGTGTGGGAGGTCCTGGAGTGCAGCCTCTAGCTGTACTGAGAAGGAAACTGCTCTGCTGTTAAAACAACTTATTTTACTCTTCAAGAAACAACTCACTGTTTAGTCAGCACGGGGGTGCGGGGGGGGGGGCGCTGTCTATTGACAGACGCAGCCCACAGCCCGCCCTTGGTTGTCAGTGAGGAAGGGCTGTCTTGGGCCAGAGTAGGGCAGGCAGAACAGGCTGCTGGGGGCAGGGCCACACAGTCTTCCCAGCCACACCTGCGCCCCATCAGCCTCTAACACAGACACTCTGGGAGAGAGCAATAGTTGGCAAAATATGATGGCGCCTTGTGAGGATGCAGCAGAGAGCTGGGACAGCAGGGTGAGGACCACTGTACAGAGAGAGGGAATGGAGGAGGAAGATGTTGAGGAGGCCTTCTGGGGATGGAGTGAGGGAACAGGACAGGTAGAAAGGACAGAGAGGAACTAGCTAGATAGAGTACCGAGATGTGTGCTAGAGATGCCAAAGGAGCCAGTGTTTGCACACCTTGACCCACCCCAGCTTAGATCTGTCCTGAGAAGGCAGCACAAAGTCTCTCTCAACCGAAAGCATATGCAACAAGCACTAAACACTTGCTCTCTTTGGAAAAATGGTACTGGGGCCTGCAAGACAGCTCAGCTGGTACCAGCACTGTTGCCAAGCCTGACAACCTTGTAGACACTTATGAGCACAGCTGGTCCCTTCCTGCCTCATCACAAGGTGCCCATCACCAGGATGGCTATTTCTGAATGATTTTGCCCCTTGTCCCAGCAGGGGGGTCTCTCCTCTGGGGCCCAGAGCCTCATTGTGCTGTGGTGCCTGCACGGGCCGACTGCTCACTGCCATATTCTGACTCCATGTGGCTGCCCCTCCAGGCCTGTGCTCCTCCAAAGCCCGCAGCTCAAGGAAGGTACGGTGCAGTCTGCTGGGGTTGCCCAGTTTTAGCAGCAGTTTCTAATTCGAATGCCAAACAGTAGCGAGAATGACACAGTAGAAAAGATGCTTGAAGCTGGGGCTGCAGGGACTCTGCCGCCCGAGCCTTCTGCTAATAGGGACCCCAAGGCCAGGCTGGATACTGCCAGAGAAGATGGCCAAGGCTGCTGAACATTCCCAAGCTTCAGGGTGGCTGGCTGATCAGAGCACGACAGGCTGCCTGAGTGAAATGGACCCATGTCCCTGTAGACGGGAGGTTACAAAGTGGGGCCTGTCCTCTTAGCTGTCTTTACGGACTCAGAGATAAAGAGCAGCTGGACCCAGAGGGAACCATACATCCTGACACGAGCTCGCTTTGTGGAACTGGCCCATCAGAAGAGCACCTTCTGAAGCAGCTGGAGCCTAGGAATTGGGACCCATCCTAGGGATCCCAGGCAGGAGCTATGTATGGCTGACTGAGGGTCCCTGGCTTGACAATGCCCGGGCTGGGTTTAGAGCAGAGTGTTTGGTTACAGAAGGAAGCAGTTTATGAAGAGGCCTAGGTACGAATCAGGCCTTGCCAGGGGAAGTGTGTCGGGGGAGCCCCCAAATATATCAACTGTGCTGAAATTAGGCAGGTTTGATGACGCTAGTGATTGTGTGTGTTGCTCTCCAGAGGCCAGCATCCACATCACGAGGCTTACAACTACCTGTAACTTCCGACATCCTTGGCCACCTGTATTTGCGCACACACACACACACACACACACACACACACACACACACATACACACACACACTAAATCTTTAAAACTATGTTGAAATTTTGACCTCAAGAGATGAGAAGCTGGCAGCATGAATGCTCGTGATAGAACTGCCCAAACATGGCATGTGCCTGGCCCTGGCCCTGGCTTTGCCCTCTGTGGATTGTGACTAGAGCCCAGTTTCTTGGCACTGTGGGTCTCAGAGCCTAAGAAAGTATAGGAACTTCTCAAGCCCAGGGCTCTACCGCATATTAAAAGGGTAAGAATAGGCAGATTTGGGCCCAGGGGTCCCACTCAAACTATGGCACCAGCCAAGGACAATACAGGCCGTAAACTTCAAATCCCTACCCAGATCTAGCCAATGGACAGGACATTCTCCACAGTTGAGTGGAGAGTGGGGTATGACTTTCTCACGTACTCTGGTGCCTCATATTTGACCATGTCCCCTGGAGGGGGAGGCCTGGTGGCACTCAGAGGAAGGACAGCAGGTTACCAAGAAGAGACTTGATACCCTCTGAGCATATACAGGGGGAGGAAGTCCCCCTCAGTCACAGTCATAGGGGAGGGGAGTAAGGGGAAAATGGGAGGGAGGGAAGAATGAGAGGATACAAGGGATGGGATAACCATTGAGATGTAACAAGAATAAATTAATAAAAAATAAAATAAATCTGTCAAAAAATAAAGGGTAAGAATCAAGTCTTGGGGAGGATACAGGACCATCAGGGATACTAGCAGCAGACGGGCAGCCAGATGTAACTGTCTCCATCTGGCCTGCACCTGGGCAGCCAGATGTAACCGTCTTCACCTGGCCTATACTTGGGCAGCCAGATGTGACTGTCTCCATCTGGCCTATACCTGGGCAGCCAGATGTAACCGTCTCCATCTGGCCTGCACCTAGGCAGCCAGATGTAACCGTCTCCATCTGGCCTGCACCCGCCTCTTGGCCTGGATAGTCTGAGTATTGCTGACTGTGTCTGAAGCCTGTGTTCCAATTGTACCCAGCATAGGAGCTACTCAGGGCACTGATTTAGCACCAGACTCTAGCAAAGTAGGCTGGACCCATGTGTTAACAGGAAACCAGAGACTGCATGGACCAGGGGGTCAGGGTGGGAGGAGGCAGTTCTGGAGGAAGAAACTGTGTGGAGTCCTGCATCTTACAAAGGTAGGTGGTCTAGGCCCCTTAAATCCTGTCCCTAGGTTGGCCCAGCCCCTGCTGACAACACACACTGGCTTGGTCCCATGTGGACTAGCTGGGGCTGGTCTCTGAGTCTGGGGAACTACTGGACCAGGCCAAGCTTTGGCGTGAGCTAGTGAGGCCTTATCCATCTGCCATTCCCATCTGCCCAGGAGCCATCTTTACTGTACCTACTGGAGGGCTCCCAGGGGCTGGGAGCTGTCTCAGCTACTTCAGACTCTGTAGAACCGCTGGGATTCAAAGAGTAGATTGTGCCAACGTCAACAGAATGTGAGTGAGAACAAGGCAGCCATGTGGTACTCTGTCAGGGAGAATGGCCAATTAAGAGGGTAGCTGTGGGGGCAGGGCATGCTGGGCCTATGACACAGGGAATGCTTGGGTTCCACTGCACCGTGATGACAATGAGGGGTGACCCCAGGATGTCCACCTGCAGGCGCACTGGATGCAGAACTCAGCACACAGAAAGCTTGCTACTCAGCAACATCAGAGCCACCAGAAGTGCATACCGGCAGCCAGGCCTCACCTCAAGCTCTGAGGGGACGCACTATAGGTGAGTAGTAAGTGAGGCCTCACACAGTACAGATTGTGACAGGCTCTGGCATGGGCCAGGGAACCATGTGGTTCTAGGGTGCATGTTTACCACATAGAGATCTGGGGTCAGATGCTGTAAACGATATCCTAGGTCAACTCACAAACCCCAGTTACAGGTGCGTGTCATTGGTTCTCTTTTCAGGCTGAATATGCAGAGGGGAGACAGGACAGCCTGCAGCTGGACCTAGAAGGGAGACTTCAAGATGGATCTCTCTCAGTGACTGGTCTCTTCGCCCACTTCAGGTCTCCAGAACTATCTGAAGATGTAGGGTAATGAGGTGCGGGAAGGAAGCTGCTCAGACATTGCCTGACCATCCCCACCCCCCAGATTCTGCCTTTCTCTGCCAGAGCTGGTCCCAGGAAGCTGGCAGTGAGGCCTCAATAAACGGGGCAGACCATCGGACCCTGTGCACCTCCTCTTGCCAAGGGATTAGCATCTGGCCTGGGCCAAGTGTCCCCAAGGTGCTAGCACACAGCCAGCGGAGCTGCAGGTGGGGAGGAACGTGTCTCTGGAGGCCACGGCAAATTGTACAAGTGGCTACAGGTAAAGGTTCTACAGGTAAAAGTCTAATGGGTAGCCTGGGCCTCTCCAAGTTGGAGCCAACTATAGAGAGGCAGTGGTAATAATCAGAGGCAGGGGCCGAAGTTAAGAGCACTTGTGGACAGGAGGGTCTAAGGGGCAGTGGACTCTGCTGTTTCCCATCAGGGGTCAGGTGTGTAGGAAAGAGCCTGATGATGGACACCAGGCTGTGGAGCGTCTCCTTGGATTATCTGCCAGACATATGGCAGAGGCAGAACTGGGTGCTTCCTGCCTCCGTGGACAGCTGGCCATAGCCTCCAGCCTGGGCTGTGCTGTCCAGGAGGAAACACAAGCAAGGCACACTGCTAGGTGCTGCTGGTAATGAGACACAGGCAAGAGGGAATGGAAGAGGCTGACTGAGGCCTGAGGCCAGTGAATGTGGGCTTCATGGGCTGTGGGGGTCCACCAAGGAGGTCCTCACAGAAGAGATACCTGCCACGGGGTGTCTCCTCCACAGGCTTCGGAAGGGCAGGTCCTCACTCCTGACTTTGCCCCCCTTGCAAGGTCTGCCCAAGGAGCAGCGTCTATCCCACTGCTAATGTAGCACCCTTTCCCTACACGGCACCCTTGGGCCACGCTATTCCAGAACTAAGCTCCGCCCCTCCTAGTCCCAGAGCCCTCAGTTGGGTCTGGAGCCTGGCTCTTTCCTTGGAGTTCCTGTAGTGGGCAGGGAGGGGGGCGGGAAGTGAAGGCATGGGGGTACTGAAGACAAGATGGTATTGGGGAAGGTGCAGGTGCCATGAAGGCTCGGGAAAGGATGGGTAGAACTCCCTGGATGGGTCTAGGCACGCCAACTCTGGCTTTGTCTACCTGAGGCTATGGGGACTGACACTATTCCTTTTCCGGTGTCCCATCACGTGGGGAGGGTCTGGGGACCAGTGTGATGGGATTAAGGGCCCTGCATCCTGCCCGCTCCACTCCTCTTCACACTGGCCAGCCCCAGGTTGTTTTCTTTCCCCAGTGCCCACACAGCCCTATCCTCAGCCCCTGTGAGCCATCCTTACTGGTACCACGGCTTTCCATCAATGTTGTGAGGAGAATCCTGCATTTGCAAGCTGCTCCTGCCTCATATACAGTGAGCCAGGGCCAGCGGGAGGCAGAGAAGGTGTTATGGTATCACTGGCACAGCTGCTGCACAAGGAGACTGGGGGTCCCAGACCTTGAACCATGGGCATGCAGTATCCTGCCTTTCCACTTGGCCCAGCGCTGGCTCCGGTCCACCCTTACCAAGGGCCCATTGGGCTGAGGGTAAATGTGTCACCATTAACTCTCCTGGGGTGCAGAAAGTGCTCTGCCTGACCTACTTCTTGGAGCCTCCCCAGTGCTGGCCAAGACACAAAGACTACCTAGTTCCAGCGCCATGGCCTGGTAAGCCTCAACTTTAAGGTTCAGCTCTCACAAGTCTGAGTGGATTGGGACAGCTTTCACTCTTTATCAACCCGGGGGTGAGGGCGGGGGTCTGTGTCAGCTAAATGCAGCAACTCGGGGGAGGGACCTTTACCAATCTGTCCCTGTGGCCGTGGGTAGGCAATGTGTCAATGAGGGACCCCTCCAGTCCCTTGGTGGAGGTGGAGGTGGGGATGATGGTCACATAGACTCTTCCATTCTGGTTGAGGGTCAGGGCTGCCTCGGTGTTAAGTTACAGGCACTAAGTGTGGCCTACTTCTACTGTGTAGCGTTGAAGTCTAAAGCGTTTGCTGCCTGGGACTAGCCTGTTCAGAGAAAACCCACTGCGGTGGTGACAGGTGCAGACCTGAATCTGGGGAGTGGGCTGGGTGCAGCTTTCCTCCTCTCACTCAACCCCAGGCACAGCTGCCCTTGCTCACCTAAGGAGGTGGGTGACACCAGCTGTGCCTCACTTGAGCCCCTGGACAGACCCTGTGAGGTCAAGAGGGAGCCTGAGAGCTAATGTCATAGTGTCTGGAGTGTGGCAGTAGGGACCACAGTACAATTGCCTAGGCTGGTCCCTACTTGTGGGTAGGACTCATGGCCAGGTTGTCTGTCTGCAGGTCTGTAGGTTTCTCAGGTGGAGCAGGGGAGGACAGGGTCCTGGAAGGTACTGGCTGGGGGAAGAGATGGTAGGAAGGCCATGGTTACTCTATGAGAGCAGAGCCTTTGAGGGAGAAATCGGGAGGGTCTAGTGGATGGAATAGGTGACAGGCTACAAGCTTACACATGCTCATCAGAGAAGCAGAGGGTGCACTCAGCTGTAATCAGGCCGACAGGCGACAGCGGTGGGCTATCCTAGGCTGAGGGGATGGGACTGGGAGCCAGGGGGGGCTGGGCAGAAAGCCTCACAGGATAGGTCTGCTAAAGTAATCCCAGGGAGGACGCTTAAGGAGAGTCCCCTAAGACCTGCAGCTCTCTGCAGCACAGGGGCTGCTACCCAGAATCCCACAGCCTGACTAGAGGCACAAGTCCCACCCTCTTATCCCTCCCTCCCTCCCTCCCTCCCTCTCTCCTCTTCCCCTCTCCTCCCCACCCCCCAATCATTTTTTTTTTTTCAGAAATAATTGTGAGGCAAGAATATCAGACTGTGTGTGACTGGACCTTGCCCCAGGGCCTGGACCCCAGATCCTCACAGGGTGGCCTGGCTGGGTGGACAGTTTGCCCTGCGAGGTCTTCATTCCTCTCTAACTGTCTGAGGTTACGGCTCTCCTTTGTCAGCAGCGCTGCAAGCCTTGGCGGCATCATTAATGCTACTCTAGCACTCTGGTGTGAGGAGGGGGCTGCCCGGCTGCTGCTCCTCTTCCCGCCCTAAGATAGATGTTCCTTTATTGCCCATAAATCTCTGCACAGTCTCTGTGAAGACAGATCGGAGGCCTCCTAGTCCCTCGTGTTTGTTGGGCTGGTCGGTTGGTGGTGGGTTTAATTAGGGCCTCAGCAGTCACAGCAAGGAGCAGCTCTGGAGATGAGGGGCAGGCCGCACCATGCTGCGTCTGCAAGGGGGCAGCCCTCTGCCCTCTTGCTTTCTCTAGGGGAACTGAGGTTGGTCCACATGAGGGAATAACATGCCACTCCTCCTCCACGCATATGTTTGTGTGGGTGCTGCACGCCAGACCCTGCAGTGTAGCCGGCTCTTGCCCATGTAGCTCTGCAACAGTCCAGGCCCATGCTTGTCTGGGCAGCCTCAGTGACTGTCAGCTCTTAGGAAGCCTTCCTTTCTATGGCTTCTGCTAGAGCATAGCAGGTACCTAGTAGATGCATGCGTGGGGCCCTGCCTCTCCCTGCCTGCACTGAAGCATGAAGCATACTTGGCGCTCCAGCCACAGTCCTGGCCAAGAGGGCAGGGGCCAAATGGGAGTTGGCTGCCTGCTGATACTGCACAGCCTGCCAGCCTTCCTGTGTAATATGCTATTTGAGCCAGGAAGGTAGGTAGGTATAGGTGTGTGTGTTCGTGTGTGTGTGTGTGTGTGTGTGTGTGTGTGTGTGTGTGTGTGTGTGTGTATCAAGCTGATTGCTCTGCTGGTGTGCCCACAGAAGTGAAGTGTGTGCTAATGGCCAACTGGGCTCAGTCCAGTCCCCTTCTTCCATTTCCTATATGATCTTGTGTCCCTTGCCCCACCCAAACCTAGAGTGTAAGGGGCAAGAACACGGCCCTTGGAGCTGGCCTTGGTGTGTGTAGATGGGGAAGAGGGCTCAGGCACCATGGAAACAGTTAAATCCACAGTGGCTGGAAATGACCTTGGGGCCATATGACCAGACAAGTAATTGCAGTGTCCATATATTCACCATGGCCTAGAACGGTGTCTTGCCTTCCAAATGACATCCTAGGCTGCCTGGCACAAGAGAGAGGCTAACACCCAGAATCTTGTGACGTCCCTGTGTCCCAGAGTGTCCCGGGCAAGCCTCAGCTCATAGGCAGTTATGTAAACAATGTGACCTCAGGTCTATCCCTGTTCAGACATGCCTCTTCATGTGTCTTCACACCAAGGACATAAGCAGTGTCCCTGTGGGGCCTTGTATGTAAGTTTCCCACTCCATGCTGAAGAGGCAGAGACCTGGGGCATGGCTTGTGGCTATGGCACATGTCTCCCCACCTTGCTACAGCTGTGAGTACCCTCTGTGCCCAGCGGATCTGACAAATTCTCACTTTTCTGCAAACACATTCCTGGTGTGTTCTCAGCCTCGCCAGACACTAACTGGACATCCACCGCTGCGCAGTCTGCTGCTTCTACTATTTTAGAACTAATTTAAGGAATAAAAAATAATTCCCCCAATTACATGCAAAGCCCCACTGATGAGATAAATGGGGCAGAGGTTCCTCTAAGTTTGGCTGGGCAGCCCCAAAGCAGCTTTTGGGACACCTCGGTCCCCTGGGCACCTGCAAGAGTCTCACTGAACCCCCCTCCCACTAAGGTCCCGAGTGACCTTAGGAGATGCCAGCTCTGGGCCCAGTGCCTCCAGACTTGTTTCCAGGCTCCAGGCGCCAATCTCCAGAAATTATGCTTAGTGGTGCGGCCTTGGCAGGGCTTGGGACCGAGGAAGGATTATATCCCAGGGAGTCCTGTGGTTGGCCTAAAAATCCTTGGAAGGGGGCCAGGTGCGTCCATGTTAAGCCAGCATTGGGCACCCAAGGGGGGCTGACACTCTCCAGTGTTTTGCATGGCTTTAATTAGTTTCCTGCACAAGCCTCAGGGTCCCAGAGACCCAGGCTGGACACTAGCCAGCGGCCCAATTGACATCTAGAACCTGACCTAAGGAAGCCAGCTGAGCCAAAAACCAGGTGGGTAGGGATAAAGAGAGGTTAGGGTGAGCCAGAGTGGAGTCCTGGGGCTTTGGCCCCACCCCCCACTCCTTCCAGGCCCCTCCCCACCACCGGCCGGTGATCTCATCCATTCCTGGGCTGTAAATATCACCCAAATGCTCACGACTCCCAAATGTGTCCTCCAGCCGGGCCCCTCTCCCAAGCTCAGCCTGCACAGCCCACGCGACACCCCCGCCCAGATGTCTCCTGGGCCTCAACGAGCCGCTCCTCCTGGCACCCCCCTCCTCGGGGACAGGCGCCCCTTGCCGGCTGCTTAGGGCAGACGCCTGGGAGCCCTGCCCACCGCCTCCAACCATCCTGTCAAGTCCAACTTGAAACACATCCCTTGCCTTCTGGATCCCCCACCCCCACCCCACCCCTCAGGCCTGGCCAGAAAGTGGCAATTCCATAGTCCCTTCCCGTGTTCAGGCCCCACCGGAAGAGTCATCTTAGCAAATTAGATCCTGCCCACTCCCCCTTGAGACAAAGTCCAAAAAGGCGCATGCTCTTTCACACATACACACCTCCGACCGTTGCCTGTGCACCCTGTCCCCTACCTCACCCTTAGCTTCTACAGCACCTTTCTTGGCAGCCTGGTTTGACCATTGTTCCTACTCCACCGCATGCCCCCTCGATTTCTCCCTCCGGGGAGGGGGTTGTGTGTAGCGCCTCAAGAGACAGGACCCAATTTATGCATCTCAGGCTGTCGGCTTGGCTGCAATACAGCATGTGCCCCCACCCCCTTCATAGCCTTCTTTGCAATCACCAGGGCTTGGCTTCTAATCCCCCCCTGTGGGCCAGCTGCTGGTAACAGAAACAGAAAGTGGCCTGAGGCCAGAGAGTGCCTGTCAATGAAGAGTAAGCTCAACATAGGTAGTGAACTCGCTGTTCCTAAAGGCATGTGGACTAAGAAAAGCCCCTCTGCCCTGCCCTGAGAGCCACTGAAAGTGCCAACATCTGCTGCAGAAGGCAGCTTGGGCCCCTAAGATTCTTTATCAGTGGGGGCTTTTGGGTCCTGACTCAGGTTTGGGAAGACCTAGCCTTGCTTCCCAGCAATGCCCCTCCCCCCGGATTCAGAGGCTGGCTTGGTCTCCTCAGATAGGCAAGAGCTCCTTGTGGGGAAAAGTGGATGAAGATCCCTGTCCACCAGGTGCAGGCCAGCAGCCTCCCTGGGTACTGGGAGTGCTGCGGGGAGGCTGTCTTCCTCACCGGCTGTACCCTGAGCCACCTCAGCCAAGGCTACGAGGGGTGAGCATGGTGGTGGGGGATGACTCCTAAGGGGCAGACCTGAGGCTAGCAGGGCTCTCACCCGTGACACCGGCTCCAGGTGCAGCATTCCCAGCTTTGGGATAAAGCAATGACGCCCAGGCCTGGAGCTCAGGCCAGAGTCCACTGTGCAGAGGGGCAAACTGCAGATGTGAACGCGGGCAGCCATGTGGGTATGGTGCTAGTACCAGCAGGCCAAGGCCTAGGGGTTTCCTGGAAGAGGTTCCCTGGTGAGGAAGGGCAAGGCCAGACAGGACCTTCGCACCCCAACTCTGCCCTGGGTCCCTCCTCAGAAGGTGGCTGCTGAGCATATTCCCCCACAAGCCTCTCCTCGAGTTTCTGGATCCCTGGCCGCCTCCATTGCCATCTGGCTCCCCCAGTTCTCTCCCCCCAAGTGCCTGCATTCCCCCCCTTTCTCCCAGCTCTTGCCCTGTGGGAGAGGCAGCCCCCCCTTTCCTGTTCCCCTCACCACTACTTCCTCCCACAGTTTTCTGGCCAAGTGGCTCTTTTCCTTTTGTGTCTGAGGTCTTTCCAGCCCAGGCCTCCCGGATTCACACATGCACCTCTCCTTGTCTGGGCTGTCTTTAGGCACATGCATACACACGTGTTGTCTGTGTGGCTCCTGCTCTGCCATGTGTGTCTGTTATGCACTCACGTGTATTCCTGAGCATGTGGCTCCTCAAGAGCTGTGGGGTAGTATGAGGTACCTACGCATGAAGGCTGTGACCTGGGGCAGCGATATGCGGGTGCACACAGGCCCTGCATGGTCTCCAGCCCTCCCCCATTCCTCAGCAAGGGGAGCATGGTCTTTACACCCAGCCTCCTCCTGACCTGGACAATCCCTGAGTAGAAGTCCCCACAGAACCCAGCATGTTCAGAACCAAATAGAGCCGGGCATGTAGTCAGCCCAGCTCTCAGAAAAGTTGGCTGAGCTCAAGGATGTCAGCTATGGGGCAAGCTCGCTGCTGCAGCTGGAAGTGGTGAGAATGTCACCTCACTCCCATGTGAGCCCCAGCCCCACCCCCACCAGCCCAGACTGCCCCACCAGCGAGGGTGGGTAGTTCTATCTCCTCTCCGGCCTTCTGTGCCAGTGTCTGAAGGAGGGTGCTATGCTGGGACCCACCCTCGTTTCTCACCACCCACAGTACCGCAGCCCAAGAGGCCACAGCTTAAGAAAAGAACTCTTTATTCCACGTCATCCGATATTTTACACAAGTAAAATAAAATTCATATCTCTATATACCGCGATCCGGGTGGGAGGCAGCGTTCTGGAACAAACGCCACCCCCGGAACCCTGTAAACATGATGGGGTGGAGATGGGGGTGGGCTGGTAGGGAGGCATCTGTCAGGGAGGGCCTGGTCTGGCCCACAGAGCCTGTCCCTGGCTCTGGCTGGCGGCATGGAAGGAGACCCCATATGTACACACACCTGGTGGCCGGTGGCTGGTCAGCAGGGCCCGAGCACTGTCCAAAGTACCAGTGCAAGGCCCAGAGGAGCAAGGCTGCACGCCAGAGTAGGCAGGGCACCTGAGCCCTCTGCGTCACCAGCCGCACTGCTTCCACTTCCTGCCTGGCCCAGACGGCAGTGGCTGCGGGTGCGATTCTTTCGGGAACAACCTGGCCTCCTGCGGGGACCAGTGGTCGGCAGTCCTGGTGGCTCAGAACCCCCAGGCCGCAGAGCAGTCAGTGGGGGCTCTGCAGAGCCGGGCAAAGTCCCAAATGGAGAGTCATTGATGTGCCGTGGGCCTGAGCCATTGGCTGGTGGAGTGTCACCAGGAGGCACACGTCCCTTGAGGGCATTTCCAGCAGAAGCTGGCCTCCCAGGTTCCAGCACCGAGGCTTTGTCTGCAGCGTCCGGCTGGCAGCACTTGGGGAGGTTCAGCAGCTCCTCATCAGTGAGCTGACTGGTCTGGATTGGATGGAAGGGCCCCGAAACCACAGCACAGCCCTCCAGGTCGCTAGTAGCCAGGCGCTTAAGATCACGGCCTGCCAGGCGAGGGGGCAGGCTGCAGGGCACCTCTGATGAGGAACCTCGGAACTTCTGCAGCCAGGCCCAGAGTGGGCGTGCCCGGCAGTCACACACCCAGGGGTTGTCATTGAGTCGCAGGTACTGCAGAGACCTCAGGGGCACTAGGACCTCTGCAGGCAGCATGGAGAGATTGTTGGCAAACAGATAGAGGGTCATGAGGCGGCCAAGGTCCCGGAAGGCATGTGGATGCACACGAGCCACATGGTTCTGGTGTAAGAGGAGGCGGTCAAGACTGTGCAGGCCACGGAAAGCGTGCTCGGGCACACTGGGGATACGGTTGCCATGCAAAAAGAGGTGCGTGAGGTTGCCCAGGTCACGGAAGGTGTTGTCAGGGAGTGCCTGTAGATTGTTGTCTTGTAGGTAGAGGTACTGCAGAGCTGCTAGTCCCCGGAATAGGCCAGGACCCAGCTCCTGCAGGCCGCATCGGTCTAGGTGCAGTGTGTGCAGGTGGCCCAGGCCACGGAACGTGGTGGGGTCCACGGCACGAAGCTGTGCATTGTCGCTGAGGTCTAGCTGCTCCAGGAGGGTCAGACCAGTGAAGGCGGTGGCATCAATCCGAGCCAACGCATTAGAATGCAGCCATAGGATAGTGAGGTTTCGGCATGAGTGGAAGCTGGCAGCTGCCACGTGAGAGATTCGGTTGCCATGCAGGAAGATTCGCTGGCTGGAGGGTGGGATGCCAGCAGGTACAGCCTGCAGGCCCTGCTGGGGGCAGCTTGTTGTCACCTTGGGTTCATTGTAGCACACACAAGCACCGGGGCATGGTGTTGCTACCCGCCAGGCCTGTAGCCATAACACCCATGCCAGCAGCCGGCTTCCTGTGGGCAGAGGAAAAGGTGATCAGACAGGAGCCCTGAGAGGTGGGAGTTGATGCTGGGCATTCAGGGCAATGAGGAGAGTGCAAAGGCTGCCAGCCCTAGGAATCGGGGCGGCGGGCCCCCACCTTCCATATCATATAGACAATACCGGGCTGTCCTTGGAGACGCATATTCCACACTGGTGACCCTGTCTGGACCCGGCACACACACACAATGCCACCCTACTGCACACCTGTTGACATGACTGTTGCACTGTTTGTTACCCCACAAGGGTAGCTTAGCTGGTCACCAAGAACACACATCTGAAGGCATCTGGCATAGCTGCATGTACCATGCACAGAGCCCCTGGGACCTGGCTGCTGTTTGTCTCCGTTGGTCTTAACTTCATCCTTGGCCTGCCCAGATCAGCCCACCGGGCTGCAGGTTAAGATGGAAGGGGAGGGGGCATCCAGATCTTGGGGAAACACTGTAGGAGCAACCTGAGACACACCTTGAGGCCTGCCATGTCTCTTAGGCCAGGCTGCATGATCCATGTCCTGCCTGGGCCCCTACAGCTCTCAATAACCTCTGGCACCTGGGATTCTAGGAAACCCCCTCATGCCAAAGTGGGGGATATGTTTGAATGGAGGCTTTGCAGCCCCTGGAGGGCTTTCTTTGCCTGAGGCCTGGGGTGTGGGGAAGGTGGGGAGGGAGGGAATAGGCTCCTACCCCAGGAGCCTCCCCCAGGCCCCTCAGGCCAGGCTGCTCCTCCTCCACACAGCCTCCCTTTTAAGCACTTCCTGCCTTGGCTGTGAATACCTTCTGCAGCCTCCTCCCCTGGCCTCATTCTCTGCTTCATCCCTTCCCAGCCTTCCTGCCCACCCCTGTTGCTACACCACCCCCCTTCTCTTAGTGACCCCAAGACATTACGCCCTAGCCTAGGTCTCTGGGCCAAATAGACCTGAGTGTGGCCAAGGACCTGTACAAGCAACAGCAGACTGAGGCTAGGCTGGAGTGTCACATCCCTAGGAAAAAGCTGTCGTCACTACAGCCCCATCCCTTTTCAGTGCCGAAGGCTCTTTCAGGAGAGAGTCTATTAAAATGTGAATCCCCCTGGGAGGGTTATGGCTTATCAGCTAACACATCCATTGACAGCTAACACCTGTGTTGGCAGCTAGCTAAGAGCAGGATTCTACAGACAGGAGGCCGAGGCTGGCTAACTGCTTGGAGTTGCAGTGAGGGAGGAGAAGGAGGAGGAAGAGGCAGACCCAGAGCCAGCTTGCCCTACCAAGCCTTGGCCTTGGCCTCTGAGGTGTCTACTTCTCACTGGGCCCCTTACCACAAATGACTGTTGCTCTACGTCCACAGCCCCACAGGCCAGGCAAGCCTAATAGCCCAGGCACACTTTCAGGCTCTGGGAGTGCTTCTTCTTATACTCAGTAGTTTTCTGGGCCTGGGGTCATTTGTTGACAATCGTGGTGGCAAGCCAGGCCCAGGAGCCTGCAATCTATGAATGTCTCTGTGTGTGTGTGCGCACGTGGGCCTGAGACTTTGTCTAAGCAGCTCACTTCCTCTCACACACACACTCTCTCTCTCTCTCTCTCTCTCTCTCTCTCTCTCTCTCTCTCTCTCTCTCTCTCTCTTTTTTTCCAAGACAGGGTTTCTCTGTGTAGCCTTGGCTGTCCTGGATTCACTTTGTAGACCAGGCTGGCCTCGAACTCACAGCGATCCGCCTCCCTCTGCCTCCCGAGTGCTGGGATTAAAGGCGTGCGCCGCCACGCCCGGCTTCACACTCTCTTCTTACATGTCCTTCCTGGGACAGTGGGGCCTGGGCTTGTCAGCACACCATGATGCTTTATTCTGCTGTCACTGAAGGAGGCCATACCCTGTGCACAGCCTTTCCTGGCCCTGACCTCAGAACCCAAGGCTGGGCAAGTGGGGGGAATTTTCATGCCATAGGTGACAGGTGGGCCGCATTATCAGCCCTGTCACACACAGACTGCCTGTCGCCTACAATGCCATGCGGCCAACTGTACCTCCTCACAACCACTGAAGGCACCATTTCTCTCTCCATGCTACCCACCACATCAGTGGGAGACTGAGATAGGGTATACCCCAATTCTGAGATTGCCCAAGGGCCGCTGAGCTGGGGTCAGTGGGGGTCCGGGGCTGAGCCACAACCGGGAGGTGGACAAATGGAGGAGTGGCTGTGTGGTGCTCAGCCTTGCCAGGCAGAAGGGAAAAGGTGCAGCTGTGTTTCTGTTGGAAATCAACTTCTGAGGGGCGGCCGTTCTCACCTACCCTGTCAGCATAGGGGCTGGGGTAGGCTCTTCTGCTGTAGCCACAGTAATTGGCTCCAGCCTGGCCCCCCTTGGGGCCTGCCCGCTGGTCTCCATAGCAACCCCTGCGCTGAGCAAGCATGAGGGGGCATCTTTTTTTATGAGATAATCAAACCCAACTTTGCAGCATTGCTTGTGTTCACAGCAGGGCTTTGGGGAAATACCCAGCACCTGACCAGGCATTGTGAGGATGTCCCCTGACCCCACCCCAGGACTGCCCTAGTCAGTCTCTCTCTCTCTCTCTCTCTCTCTCTCTCTCTCTCTCTCTCTCTCTCTCTCTGCCACCCTTGCAGGCCTTCCTGGCTCATCCCTGTGATTTCTGCAGTGTCCTGAGCCACAAGGCTTCTGGACCCCTCCACACTCAGCTTCGGTTTCACTCCCAAACCTGCCCACAGATTCCCATGGGAGTGGCCTTCCTTCTGCGCAGCAGCCTAGCCCTCTTGGCTCCACGGAGCCTCCACCAGACACTCTCAACCAGTCTCATTCAAGTCCCTGTTCTCAGAAAGCACCTGGCATGCACATGTGGGCGGAAAGTGGTCCTGGGAGGGCCATCTCTCTTACAGGACCTGTGACCACTGAGCCGGCCTTATAAGCCATCCATAAAGTGGTATTTCCCTGTGGGTCTCCTCCAGCGCTTTTCCGTGGGGGAACTCACTAGTTGTTGGAACTAGGTCATGGCCAGTGGGTTCTGGCTAGCTCAAGTCATCTAGGGAGCCATAGGGACATGAGGGTGCTAGTGGGAAGTGCTGGCTTCCTAGTGCACATGGTGCTGAGGTACCCCCAGAGAGGACAATAGCTGGATAGAGACCACTTCTCCACCTGGGGGCCGCCAGATCAGGCAGAATACAGCCACCAGGCTACATGCACTCATCTGGCACCAATGGCTCTTTTGAGTTAAGAGCTTATATTCACATTCATTGAGGAGGGGTTGGGGGAGGGGGGAAGAGGGAGTTGGGCGAGACAACAAAAAGAGTAGGGAAACCGAGATGGAAGAAGAAGAAAGAGAAGTGGGGAGGAACTGGAAGGCAGAAAGAGAGCCCTGGCAGAGGGAAGGAAGCCAAGGAAAAGGGGTAGGGGGAGAGCAGGGAGAAAGGGGAGGATCCAGGGAGGCTGGGAGGCATCTGGGGCCTTGCCCAGCAGCCATTTGAGCCAGCAGGCAGGCACTGCTGAGGTCAGCAGCTCACCTCAGCAGCCCAGTGAGCTGCTGAGCAGAGAGGGCCTTCTTTAGCATCTTCCCAGCCCACTGCGGTCCTGCACACATTCCAGCCGCCACCCCTGCCTGGCCTGGCATCCCATAGGATGCCCTCTTGTCCTCACCTGACGAGGCCAAGAGACAATGCAGGCTCACAGCTTCACAGACCCAGGGCACTGACTTTCACCCCGCTACTGGCTGGGTGCCGGTGCCCTTGGGTCTGAAGTGGCATGGACTTTGGAAGGAGCCTAACCAGGTGTAGTACTTGAGGTGTAAAAGCCTCAAGTCAGTGCTATAGAGGAATTCACTCCCTTACCATCATCAGCAGTCTGTTTTCAGATCGGGAACCTGAGGCAGTGAGGGGTGAAACACTGCTCCCATACTAAGGCAGTTTGAAAGGAAGGGGAGGTAGGGGACAGGGCACATGCTACCTGGAGGGCTGTCAAGGAGAGTCTAGCTCATGAAGGACAACTGCTATGTGGCCAGGGCAGCCACTGGGTGCTAGACTGCTGGTCTGCTGTACAGGCACTGGGGCATGGGGGTCTCCCATGCTGTCTGGGGCTGGGAAGGTATATCTCCACAGTAAACTGTGCTAGGGTCCGAAGGCTGTAGAAGGGGCTGAGGCAGTTTAGAAGAGACCACAGTTACAAGGCAGAGCAGCTCAGCATACAAGACCAGAAATAGCTCTGGGAGAGGGTGGAGGGACCGATGTCATCCTCACACCGTGGAGAGTCAAGGCATCCTTCTCTGGGCCCATTCCCCACTCCTGCCAGCCCATCACTTCTGAGTCACGGCCCCCATTGGTACCCTCATAGTCACTCGTTACACACACACACACAAACACACGCACATGCACACACACGCATGCACACATGCACGCGCACAGACACACACACATACACACACATGCACACATGCACGCGCACAGACACACACACACATGCACACATGCATGCGCACAGACACACGCACATACACACAAACACATGCACATGCACACACGCATGCTCGCATGCACACGCACACATGCATGCACACATGCTCGCGCACACACACACACACACAAAAACACAAGCACATGTACACACACACATGCACACATAAACACACACACACGACCCACCTTTCATCCATCATTGGGCCCACAGACACGTGCAGTGACACCTGTGTTCACCCTGTGCTTCCTGGGCCCTCCCGAGAGCACAGTGATGGGTACAGGAAGGTGGCGGCAGCTTCCACAGAGGACAGCCCACCCTGTGTCTCCTGCAGGTGTGGCCACCGGCCTCTGCTACTTTGCCCTAGTCCCTTGAGGCTTTGTTCCTTATTGATTATGACTATAGAGCAAAACTGGCAGGCCAGGTCGATAATGGGCAAGGTCACTTACCGTGGTAGGCAGATACCAGACCCATGAGAATGTGCCTCAAGGCCAGCCCTAAGCAGTGGGGAAACTGAGGCCTTGGATGTGTTCTGGCTACTTCACGTATTGCCATAGGAGCAGAGCTGTTGGAAACGGCTTCTCACTGTATCAGGTCATCCTCTTGTCCTCAGAGAAGTCACAGAAACCTACCTGCCTCCTCCTGCCAAGTGCTGCAATTAAAGGCATGCCTGGCTCTTTCATTTTTATTTTTGTGACAGAGGGACACAAAGCTGCCTAAGCTGGCCTTTAACTTGTGATGCTCCTATCTCGGCCTCCCAAGTAGCTGGGATTATAGGTGTGTGCTACCAGTCTCTCCTAGGAATTCATTTTTCTGTCCCAGACCTAAAGGGCTCCAGAGCCTCTCCGGGTCCAGCAACACCCTTTACTCGCCTCCATGACCTCGCCCTGTGAACCCTGCTTGTAGGCTGATGGTACCAAGTGTCAGATGTTCTGCCTGGCTGAAGCCCATCCAACCCAGAGATCAGTGTCCCCTCCCTGACAAGAATCTGGTAACCAACAAACACCCGCTGCCTAATTACGCGCCTCTCACCCCGAGGCCTCTGCGGTCCTGCCGCTAATTCCATCCATCTTCCAGGGCAGGCTTCAGTCCCCAGGGACACTAATGATGAACCAACCAGTGACTGGCACGTCCCCTACCATAGGCATCCTCTGAAGGAGACCTCCTTAGGCCATAGTCCAAGCCCCAGGGCTGCCACACAAATGTCCCCTACTGCCTCCTGCCCATCCTGACGCTGTCCTGGATGGAGTGCTCGGCCTGGCTGGGTCTACAGTGCTGGATTCCGCCTTCTGTGTCTCATATCTATTTCTGGGACAAGTATCCCAGACAGAGGCCTGGATCACCCATCCTGTGCCTGAATCTGCTGCTGATCTGTGAGGCTGTGAAAATCAACACATGGGGTAAGCATAGGACCGGGGTGCATGTGATACTGGTATGTACTTGGCCTCAACTAGAGACAAGAACATATACTAGAGACAAGCAGTAGAGGTGGGGGAGGCAGACACAGGAACGTGTTGTTAGTACAAGCTGTATGCAACACAAGACGAAGGTTTAATAGAACCCAGTACCCTGTGGGCTCACAAGCAGAAATGGGTTGACACATGGAGGCTATGCAGACCTTGGGACCTAGCAGAGGGTCTGCCGTCCTGACGTGGCAAGAAGTAGGTGACAACTCCTACGTGTTCTTGCATTTGAAAACACGATCAACCAAGAAGGCACATGCATATACATATATACAGGTCTTGAGGCCATCATTAGCTGACACTTTCTGGCATCCACCCTCTTGGACTCACTGATTGTGGGTCACTCTTCAGGACAAAAGCAGGCAGACAGGACCCCCACTAGAGATGGCCAGTTAATGAAGCGTCAACACTCCTCCTAAGCTGGGCTGCCCCAGCCTCCAGAGGCCTCTGTCACAGAGCCAGTGGCAGGACAGGCAGGGAGTGCCGTCAGAAATAAGGGATCCAAGAGAGAATACAATCATCTTCAGCTAGATGTGCCCGTTGGAATTACCCTCTGGGGCCGGAGCACCGAGTCCATGGATCTGGAGGAAAGGCTGAGGGGCCCTGGATGACCTGGCCCTCGACCTGGCTGTTATATCAACAATAAGTTGGGGTTTTTTTTTGGCATGCAGCCACATCCACGTGTTCACCCCACGATCCATGGCTGCTTTCGGCACAGTGACGCTAGCACAACACATGGTGTGGCCCACCATCTTACAGGAAGTTTGCTGACCTGCTTTGTGACTGAACACCTGCTATGTGCAGTGTTGGTCTCTGTCACACTCACAAGGACCCAGGCAAGGCCATTAAACCTCCTCCTGACTAAGGAAAAGAAAGCCAAGGGTCAGAGGAGACCATTCATTGTTCCTGCCAAGCCCACAGGGCTGGGTGGGTTGAGCACAGTGGTCCCTCACCTTAGTGCAGGGTTAGCATAGGGGATCTGTGAGCAAGATCAGCATTTGGGGGATTAGAGGTAGAGTGCAAAAAGGAAGTAATAAATACTGAAACCCCGTTCAGGTTACAGACAATCCAGTATCCTGCTCGAAACACTGCCAGGAGGCCCGTAACTGAACACACATAATAGAGTACAATTTGGAAATCAAACAGGGAAGGTGAGGCAGGAGGATCAGGGGATCAAGACCTTGTCTCAAGAACCCAAAACAAGCTGGGTGTAGTAGGAACCACCTTAACCCTGCACTTGGGAGGCAGAGGCGTGAAGATCAGGAGTTCAAGGCCAGCTCCAGCTACGTAAGTGCAAGGCCAGCCTGTCTTAAGAACAAACAAACAGGGCCAGGACAGGTGGCTCAGCAGTTCTGAGCACCTGTCGTCCTCGAGGAGGGGCCACTTTGGTTCCCAGCATTCACGTAGCGGTCCCAATTGTTTTAAAATCTAGTTTACTGGCATCTCCTCCCTTCTTCTGATCTCTGAGGGCACGAGACATGCGTGTGGCTCACACATATACACGTAGGCAAAACACTCATACACTTAATTTAAAAAAAAAAAAAAAACTTTTTTTTTCTTTTTTTCTTTTTTTTTGGTTTTTCGAGACAGGGTTTCTCTGTGTAGCCTTGGCCATCCTGGACTCACTTTGTAGACCAGGCTGGCCTCGAACTCACAGCGATCCGCCTGCCTCCGCCTCCCGAGTGCTGAAATTGAAGGCGTGCGCCACCACGCCTGGCTCAAAAAAAAAAATTTTTTTAAAAAAGAAAAAAACAAGGCAAAAGACCACAACCGCTTTTAAGAAAGATGAACAGCTGTCCCCAGGGGTCAGGAGGAAGCTGTGGGGCGTCAGTCCCCATTTGGGAGGGAAGCATAATGACTCTAAAGAGGAAACGAACCTGGAGGAGGTGG
This sequence comes from Acomys russatus, assembly GCF_903995435.1. Classification (NCBI taxonomy): domain Eukaryota; kingdom Metazoa; phylum Chordata; class Mammalia; order Rodentia; family Muridae; genus Acomys; species Acomys russatus. The sequence goes on along the minus strand of NC_067144.1, from coordinate 3,383,965 downwards.
GCTTGGGGTTGGGAGGGGCGCGGCTCAGGAGGGGGGTCCCCTGGGATGTTGGCCCTGCTATGCCAATATAACCACCTCCGGGATTGTGCAGGGCACGCACGACCCTTTGCTGTAACCTGCTTCAGAAGCTCTGGCCGGGTCCAACGGAGCTGGCTCTCTGACCACTAACATCAGTCCTTGGACTGGGTAGGAATGAAAGCATGGTCCATGGTCAACCCTGATAAACTTCCCAAGATGTGAAGAGTCTAGCCTTGGCTAACAGACACTCACAGTTAAGAAAAAAGGATTTATTATGGGACAGCATGCTTGGCCCAGGAAAGGTGAAGGCAGGAAGGTCTGGGCCACTTCTGATGACACATGCAGACCCATGGCCAGGACCACAGACTGAGAGTGAGCTGCACAGAGCATCCCCGTCATCATCACTGTCATCACCAGCGTTATCGTCACCATCACCACCACTCGGTCACCAGCACCTTAGTTACCGTTGTTAGCATCACCACCGTGGTAATCACTGTCGTTTGTTACTGTGACAAGATCATCGCTGTCATTACCACACCATTGTTATCACGGTCACCGAGTTAGTCAGCTTTCTGTCACTGTGACAAACTCTGAGTCAACACTTTACGGAGGTTCATTTCAGCTCACAGTTTTGGGGTTTTGGTCCCATGGGGTGCACAGTAAAGAAAGGCGCTCATTTCATGGCATCCAGAAAACAAAGAGAAGGAAAGGAAGGGGATGTGGTCTTGTGTGCTTTCAAGGTCGCATACTCAATAACCTAACTTCCGTCTCCAAGGTCCAGCCTCCTATATATTTGCCACACCCCAACATTACCACGGATGGGGCTACGTCTCCAGTACAAGAACCTTTGGGGGATAGTCACGCTCTAAGTGGTCACTATCATCACCACCACCACCATCTTTACCATCCACCATCATAAGCACTATACCAACTACAAGCAAAGCACCTAGATAGAAAACAGCCTGAGGCAAGCTTGCAGCACATGTGGAGAGCAGCCAGCTCCACACAAAGGCAGGGAATCACAGGCCACTGAGCAGTGGGCTTGGCCCAAGGAGGTTCTGGGCCAGCACCAGAGGCTTGAAGCCATTCAGCACAATCTTTGATGAGCAGCTGTTTATTCCAGCCTTCCAGGAGGCTCAGTGGCAGGGAAGGACAGAGGAAGGAGGAAGGAAGAAGAGAACATTCCTGGGCAGCTCGCTCCTGGGACTGTCATGAGCTTCCTGCGGTACAACACCCATGTGGTGGCTTGAATAAGAATGGACCCTATAGACTTATATATTGGAATGCTTAGTCATCAGGGCACGGCACTGTTTGAAATGATTAGAAGGACTAGGGGGGTGTGGCCTTGTTGGAAGAAGTATGTTACCTGGGGGTGGGCTTCGAGGCTTCAAAAGCCCATGACAGGCTCAGTCACTTACTCTCTGCTTGGGGATCAGGATGTAGCTCTCGGCTACTCTCCAGCACTGTGCCTGGCTGCTGCCATGTTCCCTGCCATGATGGTGATGATGGACTAAGCCCCTGAAGCTGAAAGCAAGTACCCAATTAAATGCTTTCTCTTACACAAGTTGCCTCAGTCATGGTATTTCTTCACAGCAATAGGACAGTGACCAATACACCGCCCACTGCACAGTGATTAGGTGACCATCACTCCTACTCCATACATAAAGGCCCTGAGGCAAAACCCCAAGAGGGTACCAGTGAGGCCAGTGGACAAGGCATGCCACTTGGGTCCCAGCATCCCTGCAACTGTACCCAAGCCCCCAAGGACCACAGGGCAGGAAGGCCTCCTTGATCTGCTTGCTACACACCTCACTTTTGGCTCAAGCCTTCTTCCCTGGGCTGGCTGAGGATTGAGGATCAAATGCAGGTTCCACCCAGTTTTTGAGTAGCTGGAGAAGAGGCCAGGCCCCCGAGGCTGTCACCACACCAGCAATGTGAGGATCATGCTGAGCCAGCACCACCTTCCCAAGACCCTTCAGCTCCACTGAAGTGTCCCTAGCCAGAGCTGAGCTGGGGCTAGTGCCCTGCCTCCCCAGAAGTTAGCCTATGGCTTGATACCCAAGACTGATATAGCCGGCCTGTGTGTCTGACCTTGGCTGCCGTGATTCGGATGAGGAGTTGGAGAAGGTGAGGCACAGATCAACACAGAGGAGCCAAGGACTGTTTGCTGTAGCAGTCACAAAGCCACTCTGGCTTGGCCTCACTGTTGTCCCTGCTCTGTGCAGAGAGTGCTGTGCCTGTACTGAAGGGCAGCTGGCAGCTAGGCTGTGTCTAAAACACACTTGGAGCTGTGTCCTGCCTTCTCTGATCATCTTAGCAGGCGTGCTGTCCTGCAGCAGGGAGGCTTGCACAGCCTGCCGCACCTTCTTCACCAGGCACCACTGTCCTCCCAACTCCACCCAACCATCGTCACACGGTAGGCTCCGTGAGCTACATACAGACACATGTTCGCTCCCTGCCCCCACCCCCAGGATGACAGTGACCAAGGAGCATGGAGAGTAGGGAGTCGAGAAACAAGCAGACAGGGTCTCTACTCTTGACATATGGGGAGGCCCAGGGCAGCTCCTACTTGATGGCTCAGAAGCTGCTAGTTGGCACGTCCCAGCTCAGCAGAACCCTGAACCTGCTTCCCCTGAAAGGATGAGCACCATCACACGTGTGAAAAAGGGCAGCGGGGCAGACAGCAAAGGAATTCAAGAGGTGGCAGATGGAGGGTCAGGAATAGTCAGAAATTAAGGGGAACTTCTAATTAGCCCACCCAGGGATAGAAATGGATTTAAAACAAGAACAGGGTGCTATGACCAAGGAGTCACCAATGAACAAAAAGGAGTGTCTAGAAATTAAAAATAGAATCGCTAAAATTAAAAGAATCAATAGAAGGGTTGGAAAACAAGGTCAAGGAAATCTTCCAGAAAGAAAAACAAAAAGAAAAACTGAATGAGATTCGGTGGGCAAATATAGGTCAAATGTGTTTTAGGGCAATTCTATGAAGAGAAAACAGAAAATGGAGGATTAAAAAAAATTATCTAAGAAATGATACCAGGAAATTTCCTAGAGCCAAGGACCTTCACTGGGTATTCATAGCAAACTTCAGGCTCCTGGGGGCCAAGAGATTCTAGGAGGAAAAGCTGGCTATAAGCAATGCAAGGTAGCACAAAGGCTGGCTAGAGTACCCTGCGTGCCAGGTAACGACAATGCTGCAAGATTCAGAAGAAATGCTTTTAAAATACAGAATTCGAGTCCCAGCCAGTCCACCCTGAACACATGGGAGAGCTCAGATGGCCCTCTACTGTACCTTCCTTCCAGGTGCTTCAGCCAAAACAAACACATATACTCAGGAAAGTTGTGTGCATCCGATGAAAGGGGAAAGTCATGGGATACGGGTCAAGGGCCTAGGATGGGACCCCAGGGGAAAGAACTTGTTCTCCTACAAGATGGGACAAGAGGAGAGACAAATAACACCCACAGTCCACTGTAACCCGAGGAAAAATGAAGGACGTGTGAAAGAGAGGAGGACGCACATCCTGAGTTGTCGAACAAACATGGGTTAGAAAGCAGAAGAAAGCAGAGCGCTGGCCCCCGGAGCAGGGACATGCTGTCACTGGTGCGGACCCCTGCTTAGCCAAGGGTGGCCGAGCATGGACCTGGGTCTCTGACCCATTCTACCTTCTTCGTTATGGGACTTCTGCAATCCAGACACTTGAAGGGATGCTGCGAGGTCCAGCCCTGCAGTCACTCTCCCTCGGCCAGCTCAGGTGCCCCTCCACGTGCACTCAGCTCTGTCTCTATCACCCTGGCCAACCCCTACCCAGACACTTCACACACATGCTGTCACAGTGCTACCTCCCTGTTCAGGCTTCAGTCTCCATCTCAGGCTGTCATGGGGTAGGGGGAGTGAGGGGGCCGTTGAAAGTCAGCAAGGGCCATCTTGTATTGGAGGCAGGGCTGCAACCCCTGGGCCTCAGTTTCTCTATGTCTCAGAGCCCAGGCCTGCAACAAAGCCCACAGCACATAGGCAGGGGCAATGTGAATAAGTAATTGCTCTTTTATTAACGAGTGATAAATTATTCCTATATGATTGTGTGTGATAACGCTTGCTTATTTGAAATCAATTTGGAATGGAAATTGTTGGCGGCTTCTCACCTGCGCGGGTGGAAGCCAGGCATCGCTGCCTCATACAGAAAAAGAGGTCACTGTATTTTGGCTACATCCTGATGCTGCTGCATTTAGGGTGCTATGGCAGGCACGGGTAGGGGGGAGGGGTGGTGGCCATGGGGGATGCGAAGCCAGGGAGACCAGGTACCTCTAACCTCCCTTCTGGGCAGCACCTCTGTCCAGGGTGCAAGATGGGTCAGCTCAGCCACCTGGTGTGGCTCTCCCACTGTCCCTACCTGCAGCTCTGGTAAAGTGCTTTCTGTGCCAATGTAAGGACCTGAGTCAGGATGCCCAGCACCCACAGAATAGCTAAACACGGCAGTGTGAGCCTGGCATTCCAGCACCAGGAAGACGGGGACAGGAGGATTCCCTGGAGCTCACTGGTTAGCCAGTCTAGACAAATTAACAGGCTCAAGGTTTGCTGAGAGCCCCTTTCTCGAAATTAAGCTGAAGAGTTCCCACTACCAGTCAAGGACCCAGGCTCCTTTTGAGCCGAGAAAAGAGCCAGGTCAGGGGAGTCCTCTGCCTAACAAGCCCGAGGCCCTCCTGAGGATCTCTTCAGTGACCACAGCATGGCTAGCGGTGTCAGGGGCCACTCCCAGATCTGGCTGTATCCATCTCCCCATATGATTCCTGGGGACCTTGGAATCCTGACTTTCATTCCCACAGGTCACACTCAGCCTCTAGTTTGGACACCCCTCAGGCCACTGGTGGCTGTCACTATCAAGCTCCAAAAAGCACTTGCCTTTTTCCTGGCCACCGTCTTACTGACTCCACAAAACATGGCCCCATTCTGTCCCCTCCCTGGAGCCTAGGGCAAGAGAGTCCCTAGAGAGCCAAGGCTTTCTGTTCTGACACACGGAAGCCCAGTAACCAGGTCCTCTGTCAGCACCTGTTCTTGGGAATGCATATTTAAAACCCTGAATCCAACAGGCCAGACAGATCCTCCCTCCAACCAGGCCCCAAGCCTCAGCTGTTTGGGGCAGCTGCAGCCGGTCATGACTTGGCCAGTGGGTATCAGAGGCTTAGGCCCAGGTCTGGCTGCACTCATCTGTCCCATGTGACCCTTGAGGGTTTGGAAGGCAACAGTGAGGCTGGGTCACCCTTAACTCTAGCTATACCGGCCAGTACAGTCATCACTGATGCTCCGAGAGCCTGTGGGCTTCTTATCTGTGAGGCAGGAGATGGTCCCAGGGTGGTACACCTGTGAGACATACCCCAGAGTCCCTCAGTGCCAGGGTTCCTGTTGGATCCACAGGCCACAAGTGACTCAGCAGAACCATGCCTAGTGACAAGGAGCTCTGTGTGTCCCTGTTACATGCAACTACATGCTCCCTATAGGCAAGTGGCAGCCTCTGTGTGCCTGTAGAGATGGCATTCCCTGAGGATGCCCAGGGCTGAAGAGGCACTGATCTTTTCCTGCAGAGGGAGGTGGGGGGGGGGGGGGCTGGGGTCATGCACACAAGTTCTGTGAGTGGTCCTCAAGAGTGGCTTCAGGAGGCTGGAGAGATGGCTCAGAGGTTAAGAGCACTGGCTACAGGACGGGCGTAGTGGTGCATGCCTTTAATCCCAGCACTCAGGAGACAGTTCAAGGCCAGCTTGGTCTACAGATCAAGTCCAGGACAGCCAAAGCTACACAGAGAAACCCTGTCTTAAAAAAAAAAAAAAAAAAAAAAAAAAAAAGAGCACTGGCTGTTCTTCCAAAGGTTCTGAGTTCAATTCCCAGCAACCACATGGTGGCTCACAACCATCTACAATGAGGTCTGTCACCCTCTTCTGGCCTGCAGGCCCACATGCAGGCAGAATACTGTATGAATAATAAATAAATCTTTTTTGTGTGTGAAAGAGTGGCTTCACTTCTGTTATGGATGGATGTTTATACTGTCCCTTCCCCCACCGCCACTTTTTGTTTTTGAGACAGTGTCTTATACTGTCTGACAGGTACATAGAATTTACTACGTAACCCAGGAAAACTCACGGGGATCCCCTGCCTCAGCTTTCCAAGTAGTGGGAGTACAGAGTGAGCTACTATGCTCAGCTTCCCCCCAAAACATATGCCCAGAGTGCCAATCCCCAGTGCGATATTATTTCTTTATCATTTATTCGTTTGTTTGCTCATTCATTCATTTATTTTGAGAGCACCAGAGCCTAGCCTCTCTAGGGACCCTCTTGCCTTGGGCTCTGGGGAGGGCACAGATGAGACCATATTTTGTGGAGTCACTAAGACTGTGACCAGGAAAAAGGTAAGTGCTTTTTGAGGCCTGATAGTGACAGCCACGAGTGGCTTGAGTGGTGCCTGACCTGGGCAGTGGGTGTGACCTGTGTAAGGTGAAAGCCTAGAACAACCTGGAACTCTGTTTTATTTTCCTTTGTGAAATATTTACGCATATGGGGCATATGGGTGCTGTGGCTGTGTACCACATGGGTGCAATGCCCAAAGAAGCCAGAAGGGGGCATTAGATTCCCCCTGGAACCAGAGTTACAAACGTTGTAAGACACCAGGTGGGTGCAGGGTGCTGGGAACGAAACATGGGTCCTCTGGAAGGGCAGTTTGTGCCCTTGGCTGCTGAGGCAGGCCTCTAGCCCCAACCTGGAACCGCAGATCTTTCTCCTTGTCCCCCCAAAATGTTGGGGCTTTATGATTGTACCCAGTATACTCTACCCATGATACGAAGGAGGTTAGGGGGAGGTGGGTAGGGTTGGATAAGGACTTAGGGCGAGGCTTTGAGATGGATTAGTGGCCTAGAAGAAACCCAAGAGAGGCCATTTCCTACAGCAAGAAAACCATCTGCCAGTCAGGAACAAGTAGCTCACTAGAATCCAACTGTGCTGGCACTCTGATCTTGGAGCCTCTAGAACTGAGAGAAAATTAATTTCTGCTATTTGTGATGCCCAGTTCACGGCACTTCGTTACGGCAATGTGAGCTAGTACAACCTCCTTCTCAAAATGCTGCAGGATTTTTTTTTTTCAGGTTTTCAGATGTGAGGATGACCCGGTGAGATCCAAACATGGTTTCTGTTTGGTCTCGTGTTAATGCCGGAACAGGCAGAGGGGGAAATAAGCAAACAGCCCTGTGCCCTGAGATCCCTGCACACCACAGTCAGTCCTGTAGGGCAAATCCGGAGACTATCAGGGCTTGGGAGGCCTGGATCCATTTGGAGGGGGGAGCTAATATGGGGGGTCCCTAAGCTCGGAGTTTATTCTTTCATCTGGAAATGGAGGTCAGGAAACCTCATGGGATGCACACCTGCCTCACACCAGGCAGGTGCACTGTGGCTGTGCAAGAAATGTCCAGTCCCCCAGCTCAGAGCTGCCAGCAGCACATAGCCTCTCCTGGAAAAGATGCCCTCCCCCTGTGAAGGAGAAAGCCAAGTCCTACCCTTCCCTTACCTCCCGCAGGCCTTTGTTCAAGCAGCCCCAGGTCTCAAGGTGCCTTTTCTTCCCTGAGCTCCGCCCATCACCTTAAGGAGCTGGGTCCTTCTCACTCCTTCATCACCCCTGGCCTTACTCCTCCCCACCTTCACAAATGTGGGAACCTCTGTGGAGCCCTTCTGGGGTCAACGCCCACAAGCTCTGTCCATGGGCCACTAGCGTCCAGAGCGTGACTGAGGCCAGAGTAGGTACAGTACGTACACTACCTGGCCAGAAAGGAAGTCCTGGGCTGAGAGCCTCTCCCAAGCACATTAGCAAACCCTGTGCTCCCCAGGGCTGTTGTCACAGCTGGTGCTGAGAAAGAGGCTCCTATGGCCTGAGGGTCTGGGGATCCCTGGGAATTCACCTCCTAAGGCTTTGGTGCTATCTTGGAAGTGAGGAGTTGCTGTGTGTGACTGAGGCCCTGAGGGAGGAGTGGGACTGGAGTAGGGAGCACTCTGAGGAGGTCCACCACCCGCCCACCTCACGCCACCCCCCTGTAGCCAGGCCGTGGCTCTGGCAGCAGGTGAGGAATGAAGTGCATCAGGGCCACCATCTGTCTCGGCTGTGATGGGCTATCTACTGACATCCAGGAGGTATGTAGATGGAATATCTTTATGGGAAGAGTTTTTCTTTCACCAATTTTCCAACAGGAAGCCAGACACTTGTCACACCTGTCCTCGTGTCAGCCTCTGCCTGACATAAATTGGGGCCGAGGCAGGGAGATGAAAGACAGCCTGGACACGGCCCAGTGTGCAGGGACCACGTGTCAGGCCGCAGAACACACAGAGCCACGAGGGGCGCCCTGCCGGGACCGTGTGCAGCGAGTTCCTCCCCCTGCCTAAAGTCCAGCCTGCCTGGCACCCCTGCCTCCCACAGAGCAGGAGGACATCTTCTCTGACACCACAGCAACCAGGGCCCCCTGCCCTTGGCCAAAGCTCCACTTCCACCGGGGAGGGAGGAACCTCACACAGAGGGGCAGGCCTCAGGGTTCATACATATCTCCCCCATCTCTCTCTCTCTCTCTCTCTCTCTCTCTCTCTCTCTCTCTCTCTATATATATATATATATATATATATATATATATATATATATATATATATATATATAAAAGAGAGCATCTCCTTGGAACCTGGGTTGGGGAAAAAAGATGTTACAAAGACTGAAGGTCTCCACTGCCCAGGCTGGCCTCTAACTGGTGATGCCAGGCAGACTTTGTTGAGAAAAATGAGGGAAAGGCCAGTGCCACCTAAGTGCCACCTAAGGCATTCCTGCAATGGGAGCCCACCCAGAGCCCAATCTCCTCACAGTGTGGCCAGCTCCACGTCCATCAGCCTTGCCAAGGCCAGGGCTAGGGTCCTTCAGAGGACCAGGCACACCCACGGCCATGCAGGTAGGCAAGGGACACTCTCGATGGGGAACACCAACAGTCCTGCTATTTCCTCAGATAATGCTGAGGTTTGTGTCTACAGCCCTCAAGGAGACCTGAGAGGCCAGCCCTGCCAGGCTCCCATGCCGCTATCATGGGGGTGGGGTCATCTGCCTGCTCTGTAGTCTCTGAAGATGGGGGCAATGGACACTTCTCAACTACGGCAGATGAAGAGTGAGAACCTATGGGGCAAACGAGAGCGCCGTGAGAGGGAGACCCTGGTCACGGCGCTGTGGAGGCAGAAGTGGCACACTCTGGGCGACCTTGGGCTGGCCTGCTGCCCTCTCTGGACTGCTATTCTGGAGGCTGTCCAGGCTTGGGACAGCAGCTGCCCTGTCTTTCTATGGAATTCGGTTTCCAGCCACAGTTTTGGGGTCCACTGCCTGAGTTTCCTCCAAGGACCAAGAAGGAACACAAAGCAGCCCTTCTCATGGCCCTATAAGCTGAATAGAGGGACAAAGGTGTCCAAGTTTCCGAGGCCAGGTTCTTGCCCAGGGGGTCAAAGGTATGGAGATACCCCAGCCCTGATGGAGATCCTAGTTTCTTTTCTGAATTCCCCCAGCTGCTGGGCCTGCCCAGAGGCGGTGTACCCCACCCTCACCCCACCATGCCCTCTCACCCATGCCTCCCCTCGAGACAACTGCCAAGGACTGTCTTGGCAGAATGGCTGCTGGGGGTGGGGGGCAACTCCAGACTTGGGCTCCTCCTGCACCCTCAGAGCTATGCAGGGGGCTTCTGATTAGGGAGCTCTCACACACCTATTCCCAATTTCTGTCCCGGAATAGGGGAAGGGTAGGCAGGACTGAGTAAGAGTCAGAGAAAGCACAGGAATTGGGGGCTCTGTCTCCCACCAAGGTCTCCAATGCCATTCCAGCCTCAGTTTCCACAGCCGGTTCCCTTGGTCTATGCTAGAGGTATGAGAGTGCTGCAGGCAGCTGGGAGGAGTCCCATCATCCGGATGACCAAGGACTGGCTAGCACGGCCAAATCAAACTCCCTGTGGCCAGCTGGCTTCCACCAGCATGTCCACCTTCACGCTATCCACATGCCAACAGGGAAGCTCAAGAGCCAACATCCGCCTTTGTGTTCTGGAACTCTCCCCTGCAGCCATCCTGGCCAACTAGGCTGCCCTGACAGTCCTCAGGGCCACCAGCTTGGGTGTTTCCCAGCAGATACAGGAGGAAGCAGGTGGCTGGGGAGAATGCTTCTCTTTGCTGATGCACAGTAGCCTCTTGGACTCCCTCTGCGGCTATCTGCTGGTGTGGATGCCCACTGCCCATGCTCCCTAAATGCCAGGGAGGGGCTGCTCGGAGGATGCACAGATGGGGAGGTACTGGAGCGCAGGTGACAAGAGATTCCTCCATGAAGGGTGGAAGGGAAGGTCCCTACATGGGCTCTTCTAGCTCACCTGGAGAGCAAATGAGCAAGGCTTTAGGTGTCACCAGGGGAGACTTCAGGCAGGCTCAGAAGCTACAGGGAGGATGACACCGCAGGCAGAGAGCCTGGGGTGGAATGGAGAGCATCAAGGCCAATGGCCGAGGGAGGGCGTGGTTCTGAGAATGGTCTGCAGTAAGCAAGGGTCAGGATGGACTTTTCTTCGAGGTTGAGAAGGGCGGGGGGCAGAGATGATGGGTGCAGAGGGTGTGATACCCATCTGGCTGAGTCTGGGGAACCTGGGATGCTCGGTGGAATGCAGCTAGAGGACTGTAGCATCAGTTGGGAGGCAAAGTGGCCTCACTGGTGCCTGGCTACCCTGCATCACCTGGGAGATGCTCACGCTGGAGACCCTAAGCGGCAGCCTAGCTGGCTCAGGTGGGTGCAGGCTGAGTGGCCTTAGGAACTAAAGAGATCTAAGGGCCACACTAGCCTGGCACTTGGCAAGAAGGTCGTTATTGTTCACTGACTACTGCCAGGCCAGGTTGCGCAGCACACGGCACGGGGTGGGGGTGGGGGTGGGGCACGTGAAGATGGGGGCTGTGGATTCTCAGAAGGCTGAGACTATTATTTCTTCTTCTTCTTCTTCTTCTTCTTCTTCTTTCTCTTCTTATTTCTTCTTCTTCTTCTTCTTCTTCTTCTTCTTCTTCTTCTTCTTCTTCTTCTTCTTCTTCTTCTTTTCTGCTCCTCATCCGTGTTTCCTGTGTACCTACAGTGTCCGGGGCCTGCTCCTGGCCCAGCTGCCAAGTGATGCCGCAAGCCAGCCCCCAAGTTACCATACAGGGCTCCCCACCATCTCTCCCAGAAAACAGCACCCCAAATATTGATAAAGACTCTGTTTTCTTGGTCCTCGGGGCCCTAAGCTGGAAGTACCAACTCAAGTAAGCAACCACGGGTTACGGATGACACCTCCAGTGACCAGCAAATGGTAGTGAGGCCCAAGGTCACACAGCAAGCCAGCACTGCATGATCTGATCCTACGGCTGCCTGGACTCAGGGGAGGGGGGAACTTCTGGCAGGTTCCCAAGCTGGCCCCATCTGGGCCCTGGCAGGAGGGTGAAGAAAGCCAACATCTTAACAAGGTCACAAAAGCTGGGACAAATTGAGAACAGTGTGATGGACTGCAGGCAGGGCAGGGACAATCTGAGAGGGCTTCCAGGAGGCAGCACTCTCGAGCCTCACTCCAGTTTGAGACCCTGGGCCCTCTAACATGTTCAGCCCCATCCCCTACCTCAGTGGGCCCCTCACTCAGCTTCAGCCTTTGCCTGACATTTCCCGTGACATTTGCTGCAAAGAAATAGAGTCATAAATCCAAAGGTTAAATTTGCACATTGCCTTACAAAGCCAGGAGAAACCTGTCCCTCCATCCACCAGGTGCCCCATGGGTGTAGCCTGGTGTGGGATGGCCTGCCCACCCCCTGACCCCTCCACCCCTGCAAGGAACCCCATCACTATTTCTCAAAATGGCTTCTTGGGTACACCAGGCACTGGGGTTTGCTGCACAGTTTGGAGATGCCTGGCCCTGTGAAACTAAGGCCCTGAGGTGCCCTGTGGGAAAGTGCTGGGTCAGCAGCTCAACCCAGAGCAGCTCAAATATGATCATAAAGCCTTTGTTTGAAATCCAACAACATCCGGGCAGTGGTGGTGCACAGCTTAGCACCAGTACTCAGGAGGCAGAGGCAGGCAGATCTCTGAGTTCAAGGCCAGCCTGGTCTACTCAGAAGAACCTCATCTCAACACACCCCACCCCCTAAAGGAAAAAAGAAAGAAGGAAAGGAAGGAAGAAAGAAAGAAAGAAAGAGAGAGAGAGAGAAAGAAAGAAATCCAACAACATTCTGTGGAGTTCCAATTCCCAGGAGGGCCAAAGAGCAGCCCTGGACAAGCTGCTGACAGTGAAGCTGTGTCAGCTCCTGACACTTCTACAATGCCACCTCTGCCAACCTCTACGAGCCAGGGTGCCTACTGGGCCTTACCTCCTGCCAGGCCCACCGGGGTCAAGACAGGGAGGCTGGCTTCTGCCTGGCTCAGCATCTCCCCAAGGACACTTGGGAAGCTGTGCCAACAGCCCCCTGCTTCTTAACTTCACTTCCTGGGCCTCGCTCCCCTGGGGGGAAGACTATGGGTGCTGCCATGGGAACACCTCAGTCACCTCAGCCTCTAACCTTCCACAGCAGACAAGGTACCCAGGAGCTGTGGGAACAGGGCTGAAAAGCTGGCCTTCCTTACAGCTGGAATCCCGGTCCACTTACCACATCACTCACCTGATGTGTATCAAAAGACTCAGGGGCTTGGGGGTTGGGTGGGGCCGAATTAGACCCTAGCTGGAAGTTGGCCCAAGTGTGTGGGAAAGGGCACAACTCCTGGCCCTGATGCCCTTCACCGAGGACTTGCGAGGATGTATACGGGGAGCTGCGTGGCTGAAAGCGACGCAGAAGGCCAAGGCAGACTCACACAGTACGTTTTGGTGCCTTCTCAGGAAGGGATTCCACACTCACCAGTTAGGCATGATTCACAAGAATAGTTCCCAATGTGCAAAGTGTTTAAAATACAGTGACAAAAGAAGAAACTGCAGTCCCAAACACCGGGTGTGACGGGACCCAGCCAGGCCCACGCACTCGGGGGGGGGGGGGTCAGGCGGGGAGGTGGGGGGCATGTCCCTCTACACCCACTGCTAGGCTCCCATGGCTGGCTATGTGGTCACCTGTCCTTTAAGACATTTAACCCTGGAGTCAATGAGGTGAGAAAGGATTCATGCCCTTCGTCGGCTGATCAGGATAGGATCTGCAGGCCACAAGCGAGCGGGTGCACGGTAGAGGGTAGTGAGGAAATGCACCATCTGGGATTTGGCCATGTGGATGGCACAGGTGACCTTGGCTGGGTGTAGCCAGGCCACAGGGTAGGCATACTGAAGAGTGCAGAGGGTGCCAGGCCCTAAAGAGACATGCAAAACAGCCACCCCAGCTCTTACGGATTTGAGGGTCCAGGCCCTGGCCCTGGCTGGGGTTGGAAGTCAGAACTCCCAGAATGGGTGCAGGGCAGCATTGAACTCCACTGACCAGGCACAGCCCAGTGCCAGGAGCACTGATAACTCTTGCACACACACACACACACACACACACACACACACACACACACACACACACACTCCTTCTCCTGACCCCTTTCCTGAATGCACAGCCTGAGGTTCCTGGGAGACTTTCTGGGCCCTAGATCCAGGGCCGGAACTGCAGCCGGGCTCCCTCTGCCTCCCCTCCCAGATGGAGCCTTTCTCTCCAAAGGAAGGCACTGTGCCAGGAGGCTGGCAAGCAAAGGGTGCTAGAAGCCAGGCCTGGATGGCAAGAGTGAAGTGTGGTTCCACAAACCCTGCCCCTCACACACAACTTACCGCTTGCAACAAACAAAGGCAACAAAGCTGGGCTTCTTCACAGCCAAGGAGTCAGCCCTCAGCCCTCTAAGATAACAGGCTATTGAACACCTTTGGGGGGGAGCCTTCGTGGCGGGGGGGGCCCTAGGCCAGCTTTGAGGGGTTCTCCTCCTCTAGCTAGATGGCCCCCACTATCATGTCCCTTTCTCTGTAATCACAGAAGGTTGGTCCCACCTGAAGGAAGCAGGCTCCGCAGGGCCACCAGGGCAGAGCACAAGCTCACCACCATGCGTCCCCCTGCTCACCACTGCCCTCGATATCCTAACATATCTTCCAGGAGGAAGGAGGGGCCTAAATTGGAAGGAGTCCCAGGAAAACCCCAGCTTACTAGGAGTTGAAAAAACATATTTGGGGAATTTTAAAGAAGAAATGCTGGGGGCCAAAACTCCTAGGGAAGCAAGGTTTGGTGGCTTACACAGGTAATTCCAGGACTCAGGAAGCAGAGGCATGCATGACTCCAAGCTTAGGGCCAGTTTAGGCTTTGTGGTCACACCTGCCTCAAAACAAAACAATAAAAACTCCTCAGGAGCTGGGCATGGTGGCACAAGCCGTTAATCCCAGGCGCTCGGGCCTGATCTCAGTCTCTAAGATCAAGGACGTCTGTTCTACACAGAGAGGTCCAGGCCAGCCACGGCCACAGCAAGACCCTGTCTCAGTCCAGGACAGACTCCATGCTCAGGAGGAACTGACCAACACAAAATGGACTCTTTTTTTTAAATTTTCTTTTTGTTTGGTTCGGGCATTTTTCATCTTAACTGATTTTCCTTCTTTCTTTAGTTTGTCTATTTTTATTTTTGGTTTTTTGTTGGTTTTGTTTTGTTTTATTTTGTTTGAAAAAGAGAGATCATGAGGTTGGTTGTTACTGAGGGGGATATGGGAGGAGCTGGGGGAAGAGAAAAGAATATAATCAAAACATATTGTACGAAAAAATTAAAACAAACAGAGCCATCTCCTTGGGAAATTTGGGCTGGCCCCACTTTGCATCATCTTAGAAACACCACCAACAACCCCATATCACAGATGAGGAGGCCGGGAGAGGCTCTTTAAGAAAACACAGCATCGGCTCGGTGAGCTCCCCTCAGCCAGGTGGGACCTGCGGCAGAGCACAGCTGGCTGAGGTCCTGCCATGGAAGTACACTTTCCTCCCCTGGGCTGGGGTAGGACAAGATCCGATGCAGCTTTAGAGACAGGAAGACGGGCCTGGGGCTTAAGGTAGGGTACCCCGCACACACCTGAGCCAGGTGAGCACCACAGAGCAGCTCGCCAGAAGGTCACCGGGATGGAACAATAGTGAACATGCGGAGGCCATGCTGGGCTGGATGCCCTAGTTGGTGAAACTGCAGAGGCAGCCAAGTGTGCCCAGGGTCAGACCCCTTTATCGCCTCAAGCTGGGAAATGCATCGTCCCTGCCCAGGTAGATTCCAGCCCACCATAGGCCACCACTGCCCCAGCCCTGACTGCTGGGAGAGCAGCTGGAAGCTCTGCCCCTCACAACTCAGGCTGGAGACACTGAACAAAACCCCTAAACACATTCCCAAGACGTTTGGTCCTGATTTTTGGCAAGGTATAGCCACAGCCTTCCTCAGTACCCAGGGGCACCCACACTGGCAGGCAAAGTGAAACAAGAAGAAGCGCTTTCAGCCACTCGTGGTCATGCACACAATCACATATGTGCAAATACATACCAGGTTACACACACGTACTTGCACACAGAGACCCAAGCACAGTGAAGGAGACTCCAGGACTTGTCCCTCTGTCTGTGGGTCTAGTAGCCCAGAGCCTCCCCCATTCAAAACCCGAGCGAGTGGGGTCCTGCTAAGGGGCCCCAACATGTGCCAAGTATGAAGATCCCAGCAATGCATGTGTGATCATAGGTGTGTAGGCAGGAGTGAGGAGAGAGCTATGCACCCTTATAGTCTGTGTGTGCACCCATACACATGTTTATTCATGTGCACACTAGGGCAGATTTCCTATGAGTGCGCACTGGAAGTGTGCAAGACTGTATGTAGCCCACGTAGACACGTGCAGAAAAACGTGTGTGCAGCCTGCGGCACCATGGACATCAGCAGGGTAGATTGGGTGGGCACCTGGGAAAGGCAATGTGATCACTTTGGATTCTCCAGGTAAGACGTGCCCAACCTACACGTAGCCCATCCTCCCTTGCCCCTACTGCGGGGACTTCACACCCGGATGGGAGGAGGGAATCCCACAGGGCTGGCAGGGAGGGGGTGTTTTGAGCACCAACGCCCCTCAATGGAGCCTCTCACTCTCAGGAGCCCTCCCGATCTCGAAGGAGAAGGCATTGCGCTCTCTCTCTCTCTCTCTCTCTCTCTCTCTCTCTCTCTCTCTCTCTCTCTCTCTCTCTCTCTCTCTCTCTCTCTCTCTCTCTCTCTCTCTCTCTCTCGTGTGTGTGTGTGTGTGTGTGTGTGTGTGTTTGTATTGTGTGTCCTCTTGGCTACCTGACCCAGGGATAGCGCTGGGATTGCCCTGTCCTCACGCCCTCTGCTGCCCCGACAACCCCCCCCCCCATTCATCCTATTCCGTTTGACCCCAAAGAAACAGCTTCTTCTGGGCAGGGTCCGCTGGGCAGACGAGATACCCCATCTCTGCCTAGTGGCCACGCTTCAGCAAACCCCGCTCATTAACCCATTCGCCGCCTGTGAGCCCGCAGGTGGGACCCCGCCCTTCCTGCCCTCAGTCTCCACCCGGCCCCGGTCTAACAACTGGTACCTCGGACCCGCCATCCCTGGCCCCGCCGTCGCTGTCAACTTTCCCGCAAAGCCGCAACTTTTGCGGCTGCCGCGGGCTCCGCCCTCCCGGGGCCCAGTAGCTGGCGGCCAGCGCGCGGCGTGGCACTGCGGTGGCCCTCGGGAGCGACCGGCGACCCGTCCCCAGCTCCGGCAGCGCGGGCCGTGCCCTGCGCCCACCCTCCGCCGCTCCGCTGCAGCCGCGCTCGGGAGTGGTGCGGACACTCACCTCCGGAGGACGCCCTCTTCATCTTCGGGGTCGAGCGGGGCGCGTCGGGCACTGGAAGCGGCTTCGGGGCGGGCGCCCGTCTGCGCGCGGCCGGGTCCGCATCCAGGCGCCGCCGCTCCGGCCCGGTCCCGGCCCGGCCACGGGACGAGGCTCGGGCGCTCCGCTCTACCGGGCCGGGCTGGGCTCGCGAGCTGCAGGCTTGCCGGGCGAGGGCGGCGGCGCGGACTGGCGGGGTGCTCTCAGCGCGGGGCCCGGAGCGGATGAATGTTTTATGGGATCATGTGGTTTGACGCGCGGAATCCGCCCGGTCTCCCCGCCGGCCCGGGCGGGGCGGGGCCTGGGCGGGGCCTGGCGCCGGGCGGGGCGCTCACCTGGGCGCGCGGCGCGGGCGCGGACCGGTGGGTACGGGATGCAGGACCAGCCGGCGGGCGACGGGAGAGGAAGCGAGGGTGCAGGGCACGGGTCCAGGTGGCAAGAGGCGCTCAGCCACCCGGTGCACGGGCCACGCGCGGTCCCAGACAAAGGCGGCGCATTCCTGAAGAGGCGGCGGCCCCTGCAGGCGGCCGCAGGCACCGCGTCCCGGAACCGGTCGTGGGCGCGGGCTCGAGGGCGTGGCAGCACAGCTTGGCTGCCTCCCGAAGGGAGTCCTGGGCATCGGAGGGGCGCAGCACGCCTTTTGCGTGGTCCTCCTGCTTGTGCTTTAAAGCCCTTCGCTTGAGACTGTCCTCGGCGACTCGGTAAGACAATTGAGAGGCAAGGCTTAATAGTTAAAGTAGTGCTCCCCTCCCCAGCTTTGTAGCTCTCTCTACCTCCCTGTCCCAGGGAGAATGAATACTCAGACCTTGTCTGCCCCTGCCTCTGCACAAATCTCTGTTTCCTCTTGCCATGGAGATTAGAGTCCGAAGACTCCTCTAGACTCACCCTCCACCAAGCCAGACCAATATAAGGCCAACAATGCTATTGGGACCCTACACACACACACACACACACACACACACACACACACACACACACACACACACTATTCCTGCTTGGGTGCTCTACCTGGAGTCCTTAAGTGCATTGGGGCGGGCAGGGTATGGGGGGAGGACTTCACCTGCCTGCCAGGCCATTGCACGTGATCCAGGCAGAGAACTAGGTAGGGCTCATGGTCTGCCTGCCTTAAATAGGGAAAGCAAACACCAAGTATGGCAATGCCTTTAGGGATAGAGACCACTGTGGTGTCTGCAGTGGACTGGCCTCTGGCTGGGTCTGAAGGCTACACTCCTCAATCCTGCCCCTGTGTCCCCCAACAACACCTCTACCTGCCTTGACCCACTTGCCCTTGTCCCAATCTCAGATTTTCAGGTCGCTGAAAAGTGGGTTCAATTTCCAGCCACCTGGGAGATGGGGTGGAGCCAAGATGGGCACTCACAGACACTTCTTCATTGGATAGTGGTCGCTGAGTGCCACCAGGTGACCAGCCCCTTAAGTGGCTCAGTAAATTCTTGCCCCTCCCCACCACAGGGGCGGGGTTGTCACCCAATGACAGACAGATAACCCAAGGCCAACCTCAAAGAGCCAGGAGAAGGCCACAGCCTATCAGCTAGAGAACACCTTCCTTCCAGCATCCTTGAATACAGCAGTGCCTCAAAGACCACCACATGTCATGTGACATGGCTAAGAGTCCTGGGCTTTGGTCTCTGCACAGAGGCTTGGCCAGGGCACTTTTCTGCTGCTTTATTATCAGTGGCCCCACGCTGCCCACTAGAGAGGTAAGGACTATTACCCACTCCTTCCATTGCTGGGGCACAGTATAGGTGTGGGAGAGGAAAAAGCCATTGTTACCACGGAGACCTCCGGTGCCACAGCTCACTCCAGATCACAGATGGCCATACCTGGGTGCTCCAGGCTGGAGTCTGGATCCCACCCCCCATCCCCACCTGCTCACAGGTCTGTGTGGTGGGAATGGGTTTGGTGTCTGTAGTGTGAACTGGGCATCCATAGTTAGGCAGTTCTTCTGTGGCCTGCAAACCCATTCTGTGGTCCATACTCAGCACTTTGGTGCTCCTTCCTAGAAGGTGAGTCTGCGGGACACCTAGATGCGGGCTAAGGTGTAGGCGAGCTCTGAAGGGGGTCAGATAGGGAGCAGAGTGAGCCGGATGTTGGCCATTCTGCCTCCAGGAGGACATGGCTTTCTGCTTAGGCAGGGGATGTGGGAGGTTTGGAGAGGCATTTATCAGGGTGTGGGCAGTTTGAGGAACAGAGGCCTTCCCCAGTCATGCACAGCACCACCACCACCCAGGGCCACACAAGGAGGAGGGAGGGAGGGAAGGCAGCCGCCCACAGCTAGTGAGAGGCTGGTGGAGGGCTTACTAGGGGCCTTCCTTGGTCCCTGGGGGAAGAGTCAAAGACCCGGCTGGGGAAACCGGGCCATTCACTGTCGTTTTAATGATGTCTACAAGGACCACTTTCTGGGAAGCCACAGAGGTGCTGAGATGATGGCGCATTTGGGCTGGTAGGTGCGAATTCTCCCAGCCTCCTGCACATACGGCCCTGGGGGCTCGGGGCTAGGAAGAGGTTGTGGAGTCTGCAGACAGCTCTCCCCAGAGTCCTACCTAGGCTGGGCATGCAAAGCCAGGCTGGAGGTCTGTCTGAATTGCCCTCCACCCGCAGGGGTAGCCTGCCCAGGCACTGCCTCCTGGAGTGAGACCCAGTACTGCTTCCCCTTCCTCCCCTTGCCCCAGGCTCACCTCCGTGACCTGTATGTGGCTGTCTGGCCTCAGCCCAGCTCTTTGCATGTGGACAAAGCAGATATTAGTGCTTTGGGGTGTGGTCAGTTCACCGTCCCTTCTTTGTCTGCCTTTCCTGTCCCCTGAGAGAACTGTGTTGGATCCTACCAGAGATTACCAGGATGACTCCAATCTCCAGATCCACTCCGAATCCAGGACAGGGGGCCAGGCAGGGCTGAGAGGAATGTGGTACAGCCTTGGACGGTGGTCACTATTGCGAGGGCTTGGAGGAGCTTGTGGGCACAAGCCCTCCTGGGGTATCCTTGTAGGACACCCACACATCCCCTCAGGCTGTTGGTGCTCTAGGAAGGACTAAGGCTCCCTGGTCTGTGCTGTACGTGCTCTGGGCCACTCTGGGGCAGGCTAAGGAGGAACTGGGAAAGAAGCAAGAAGGTCAAGCTATATGCCTGCACCTGTTGTGTAAGCATGCCAAGGCCACCAACCTGAGTGGGTGGCTGGGGATGAGACCTCGGTGCCAGGGAGCTGGGGGCCATCTGCTCTCACCGCAGAAGGTGGCATTGTGCCTGGGGCCCAAGAGGACGCTGTCAGGCCTGCTAAATGCATAGTGCTGTTAGTCCTGTAGATGACAGGAAACAGAGGGCTGGAGCGTTTAGACAGATGAGTGCTATGGCAGCTCCTCCTGGGATCACCCACACCTCTGTTCTTACAGGAGCGTCTCCTCATCCTCCATCTTGGGTTCCTGACCTTCTGCCGTCCTCGGCTGTGAACCTCTGAGGAACCCCACCCTGAGTGCCTCTGCTCAACTTCGGTGCATATTAAGCCATAATTAATCAGCTTTCTCATCTCTTATTCATCAAAGGCACACACACAGCAGCAACCGGGGCTGATGCAGGGAAGGGGCCTGGCATGTCCCAGAATCCCACTGGGCCTGCCCATCTCTCAACACTTCTGGACTTTACTCTGAGCCAAGGCCTCCTACTGGGCACCATCCTGGATTCCGCTGTGCTGAGCACACCTCCTGAAACATCATGTGTGACCCTATCTCTAAGAGGTTGCTAGGTAGGATACTGGGTAGGGTGTGTGCACTGCAGGGTCACCTCTTACTCCAGGCAGGAGGGGTACATACCGCTGCTGACCCATGGCCTGTCCCTTCTTCCTGTTCCCATAAGGATTAGTGAGTCCCCCAAACTTCCGGGCCTTGGACATACTTGGGACATTGTGATAGTTGCTGTTGGGCGGATTCTCGGGCTTGTCTTCTCCTCGGGAATGGAGCAGGTACAGCTAGCACCCTGCAGAACTGGAGCTGAGTCCTGTGTCCCGAGGACTCAAACTCTGGTGTTGGGATAGGGCTCGAGGAAACATGGTCCCAGGGCTACCCTACATCATCACTGTGGCTTCCGGCCCCTCCTTGGCCCCCCTTGGGGAACGTGGACTCTCTTCTAGAGCCACTCATCCAGAGCGATAGCTACACTGGGAGCAGGCTAGGAGCCCAGAGGGCAGTCAGAGCTGCATCAGGGCACTGTCTGAGTGGACTCATGAGCTTGCAGCTGTGTGAGCTGGGGGTGAGGGGTGGTGAAGGCATCTCAGAGACCTTCTAAGGCCCACAGTGAAGGCTTTCCAGTGCTGCCCTCTTCGGCACTTCCACTGCCACCCACAGACAGTGCAAATTTGCTTTATTTTCCAGATGGAGACTCCAGTGGTTAACCATAGAGTGTCCAACAGAGGATGTGGCTGGGCCAGCTTAACCCAGAACCTACGGGTCCTACTCACAGGGCACTAAGGAGAATCCACCTTCTTTTCCTTGCTGCCTTCAGCATTTAGTCATTCAATGCTTTGGGAGGTTAGTTCACACTCCTGCTGCATCGCGACCTTCTCGTCCTTTCAGGGTACAAATGGGGACGCTGAGGCGAAGGGAGAAAGATCTTAGTCTGGATTTCTCAGATAATACAGAGCAAATGGTCTGTCCATATATGTGGTCAACTGGAAGCTCAAAGGGACAGGACAGAGACTGCCTAGCTGCACCCCGTGTTCCTTTTGTTGTTATTATTGTTGTTGTTTTGCTTTCTTTTGTTTTGTTTTCAAAAAAAGGATTTCTCCGTGTAGCCTTGGCTGTCCTGGAACTCACTCTGTAGACCAGGCTGGCCTCGAACTCACAGAGGTCCACCTGCTTCTGCCTCGTGAGTGCTGGGATCGAACGGTATGCCTGGCTATGCACCCCATATTCTGTTCCACTTTCCACCACACAGTTCTGCATCCTGAAAGCCATAGAACATCCCCGCTGCCAAGCCTGTCCTAGACTGGGCCTCCCCTTATTCCTGCCCAGGGTCACCAGCCTGCCTTTCAGGTGAGACAGAGATGCCAAAAGCTGGCTTGGCAGCTGGGGCCCAGCTTTGGGACACAGTGAGTATAGAGCACACATTTTTTCACATTCCCTGCCCACTGTAGGAGAGGCAAGAGGCGCATACGGCTCCACTGCAAAGGCATCTCTTAGAGGCAGAAGTAGCAGGCAGGCTTCTGAGTCTAGAGTGATTTTAGACAGAATTGTGCTGACAGTCCAAGAGGACCAAAGTTTGCTGTCAGTCTTATATGCGTTTATCTCAGCTTATGATCAACAGCCAGGGTCTGCCCATCATATCCGCCCTCTGCCTCACGCCCCACTTCCTGCCTTTCAGCCCTAGCCCTTCCTGGTCATGTGCTGCTTACCCCAGACAAGTCTCCCGCCATGGGACTGAGCTTTGTGGCTGACGCTGGGTTAGTCAAGAACTAGGCACAAAGCCTTGAGCTGTTGGTGTCCTGGACCTCAAGATCCCAGCCACCACTCTCAGTCTGGGTGTGAGGTTTCCAGGAGACTTCCCTTCCTAGCCTCATGCTCAGTTGGATTGTCCACAGGTGACTGTGTTCTACCTGTCTGAAATACTGCTTTGGACCGAAGAGCTCGCTGGGAGGCCTAGAACCATCTTTCCTTTGTCTGGATCCTTTCGACGACACCCTTATCCAGACCCATCCACTGCTCTGGTAACGGTACCCAGGTGCACACATAAATAGGCAACAGAGGCCAAACCTCAACCCACAGAGCTTTCCAGGTTAGCCAGGACCATCTCTCCTCCTAGAAGACATCAGAGGCAAGGTCCTCCGCTAGGCTGCTTCTCTGCCCCTCGGATGCGGA
The DNA here is from genome assembly GCF_903995435.1 of Acomys russatus. NCBI lineage: Eukaryota > Metazoa > Chordata > Mammalia > Rodentia > Muridae > Acomys > Acomys russatus. The sequence goes on along the minus strand of NC_067144.1, from coordinate 3,361,220 downwards.
GGAGCCGGGGTCTAGCACCCTGGACAGCGCCACGCCAATGCCATCCATCCTGGGACTGAGGGAAAAGGCCAATGTGACAACAGCTCAGTGCTGAAGCCCACTCACTGAAATCCTGACTGCTTGTCCTTTGAGTGCATGAGCATCCATCCAGAGCCGCTCTGAAGGTCACAGGAAAGAAGCGATGCGCACAAAGAGGGAAGGGCGAAGGTGGTGAGCGTGAGTTATGAAAGAGCATTATCATAAAGCTAACTTTTTAAAAAATTCTGACTCTGCCATGGATTTCTCGTTTTTTGGAGGCGAATAAGTGAATAAAAATATGCTTGATGGTGAAAGTATAAGCTCTGATGTGAAGGCCCACAGCTTCTGTTCCGCATGGCTGAAGAGTACAGCACCTCGCTGAGCCTGGGGTCTGGCCTTGATTAGTTGCAGTGTATAATTTTTTGCTTGTTTTTTGGGGATGGAGGCTTACTCTGTATCCCTGGCTATCCTGAAACTCACAATGTAGGCCGGGCTGGCCTCGAACTCACAGAGATCCTCCTGCCTTGGCTTCCCGAGTGCTGGGACTAAAGGTGTGCGCCATGACGCCCAACTTATGTGTATTCTTTTATTTGAATTTTGTTTTGTTTTGTTTTGTTTTTTGAGACAGGGTTTCTCTGTGTAGCCTTGCCTGTCCTGGACTCACTTTGTAGATCAGGTTGGCCTCAAACTCACAGCAATCCACCTGCCTTTGCCTCCCAAGTGCTGGGATTAAAGGCATGCGCCAACATGCCCACTTCCTATTTGAAAATTTTTACAGTAAAGTTTTAATTGTTTGTTTTAAGAAAGGGGTAGAGAGATGTCTCTATGATTAAAAGCACTAGCAGCTCTCCCAGAAGACCAGGTTCAAGTCCTAGTACCCACCTGGCAGCTTAAACCACCTGTAGCTCCAGTCTCACGGGATCTGATACCTTAAGGTCTCCGAGGTCACAAGACATGCACGTAGTGCACAGACATACATGCAGGCAAACCACCCATACACATAAAAAAGAAAAATGCTAAGAAGAAGGGGAAAGCCAGGCATAGCAGTACACAGATGTAATCCCAGCACTCGGGAGGCAGAAGCAGATGGATCACTGTGAGTTCAAGGCCAGCCTGGTCTACAAAGCAAGTCCAGGACAGCCAAGGCTACACAGAGAGACTCTGTCTGGAAAAACAAAACAAAAGTGTACAAAGCCTGGGGTAGTGTGGTAAAGGCAGAGGCAGGAGACTCTCTGTGAGTTTGAGGCTAGCCTGGTTTATCTAGTGAGTTTCAGGGCACCCAGGGCTAAGAGTAAGCCTCCGTCTCAAACAAATCACAAATAAAAGAACCGTAATCTTAAATTACTCTTAGGAATTATAGAAAACCTAGAAGCCGTAAAGTGAGAGATGGGCATATTCAACCTCATAAAAATAAAAAAGCTGCTGTATGGGAGAAACAAAATCAACAGATAAACGGTAAAAGGGGAAAATATTAGCAATTCATTTCACAAAGGACTGATCTGGGTTATGTGAAGGAAATGGGCATAGACGTAAAAGAAACCCATCAATATATGTCAAGCCTCACTTAAACTAAGCAAGAAGCATACATACATGTTCATGGCACAATAAGACGCAGCCTGCATCTCTAGGCTCTAACTCCTCCCCTTGCACACAGGAAGGCAAGGCGGCGGGCGGTGTCAGCCTGCTGGGTTGCTCCCTCTAGTGGTTGGCTTAGGGACACCCGGAGGTTTGCTGGGGAGATACTGGAGGGGACATCTTCCAACTGCCAGGGAGGAAGGTTTCTGCTGGTGACCCAGGCCTATGAGTGACTGCAGCAGGCTGCGGGAGAGTGTCCATCCACAACAGGGAACTTTTAAGCCCTCGGTGCTGCCACCACTGAAGCTGCAGTGGCGGGGGAGCCCTTGGCTGTCCCATCTGCTCAGAGGTCCATACTAAGCTCTCACAGCTGCTTGCTCGGCCTCTTTATCTTCATTAGAACCCTGTTAACAGTAGCCTAATTAATTAGCTCTTGTCCTGCTGTTCAGAAGCAGTGCCAGATTCAGCTGGGGCCTTGCCTGGCCCCGGCCCTGACTGTGAGCACCTCTGCCCTTCCCAATGCTGCAGACAGCATCGCACACCACGTGTGTCATCTGTGACCAGGAAATCCAAGTCCTCCCCAGACATGACCTGGGTGCGATCTCTGCTTCTCTCTCTGTCCTTCCAGCCTCAGTTTCTCCGATAGTGACATGAGGTGTATTATTTTTGCAGGCTATGACAAAAATACTTACCAATGTGGTGGGAGGGTGGTGTGTGTGTGTCTGTGTGTGTGCATGCCTGTGTGTCTATATCTGTATGTGCGTGCATGCGTCTCTCTCTCTCTCTCTCTCTCTCTCTCTCTCTCTCTGTGTGTGTGTGTGTGTGTGTGTGTCTGTGTCTGTGTGTAGACAAGACCTCACTTGGTTTGCCAGGCTGATCTTGAACTCCCAGCACCCTCCTGCCTCAGCCTCCCAAGTGCTGAATTTATAGCATGCATCATCATGCCTGCCTGACTCTTGACATTTCTGCTTCAGTAAGGACAAGGATCCTAAGAGATGGGCAGGTAGGCCATGTCCAGCCTCTACAAATGGTTTTCTTTTTGTTTTGGAGGTGCTGGGGCTTGAACCCTGATCTTCTTGAATGCTAATCATCAAATGCTCTACCACTAAGCTAACAGAACTTAAGAGGCAAGATGTGTTTTATCCTTCACAGCAGGGAGAGAATGGTGAAGCAGAGCAGGTCATTTTATGAAAGACAGGAGACCAAGAAAGGAGATACAGGAAGCGAGCAGGCCAAGATCTGGCCTCCAAGGTCATGGCCCCAGTAGTGACTTCCACCATGCCCCACCTCATGCCTTTCTCCACCTCCCAATAATATCATCACAGTGTGAATCCATCCCACAGGTATGCCTATCTTGTGAGCATCACAGCAAGATGTTGCCACCTACAAAGTTCACACCAAGGTAGCAAGAATGGTTTAACCAACTTTACAGTTTTTGTTATGCCACATTCATAGCTGCCCTAGGGTGCATGTCAATGCATCAGCCGCAGGGTGGACACACCTGCATTAGTCTAGAGTCACCACAATCCAATCCCCTCTGGGACACCCTCACAGTCACACGCACACACCCAACAAGTGTCACAAGTGACTAAGAAATCTTTCATTGGGCCCTTAGGCAGTTTTCAATCCAAGTTGGCAAGACTCACCACCACAGAGTGAGGCTTGCTTCCTGTGACGGAGAACCCTGAAGATGGAGAGGGCCAGAGGAGGGATTCAAGAGAGGGGGTCCCGGAGAGGCCTGAGGCTACCTGGCATTAGTTCAGAGAAGCTCAGTGGTTAGAGCAGAGGCATGGCTGATGCATGGTGACCAAGGCCACTTGTCCACCTGTGTGGGGAATGGGTCTCCTCATAGCTTAATCTATATGTGTGTGTCGGTAGGCTCCAAGTCTGGTGGCTTTTACACTGCTGTATGTTCCTGTGTGTCCTGGAACCTGGCTAAGGCCAGCTCCAGCCCTGTGGCCGACCTTACACACACACACTTTGCTATTTATGCAGAAGACAAGGTGCCTTACAGACCTGAACACAGGGCAGCTGCTAGGGTGGACAGAGACTTAGCAAAATGAAGCTATGCTTCCAGACCCGCCAGTCACATGACCCTGCCCATTCTGTGTCTTGACTTACGGGTAAAGGCCATTTTTTCATCTAAGGTTAATGTAGAGACAGGAGGATGGCTGTGTGCATAGGAGGTGACAAGTGGGCATGAGAAGTAGGGTTTCTCGCTTCTAGAAGCACACGATCCCTGAGGGGGCCAAATGTGGGAAAAAGGGGTACCAAGGTGGGTCCCTCAGGTTCCTGGGAAGGGATGCCAGCCCCCTGATCATAACACAGGTAAGAAAGGGTGTCATGTGCGGTGGTGTCATAGCAGCAATCCACGGCATAGATGAAGAAACAGCCTTGGGAGGACGGCCCCAGGGCCTCTGGAGAGAGGGAGGCGCCCTGACAGGAAGTGGGTTGTTTTTTTTTTTACCACCGTAGCAGGCCTGACTCCCAGAGAAGGCCCTGGGAAGTCCAGAGGGAGAGTTGCAGACCATCTGTGGGAGGCCCAGATAGTCAACTATGCATCTGTCCCCTGTTCTTGGGGGGAGTTTGTGACCAACAGTCAGAGCGTGGAAGAGAAAAAAAAGAGAGAGAGAGAGATTGGGTCAGAAGTAAGAGGATGTGGAGAAGGCGTGATTTTGTTGCTAGGATTCTCGGTGTTGGCTCGTCAGTGATGGCAGGAGTGCAGCATTAACAGCAGGAACTGGCTATGTGGCATATGGGAGCGCTCTGTACTGTCTTTGCTGCAAATCTAGCACTAGTCTAAAAGAAAGGCTTATTTTAAAATTATGACTTTATTAGCAATACCAAGAAGAACCTGCCCCGGTCTTTCCAGGGCCGTTCTTGCCCCAGCTCAGGGAGTCTGTGACCATCACTGCCGAGTCCCTGTACCTCTCCTGTGGGAGAACCATCCCAGCCTGAAGTCCCCTGAAGTGCTCTCCTTGGTGGTGAGAGACCTGGTGGGTTTAATCCGTATGCCTGCCTTGCTGGGTTCCACATCGGGTGGCTTTCACTCTGCTGTTGCGGATTGTGGCTGAGGTCATTTCCACTGTGCACAGCCAGCCAATGCATGGCAGTGGCCTCACCTCAGCTTTTGGGAGGGTGGACAATCTCACACCCCACCATGTTGGTGAGGCTGGGTGTGTCCTCCCTGCCCCCCCCCCCCCCGCTGGCTTTATTCCATCTCTTCAGCACAAAACAGAGAGAGGTGAGAGATGTCTGAAGATCAGAAAGGTCACATCCAACGCCCCTTCCCCAGCTGGAGCCCTGCCTGGTCTTGTTGCCTTCTCTGGATGGCCTAGCTACCCCTCTATTTCTCTCACAGATGTGGGCAACGGGGCTTATCCGGTTATGCTGACTCTAGCAGAGGTTTCCTGCCATCTGGAAGTTTGTGGAAGTGCAGGGTGGTTGCTCTGTTCCTGAATTGCTGTGTGCTGAACCTGAGGGATTCGCCTGTTCGGGTTTGGGGGTAAGCCCCGGCCTCTGGGCCTTCAGACACAGCAAGAGACAACCAGCCCCATAGTTTGGGGCCCCAAGATGCTGCAGAGGCTGGGGAGGGGTGGCTAACACACCATCCTCTCTCCTGCCAGGGGAGCTGGAGTCTGACCTAGACTGGAGGTCACACATGAGATCTCCTGAAGTTTGTAGCTCCTTGTGGGGTCTTGACAGCCCTGCCTTGCAACAGTTCACCTCCAGCATCCTTCCAGAAGTGAGAAGCCACTGCTAGGGCACTCACTGTAAGTCACCAGCCGAAACACTGGGCCTGCTCAACCACATCTGACTGGGGCTACTTTCCATGTCTGCTCCTGGAGTCCGGGCTCGGGTCACCACCTGTGCAGCTGGTGAGAGCAAAGCCTGCCCTGGCTCTGGCCTCTGAGGCAGGACAGATGTCTAGGATAGGTAAGGACTGGGCATGGAGCTCAAATGTTGTGGGAGCAGTGCTGCTATGATGCTGGCTTAGTTCCATCCGTGTGAATCCACAGAAATCTTTGATTGTCTCAGTAGAATAGCAGGCCTGTCTTGAGACTGGGGAGCTACTGGCTTGGAGCAAGAGAGCTAAATGTCCCTAAAGAAACACCCTGTTCCTGGACACATCACAGAGGCCAACTCCTCAGATAACTACAGGCATGGACTGAACAGAATCACTTTCATCACCCAAGAAGAGAAACTGAGGCGGGGTGGTCCCGACCTGTCGTAAGGGCCACCAGGAGAAGGAGACACTCCTCTCTTCCTCTGCTCCTTATGGCAGGAGGGAGAGGCTAGCTGCAATCATAAAACCCTGCTGTAGACTTTTTTCCTAGTGCAAGAGTGACGATGATTAAAGAATGGGTCGTGGGGAGATAAAACCCATGAGTGGTGCACAGGATGAAGAGACTGGAGCGGAAGAGCCTCAAAGGCCCTGCTAAGCTCTCAACGGGTGACTCAGAGACAGGACACATGGGGAGGTGTGGCAACCGGCTCTGTTGCCAGGTTAGGCATCCCTACGCAGCTCAGCTTACCCCAGGCCCTGACACGTCAGCTGTTCCAGGGCCTCGAGGGACGACAGGAAGCCTAGGGCCATGTCCTGGAGTGCGGAAGCCCCGCAGGAAGCTGTTTGGTGCCACCGGATGACACTTTGGGCTCAGGAAAGGAAGATCTCCTTATCAGCTGGTACCTGTCAGCCACCCATCACTGTGTGTCAGGAACTCGCCCAGGCTTCAGGGTCACTAGCAGAGCCGCTTCCTAGGAGACTAGATGTTTCTGTTTCTTCCACTGTACTCACTTTGACTGTCTCTGTGAAAGCACATCTGCTTTCTAAGGTAAGGCCCAGAGTCAGCCATCCACACCAGGGTGTGGCAACATGGACAGGAGGCAGTTTCTGCTGGGAACTCGGGCCATCATCCCAGCTGCTCAGTCCCTAGCCCACCAGGAGAAGGTGGGAAGCCTTGAAGTGCCAGGCTTGTGACTGGCCCATCTCCATGACAACACATGGGCACAAAGGGCTGGGCTGCGCAAGCCTGGGAAGAGGACGAAAATCTTATCTATGGGAAGGGAGCACAGGAAACCAGGCTGTGGGCCGCCTCCCCCACCCCCATTGCTCCCCCACCCCTATATCCCAGGGCTCTGAGGCAGCTCCCACCAGATGCTGAGCTGAACCCTGGGGAAGAACACAGACAGGTGAAGGACTGGAACTCAGTACTCAGAGAGCTACTCCAAGTGAAGGAGGCCCGTGCTATCCTCCACCCTAGTGCCTATGCACAGGACATGTCTATGCACAGGACATGTCTATGCACAGGACACGTCTATGCACAGGACATGTCTATGCACAGGACACGTCTATGCACAGGACACATCTATGCACAGGACATGTCTATGCACAGGACACGTCTATGCACAGGACATGTCTATGCACAGGACACGTCTATGCACAGGACATGTCTATGCACAGGACACGTCTATGCACAGGACATGTCTATGCACAGGACATGTCTATGCACAGGTCACGTCTATGCACAGGACACGTCTATGCACAGGACACGTCTATGCACAGGACACATCTATGCACAGGACATGTCTATGCACAGGACACACGTCTATGCACAGGACACGTCTATGCACAGGACATGTCTATGCACAGGACATGTCTATGCACAGGACACGTCTATGCACAGGACATGTCTATGCACAGGACATGTCTATGCACAGGACATGTCTATGCACAGGTCACGTCTATGCACAGGACAGGGGCCATATGGTTACCTGCTTGACCAGTGGTGAGGAGATGCAGCATTTCTGCTGCAGAAATGGAACCTAGAAGGAGGGAGGCAGAGCCCTTTAATCACTAGCTAAACCCCTCCTCCCTATCTCCTTCCCTCAAACACACATGAACTGTGAGAGTGGGAGCCATTCAAAGCCAGTGCTGTGCTGCAGGGAGCCACTAGTCTGCTCTGTATATTCTCTGCTCCTCCCCGAGGACAGAGGAGGGTGTTGGAGGTCACCCCCTCTCAAGGTCCTCAGACTAGTGAAAAATCCAGTCATGGGCCTGAGGGAACTGATAGAACATAAGGCGTTCTTTCCACCGTCAGCGGCCTGGAGCCTGAGAGCCTCAGTGACCTCAGCTTCCCTCTCTCTGTGCTCACCAGGCTGCATCCTGCGTTGCCACACATGCCTGGCTTCACTGCTGCGGAGGCCTCTCTCTGGGGCTACTGGCTGGGATCGCTTTGCTCTTTGACATGCTACACTTTGAGATCTGAGGGAGGGCTCAGGGGACCAGGGAGAGCTGAGAGCAGGGGCCCTGGAGAGGCTGGCAGCAGCCAGAACACAGCAGGGGAGAGCCACAGACACAGAAGGAGGCACTAGGCAGGGCAGGGCAGCGTTTCTTCTATGTGGTCACTTTTCAGGAATAGCTGCTGTCTCTCCATTCCGTGAGAACCTTCCCCAGGCTGTGGTGTCAGCATCACACACATTTTGAATGAGCTCTGGCCATTGCCTACAGCTTTGAGGTGCAAGGCTCAACAGGGCCCTGGCTCCTGGAGCATGTGCTCACTGTTGTTCACAGTTGAAGGCTTTGCCTGCCCTTGTCCTGTTTCACTGAGGCAAGGGATGCCATTTTCCTTTCATCTCACTTCAACTCATTCCAAAAATGAGGAAGCCATGACGCCAGGAGGCCAGTAGGGAGAGGCAGTTATCATTGTGGAAGTCCAGGCCATGCTCGCCTTCCGGAAGAATCAGGAACTCTCTGAGCCAGCAAGGACTTCCATGCCCTCATCATCTGTGTGGACAGAGCCAGGTGCTACAGCTACAGGAGCCTATAGTGTATCTCCATAAGCTGCAGTGGTGCCCAGTGGTGCCGAGAGCGCTGAGCTTCCTCCCCATCTCCCTGCAGCCTCCCTGCTCCAAGCTGCTCCCAGTGGCCCTAGGTGATGCCTGTGCATAGCCCAGATAGGAAACAGACAGGGACGCCCTGAGAGTGCCTTATACTCAAAAGAGGGTACAGTGGGGGCTCCTTCCAAAAAAATGGAGACCAGGAAGCTCAGCCCGTGCAGGAGTGGAGTGCACCACAAACTACCAAGGGCAACAGGGCCAGTACCAGCTGCTGTTTCTCCTCCTCCTCTTCCTCCTCTTCTTCCTCCTCTTCCTCTTCCTCTTCCTCCTCCTCTTTTCGGTTTTTCAAGACAGGGTTTCTCTGTGTAGCCTTGGCTATCCTGGACTCACTTTGTAGACCAGGCTGGCCTCGAACTCACAGCAATCCGCCTGCCTCTGCCTCCCAAGTGCTGGGATTAAAGGCATGCACCACTATCCCCGGTTCAGTACCAGATTCTTGAAGTCACCAGAAAGCCGGCTGAGACCATAGGCCCCATCCAGCCTGCCTGGTGCACCGTGGCATAGGGAACTGTAGAAGCCCTGTACAGGCTCCTGATGTTGACACAAGAGACCCAGAGGATTGACGGCGTTAGGGACAGATGGGTGAAATAGTGGGCAGGGCCAGTGCCTACTGAAATTTTTGTGAGCGGCAACTGGAGTAGCTAGCTGTCTGTCTCCAGGTAGGAACAGTCTCCCTAGTGTCTGGACAAAGTTGAGAGCAAGGCAATCTAAGGCTTGGCGATCTCCAGGGAAGGCGCAGGAGAAGTGTCTTTCCATGAGTTGTCTCTCCAGAAGGTCAGTTCTGGTGGCACATACAGGGACTTTGAGGATGCTCAGCCTGGCTCAGCCAAATCTCTAGTCCCAACCCAGCTAGCCTTTCCTCCAGTGGCCTGGGGCTGAGCCAAGCTGCAGGGAGCCAATTATCTCCATGGCAAAGCCACTGCAGATAATTGGAAAGACAGCTTTTGACTACAGAGGCGAGCTCTAGGGTATCTCTGCTGCACTAGGACCTGGAGACTTGGAGGCCCACTGAACTGCAGCCTAATTGGGGGCCCCTGTGCCACTGTCTGTCTGGTGAGTGGTGACTTTTTCCTAGCAATGGAGTCAGGGAAGCCAGGACTTCAGAAGAGAGATCTGGGTTCCTCGCCTTTTCTGCAGCCTCCTTTTTGGAACACCACAAGGTACTTTATCACAAGTTCGCAGCGCATGCCTAGACCAGCCCTTCTCAGCAGAGGTGATATCGGCACCTCACCCTGCCAGGGTAGAGCCATGGTTACACTCCAACTCAGACTGCTCTCTCTGCATGAGGCAAAGAAACAGGAAAAACAAAAAGTGTTTCTTCGGGCTGGAGAGATGGCTCAGCAGTCAAAAGCACTGACTACTCTTCCAGAGGTCGCAGGTTCTAGTCCCAGAGCCAACATGGCAGCTCACAAGGTTCTGATGCCCTCTTCTGACTACCACAGGCATCAGGCACACACAGGCATAGACACGCATATGCATAAAATACATCTATCTTTTAAAAGTGTGTCTTGCCAGGCACAGTGGCACACGACTGTAGTCCCAGCAGTCAGGGAGAGACAGGCAGATCTCTGTGAGTTCGAGGCCAACCTGGTCTACAAAGGGAGTCCAGGACAGCCAGCGGTACACAGAGAGACCCTGTCTCAAAAAACTAAAATAGAAGCCAGGCGTGGTGGCTCACGCCTTTAATCCTAGCACTCGGGAGGCAGAGGCAGATGGATCACTGTGAGTTTGAAGCCAGCTTTGTCTACGAAGTGAGTCTAGGACAGCCAAGGCTACACAGATAAATCCTGTCTTGAAAAACAAACAAACAAACAAATGAAAAACCTTAAAAAAGAAAAAATGTGTTTCTAATAAAACAGGTGGTTCCCTCCAGCCATAGTCACCTATATAATGCCCTAGAGTTGCTACAATGCACTCTACACTGTGGATGGGAGAAAGACAGGCAGAGAGGAAGACGAACAGCAGGAGGACGCAGGGGCACAGAGCGGGCCAACCGTGGGCTAGAATCTCCTCCCAGCCCTGGGTCAATAGACTAGGTTGGGGACAAGGCATGCAGGAACCTCTGGCTTCTAACTTTGGTCTTCAAGCAAGCAAGACTTCCCTGTGCAGGTTTCCTTGGAGTGGGGCATCCAGAGGGAGGCAGAGGTTCTTGCAGGTTGACCCAGGGAGAGTTCTTCCAGCTGACTGTATCCTGCAAGGACTGTGACCTGCGCTCAGCCCAGGGTCTGTCTGGGGTGGGGCAAGGAGGAGGGGTAGAAGCCATCAGGTGGGGTTGCAGGCATACTTGAGCCGGGGCAAGATGGCGATGGTGCTGGGAAGCTTCCTTCTGTGTGTCCCGAAAGCAGGAAAAACTGGGCTGGAGAGCTGGCTCAGAGGTTAAGAGCACTGGCTGCTCTTCCAAAGGTCCTGAGTTCAATTCCCAGCAACCACTCAGTGGCTCACAACCATCTATAGTGTGATCTGATGCCCTCTTCTGGCCTGCAGGTGTACACGCAGGCAGAGCACTGTATACATAACAACAAATAAATAAATCTTTAAAAGGAAAGAAAGCAGAAAGTAAGAAGAAAAACACTTTGGCCTAGGGTCAGAAACAGGATAACAGCACATAATGTGTCTCTAAGCAACAGAGCTAAGTGAGCCAAGGGGAATCCATGGGAAGAGTCCCATACGGTGGGTTTGAGGAACACTTGGTTCAGTGTTGCGCTCTGCTTTTCAAAGTCTCCTTGGCCGTGCTGGCCCACGCGTCAACCACACCTCTGGGTAGCCCAGGGGTCTGTCTTTTCCCCTACCTGTCTATCAGCCACCCTTAGCTCCAGTGTTGTTGTACTGACTCAGACCACTGGGCCGCAACCTTCCTGGCCTGGGGTCTACACAACTGCACCACGCTATCCAAGCCCAGACAGGATTGGCCTCTGCAGCCTAGGGAGCCACGTGGAGTTGGGAGCAGGACGGGTCCTCAGTGCAGCATGCGCTCCAGGAGGGTCCTGGTTAGGTTTTTTTTTCAGCTTGACAAAACCTAGAGTCGATTGAGAAGAAGAAATCTCAGCTGAGAAGATGCCCCCGCTGTTGGCAAATCTATAGACTATATATATATATTTTGCTTTCTCTTCCTCTTTGTCTTCCTCCTTCTCTCTCTCTCCCTCTCTCTGTCTCTTCTTTCTCTCTTTCTTTCTTATTAATGACTGATATGGGAGTGCGCAGCCCACTGCAAGCATTGTTCATGGTGCTGGGTTCTGTAAGAAGGCAGGCTAAGCGAGCCACGGGGAGCAAGCTGGCAAACAGCGTTCCTCCATGGCCTCTGCCTGCTCCTGGCTCTGGGCTCCTGCCCCGGCTTCTTTTGATAATGCACTGAGATGTAGAAGGCTAAGCGAAATAAGCTGTTTCCTCCCTAGGTTGCTTATGGTCATGGTGTTTCAGTACAGCAATAGAAACAAACCGTAGCTGAGAAAAGAGGTTTGGGAGCAAGACAATTAGGGATGTCAGGGGGTGCTAGGGTAGGTGGGAGCAGGTGTGGGGAGGTGTGTCCAGTGGTGCCGATTGCCAGCAGGGGATGTGGGTCGGGCGAGGGAGCAGGGATGAGGAGTAACCAACATGGAACAAGGACTTGTTATACATATGGTCACCAGAGAGGTGACAAATTCTGACACCTCATCCTGGAGGCTAATGGGAAGGAACTAGAACCGTCTATCTTGGAGGGTAAGATCCCCACCCCTGGATAACTGCAACTCAGGCCACACTGCTCATACTCCTGGGTCTAAGGTGAGGGGTCCACCTCTATGGGGACCCTAGAGGGAAGGTGGCCTGTAAGGGTGCTTATGCCTCATTCAGTGTGTAGGCACAGGCTGGCACAGGCCCGCCACTCTGGAGGAGCCGTGCTGTGATGCCCACAGATGTTATATGTGGCCCCACTGGTCTGCCTTGCCATTTAGGTCTCATGCTGCATGCTAGGGCGGGGCGTGGAGGGGGGGAGAGCATAGATTTGGGAAGGCTGAATCCTGGAGCTCAGCTGTTCCTGTGGTAACCTCAGGGTGCAGAATAGAGAGCCTTCACACAACTCTGAACCAGCCAGGAGGTTCAGAGGGCAGTAAGAAGGTGCAGAGTTGGTACTGGAGTAGGTATGGGGGACATGCGGGCAGCTGGGCCAGAGTCTGAGGCGTCCTCCATGTGGGACAAAGGCCCAGGGTCAGAGACAGCTGTACAGGGATGCAGGAGCTGATGGCTCCATGGCCTTATGCTGCCCTCTGCTGGCTGCCTCTGTCACTTCAGGCCTGGCTTGGGATTGGAAACCCAATCGCTTGCTAGCTCAGGCAAAGGTCCAACAGGGTTGACCCATCTGATAGTATCTGTAGAGGGTCACGAGCCTAGGCTTATCCCTGTGGCTAGCCTTGCCCAGCCAGCAGGGCCTGGTAAGCAGCCTTGTGGACTCTAGCGGCTGCACAGGAGAGAAGGCCAGAGTGCTCAGCTGCCCTCGAAGGTTAGTCCAGTGAGGGAGCAACAGAGGCAGGAAAGTGGCCGAATGGTGAGTCGCCATTGAGGTTGTCCATTGTAATACTTTAGGAATCTGAGGTGATATCAAAGACAAGCCCTCCCTCCCCCCCCCTATATCCTGACCTTCAGTTACAGCCAGAACAGGGACTTCCAGGCCAGAGGGCAGTCCTTTCCCAGCATGCTTGCTCGGAGCACTTTGGACAGAAAACTGAATTGCTTTTATCTTATCATTCAGTACAGATCAAGTTGAGCAGCGTCAGCTGCAGGGCACGGGATGTGTTTAAAGTGAGGCTAACAGCAGGGATGTGGCCAGCCTGAGCTGGAGCCTAGCCCTTGCTGTAGGCTGTAGTCTCCTGGGTCCCTGGACACAGGTGACACTCAGTGGAGCTAGAGTCAGGTTCTGGAGACTGTGGGAAGGTTTGGAGGAGCAGAAAGCAAATATCTCACTTTGCCGATATTGGTCTAGTGTGTCTTTAAGGAGATAGGAAGTGAGCAAGTGTTTCCGTAACCGTGACTGCAAAGGCCAAGTCATGGATGTAGATAGTAACCCGGAGGGATGCTGGGTAACGCTCTCTGAGTAGAGATAGAGAAGAGAAACCACGTGAGGGCTGGGACAAAGACACGGGAGCATTTAGAACTCTGGGAAACGAGAAAGAGCCAAGAAAACAAGCTGAAGTTAAAGACTCTCTTATGCTATACATTAGTCAGGCTTAAATAAATATCTTGAGGCTCCCTAACCTGTGCACAAGGTAATGTATGTGAATGCCCATTGTTTATTAGTAGAATTCCTTTTCCCCCTTGGGATTTTTGTTTGTTTTTTGAGGCAGGGTTTCTCCGTGTGGCCTTGACTGTCCTGTCCTTTTTTTAAAATACAGTATGATTGAAATGAACCAGACGCCTAGTGACATATAATAACATTGGTCACAATTAAAAGTTGTAAAATAGCTGGGTGGTGGTGGCGCATGCCTTTGATCCCAGCACTCAAGAGGCAGAGGCAGGCAGATCTCTGTGAGTTCGAGGCCAGCCTGGTCTACAAAGCAAGTCCAGGACAGCCAAGGCTACATAGAGAAACCCTATCTCAAAAAAAAAAAAGTTGTAAAATAGCCAGGTGGTGGTGGTGCACGCCTTTAATCTCCAGCACTCGGGAAGCAGAGGCAGGCGGATCACTGTGAGTTCAAGGCCAGCCTGGTCTACAAAGAGAGCCCAGGATAGCAGAGGCTACACAGAGAAACTCTGTCTCAAAAAAATTTTTTTTTAAGTTGTAAAATATAACAAAAATGTATGGACTTGTGATACAAGTGTGTTTTTATGAATACATCCCAAAAAATATAACCTTGGGGACCCAAGGAGGTCAGACCCAGAGCAGGGCTGGGATGTTGGGAGGTCAGGATTGAAGGAGCCTTAAGCGTTTAGGAGAGCTGAGGCTTAGAATAGGGCCGAAGGTTTGGGGAGGCTGTGGGTTCCTGAGGTGATAGGACTGCGGAGCTGGAGCCTGAGAACAGGAGAGAGTCTAGCATAGATCCGTGCGCTCTGGCCTCCTCCGGCCCACTGTAAACTGGAGAAAGCCCCGTGTCACCCGCGTTCTTCATGCTGTCTGTCCATGCCCACCCTGCTGGGAACAGCCCGTAACTGAGACCTTTTTGGCGACTTCCATGAGACTACCCTGATGCTATGCTGGCAAGTGCTTGGTGAACGGTGGCTACTGTCATAAAAATATGGGCACAGTTCCCCACCAGTTTCTGTGGGACTGGTGACCTCAAAGGATGCCCTCATCCCAAGTATGCAGAACTGTCCACCTTGTCTGACTCGCTGATGCCAACTGTCCTGCTGTCTGCATAGAGCACTGGCTGGGTCTGAGCGAAGGCCGACGTGTTCCTTGTGGGCAGGAGGAGAGCACTGTGGGTCTGCAGACCCTGCTGAACAGAACCCTCAGACCCCAAAGCCTGCCTGCTTTCCTCTTTTCTCTCCTTCAATTTCTCCCTCCCTCCAGGACATCCATCCAACTGTTGTTGCTTCAGTCATGCCCACTGGCAGCCAGTGGAGACAGCTACTAAAGTCTCCTGATTCACCCCAGGTCTCCTCAGCAAATGAAGTCACATCCCTGATATGGCCTATCCAGCATCTGCCACTTGGAGCTGTCCCAGGCTTATTCTGCGATGTTTATCTCCTGTAGAGATATGGATGGATGCTGAACTGGAACACCAGTAATACAGAAACAGGACAAGTGGAAATCCTCAGGAAGGAAGGAGGGACATGGCAGGTGACAGCCGGGTAAGGCCTAGTGCAAATGCATCAGGAAGAACACTTAGTATTTCTTTTCTTTTTAGTTTTTCTTTACCTTTGTTTGTTTGTCTTGTTTTATTTTGTTTGCTTGTTTGTTTGTGGTTTTGTTTTTGTTTTTTGAGACAGGGCTTCTCTGTGTAACCTTGGCTATTCTGGAGTTACTTTGTAGACCAGGCTGGCCCTAAACTCACATCTATCTGTCTGCCTCTGCCTCCCAAGTTCTGGGATTACAGGTGTGAGGCACCACACCCGGCTTCTCTCTGGCTTCTTGATGGCGTTGGGGCTTCAGAGCAGCCATCCACACTGTTGTCCTTCCTTTTTTTCTCTGCATCTACCCGAAGCCAGCTGCCGCTTCCCAGCCAGCAAGGT
This sequence comes from Acomys russatus, assembly GCF_903995435.1. Lineage (NCBI taxonomy): Eukaryota > Metazoa > Chordata > Mammalia > Rodentia > Muridae > Acomys > Acomys russatus. The sequence goes on along the minus strand of NC_067144.1, from coordinate 3,345,587 downwards.
AGCCATGGTGTTCAGAGCAGGTGCTGGTTCAGAGGGTGGGTGCTGCAGCGGGGCTGAAGGGCTGAGTCAAGGCTCTCTCTGTTTACTTACCTTTTAAGATTTTATTTATAATCAATATATAATTATTGTGCATATTTGGGAGGCATAATGGATATTTAGATACATGTATAATGAACAAATCAGGGCAATCAAAACACCCATCACCTTTAACAGTTATCATGTGTTTGCAGTGGAAACACCCAGACTCCTTTCTTGAAGCTGTTTTTGAAAGCCATGCTGTGGTCTTGTTCACCCTAATCATTCAGCTGTGAAATAGGACACCAGAACTTTTTTTGTTTGTTTGTTTTTGGTTTTTTTCCAGACAGGTTTTTTTCTGTGTAGCCTTGGCTGTCCTGGACTTGCTTTGTAGACCAGGCTGGCCTCGAATTCACAGAGCTCTGCCTGGCTCTGCCTCCGGAGGGCTGCGACTACAGGTGTGCACCACCACGCCCCGCCAGACTTCTGATATGGCTGCCACTAAGACCGTGAACCACCCATGGTGCCGGTCTACTCTAGGGGACTGTGTTTCGGTCTCCACGTGTGTTAACTGGGAACAGCATTTGTCTGTCTACGCCTGACTTGTCTCATTTCCTCGAACATCAACTGGGTTAATCTAGGTTGTTGCAAATGACAGGATTTCATTCTTTTAAATGCCCAAATGGTATTACAAGCCACGCAAACCTTATCTATTCATCTGGAATGAACAAGTAGGTTTACTCTATACTTCGGCTCCTGAATAGTCCTGCAGAAAACAAACGTGCTATTGTCACTTATTCCATATATAGATCCAGTAATGGATGAATCTAGACCTTAAATTTCTTTTTTTTCTGTCTTTTTTTTGGGGGGGGGTTTCAAGACAGGGTCTCTCTGTGTTAGCCTTGGCTATCTTGGACTCACTTTGTAGACCAGGCTGGCCTTGAACTCATAGCGATCCGCCTGCCTCTGCCTCCCAAGTGCTGGGATTAAAGCCGTGGGCCACCACTCCGCCTTAGACCTTAAATTTCTATGGAACCACAAAGTCCTTGAGCAGAAGATCAAGGCTGCAGGCATCACACTGTAATATAAATACTACAGAATGACAGTAGCCAATATATGGTTCTGGCCTCAGCAAAAGCACGTAGACTGACAGGGAAGAATTGAGATCCCAGAAATAAGTCCACACACCTACAGCCAAGGGTCTTAATGTGAAAACAGACTTGGAGTCCCGGAGTGCCGCTCTACTGTGTATTTGTATATGACATACCTACACAGGTACCCATGGCTGCGGGGTGAGCCTGCTCCATGCCTCTCCTCAGCGCTCCACTGCAGACCAGGCCTCTTGTTATATCCTCCGACACCCCCAACATTTCTAGGACCACCAGTGCTCCCAAATTCTCATGGGCTTGTCTGGGGTGAGCACCCCACATTCCACAGTCTAGGATTCCTGGGAAGGGCTGTTGTGTGAGAGACTTCCTAGGGAGACATGACACACACATTTACTCACCCCAGAACAGGAACCCATGACAAAGTAAAGCAAGGATTGCAGCAAAGTCTAACTTGACCACCCAGTGGGCTTTTGTTGGGGCTACTAATGGGGCTGTGTGCAAAGGATTGCTTACAGGAGTGAGAAGCCCAACCCAGTGTGATGCAAACCCCCAAATCTGCAGCCCTAGGGCTCTCTTCACAAAGTTCAGGCTGCTCTACAGGCCTGAGAAGTCACTGCTCCCTTAAGCCAGGCTGGTCAATGTTCCCTCCCCCAGCAGCTGTTTCACTCCTATAAAGCTGGAGAGGCCTTCCAGAATCATCAAGTTTCTGATTTCCCAGAAATGTGACTTTTTCTCTACCTGGAGTCTCATCAGCCTGCCCTTGTGAGGTGTTTCCAGTTTGTCTTAGTCACTGTTCTATTGCTGTGAAGAGACACTGTGGTCATGGCTGCCCTTATACAGGAAGCATCATGGCAGGGGCGCGGTGGCACACAGGCAGACAAGGTGCTGGAGAGCTAGCTGAGAGCTGCATCCTGATCCAGAGAGAGAAAGAGAGACAGACAGACAGACACACAGACACACAGACAGAGACACAGAGAGACAGAGATGGAGAGAGACATAGAGACACAGAGACAGAGACAGACAAAGACTGGATTTGCTGTGGGCTTTTGAATCCTCACTCCTGCTGGGTGTGGTGGCACACACCTTTAGATGCCAGCACTTGGGAGGCAGAGGCAGCCAGATCTCTGTGAGTTCATGGCCAGCCTGGTCTGCAAAATGAGGCCAGGACAGGATGCCTACAGAAACCCTGTCTTGAAAAACCAAAAATAAATAAGTAAATAAATATTGAATCCTCACTCCTAGCAATACACCGCCTTCAACAAGGCCACACCCTCTAATCCTTCTCAAACAATTCAAGCTTGGACTAAGCATGCAAATGGGCCCGTGTGGGCCTTTCTCATCCAAATCACCACAAATTCCAAGGACACTGCCCTGAAACCAGGATTCAGAGACCTCCAACACTCCATTGCTCTGTAAGTTCTCCAGGCTGCAGCCTTGGGAGGCAAAGCAGCAGCTTTCACCCCCACACCCCTCCCACCCTCCTACCCCCAGCCCTGCCATCACGCTTGCTACTGCTCTCTGGGTGCAGGAGGGGCCTCTTGATTGGCAGCTCTACATTAGCCAGTGCTGTCAAGATGGGGACCCCTCTTCCAGCTACCTCCACCAATCCAAGTTGCTTTTTACCCTGTTCCTGCAAGGCAGCTCTCTCTGTGGCTCAGGGGGCCCACAGGCTTATGTATTTGCAGATGGTAGACTGTTTAGGAAGGATTGGCTTTGAGGTTTCCCAAGCCCACACCAGGGACAGTCTTGCTTTCAGCTATTGCTCCAGCACTGCCCTGCCTGCCTGCTACCGTGATCTCTGCCTTGACTGTTGTGGACCTCCTTTCTGAAACTGTAAGCAAGGCCTCAATTAAGTGCTCTCTTTTATAAGCTGCCTTGGTCGTGGTGTCTCTTAACAGTAGTAAAACAGTCACTAAGACAGAAGCTGGTACCAGGGACAGGGGGGTATTGCCATGACAGGCCTGGCATGCTACTTGTTGGAGAAAAATGGAAGATTTTGGGACCTTAGACTAGGAAAGTAGTTGAATACTGCATGTGGGGCTTCTTGGGCCCTCCTAGTAGGATCTTGGAAGACAGCACTGCTAAGAGCAGTGTGGGCTATAGAGGCGCAACTAAAGAGGTTTCAGAGGAGAACAATATTAGCATTTGACCTGGAAACCATTCTTATGATATTTTGGCAAAGAATGTGGCTGCTCTCTGTTCTTGTCCAAAAATTATGCCTGAGGCCAAATTGTTTTGGACTCACATCTGTCGTAGGGTGCTGTTATGTTTCTGCTGGGGGCTTTTTCCTTCCACCCATCCTTAAGCTCCCAGAATAATTCACTAAATATCATACAAATACCTAGGCCAGATAGCTAGGCTCTTCTCTGACTAGCTCATAACTTAAAATACCCATTGTACTAATTTACATTCTGCCACATGGCTGGTTACCTGAGCTCAGGCACTACACACCCGTGTTCCTCACCTTGGTGGCTGAATCTCAGATGCCTGTCTCTATCCCAGAATCCCATCTGCTTGCCGGAAGTTCCACCCATATCCTGCCTCAGCCATAGGCCATACATTTTTTTTTTAATTTACAGGTGTTGCGTCCATACAATACACAAGAGATTCTCTCTAGAAATATTGACAGAGGCGTTTTCAATTCAGCCTAGTAATGACTGTGTCAAGTGGTTATCAGTGACCATTCTTACGCAGACCCACAATAAAAATGAGAAAGCAGGGCAAAAGAAATACAAAATGTACAGTTTGAGGAGGAAAAAAAAAAGTAATGTTGGAGCCAAGTCTTGTGCTCAAAGAGATGGAGAGTTGAAAGAAAAGCCTGGTGTGAAATAAAATAAAAGGAATGGTGCCCTTAGTCCAAGACCTTGCCCAGCCAACCCTGCCAGTTGTGAAAAGAGCAGGAATAAGCTGCTCCTTAAAGAGCAACAACAAAGGAAAGCTGATGCGAATGTAACTCCAGGAGGGGCCAGGCTCCAGCCCCAGCAGGCAGGAGAATTTGGCAGCTTCAGCCATGAGCCTCTGAAAGGAAGGGTACAGGAGTAAAAGGCTCAAGGAATCGGTCTCCAGTTAAGGAAGGCTACCGAGGCCAGATGTGCCTCTGGGGTGACCTTGCATGGGGGCGTCAGGGAGACCATTATGGGAAGCTGTGAAGGGAAGCCTGGACTGTGTTGGATGGAGATTCCAAGTCAGTGGAGATGCCAGAGCCACAGGATCCCTGCCGAGGAGAGCCGCAGTCAGGGTGTGGAACCAGGCCAAGGGAGAGAAGTGTGCTGCGGTGAGCACAGCGGCAGGGAGTAGAAGATCTGAAGAGAGTTACCTAAACCCTGGGAGATCAGACATCGACCTGCAGGATTTGGAGTCTTTCTTTGGCCCAGTATTTCCCCACTTTGCCCCCTTTCCTTTTTTTTTTTTTTTTGAATGGTAGTGCATAGCCTGTGCCAGTGTATGTTGGAAGTATGCAATTTGCATTTCGGCTTTGCTTTTTATAGAGAGTTACAGTTAAGAGTTGTCTTGAGGGGGCTGGAGACATGGCTCAGCGGTTAAGAGCACTGACTGCTCTTCCAGAGGTCCTGAGTTCAATTCCCGGCAACCACATGGTGGCTCACAACCATCTGTAATGTGATATGCTGCCCTCTTCTGGTCTGCAAGTGTACATGCAGGCAGAGCACTATACACATAATAATAAACAAATCTTAAAAAAAAAAAAAGAGTTGTCTTGAGGCTCAGAAGAGACGCTGGACTTTGAAACAGTGGTGATAGACTGGGGACTTCTGCATCGTGTTATGGTTACAAGCCTATGTGGGCAGGGAATGGAATATGGTGATTTGAACGGTAATGGTCCCCATAGGCTCATATATTAGAATGTTTGGTTCCTGGGCGGTAGACTCTTTGGGAAGGACGAGGGGGTGTGGTCTTGTCGGAGAAGGCGTGTCACTGGGGGGTGGGTGTTGAGGTCTCAGACACTGCAGACCCTCCATCCTCCAGCTCTCAGCTCTTCTTCCTCCAGCGCCATGCCTGCCTGCTGCCATAGTGATGCTGGAGTCCCTCTGAAGCTGTGAGAAAGAAATGCTGCCTTTAATTAGTGGCCCCGGTCATGGTGTCTCTCTCCACAGCAACAGAGCAGTGACTAAGACAGGACCTGCAGAGAGGGCTGAGCACTTAAGAAACCCGAGTTGAGTTCCCAGCACCTACATCAGGTGACTCGCAACTACCTGTGAATCCAGCTCCAGGGAATCTGCTATCCTCTTCTCGCCTCTGTGGGCACCTATATGTGCATGGCATATAGACATACATGGACACGCACACAGACACACAGATGAAAATAAAAACAAATATTAAAAAAAAAAAAACAATTCAAAGAGGACAGAAGGATGTGGATTAATACCATCTGTTCTGACCCAGCATGTTGGGGCCCCTGCTGACCTCAATGGAGCATCCAGTGACCAATGTTGCCCCCTAGGGAGAGGCCAGATAAGTCTTGTGGAAGGCCAGCTCTCCTCTTCTGAGAGGACCGCAGGTATTGACTGTCTCATCCAGAGGGACATGATGCCTCAGACGGCCTCTGAATCAAATAGGGTGACCCAGATAAGGTGACAGCCACCCTAGCTGCTAGCTCCAGCTCCTGGTGTACACTACAGGGTCCTGAGTGTGGTGTGTGTGTGTGTGTGTGTGTGTGTGTGTGTGTGTGTGTGTGTGATGGAGGTGCTTCAGGGAGAGTGAAGTCCCTGTCCACCCCACATCACAAGCCACCCTTCAGGCTACATCTTGGCCCCAGGGATTGGTCCTCTCCCACATGACACTCCTCATCCTCAGGTAGGTGGAGGTCAAACTGGGTTACAAGAGACCGTCCCTCAGAAGAGAAAAGAAAACGCAGGTCAGTAGCCTGCACTCCCACCCCTCACAGCTTCAACCTCTCAAGAAGCTGCTGGGGTTCCCTTGAGGCCCACGGGGACCAAGGATTCTGAGGTCTTCCCACAGCATCTCACCAGATAGAAGGGCCCTGGTTCTGGCAAGTGAGTATTGAGAGGATGTTGGGCTCCAAGGAAACCCCTTCTGTACCCACCACATCCTAGTGACATCCTCACGGGGTAGAAAGTGTGCTATTGTCCCTTCCTGGGGAAGTTTGCAACCCTGTCTGTTTGGCTTGTGGGCTCTGCACAGTCCGTGCTCGGGAGATAATGGGGAGGTGGGGTAGGGGGGTGGGGGTGGGCGTGTTCCATCCAATAAGCGTACCTCGCACCTCAAGCCCTCCTTCATACTCACCCCAGAGGCACATTTGTCCAGATGCCTCTTCATTCTCATCCACCCACTGCTGTTCTTGTCAGCCCAGCACCTTTCATATCCCTGCCTCCTGGGCCTGTGTGCCCCTGGGAGGGAGGGAGCTACCCTGTGGAGGCCCACGAACCTAGCATACCCTAGACCCTGGGAAAAAGCAAGAGACTCTCAGGACAGGGACCTTTGCCTCTAATTCTTGCCACAAGGCCTTGGGTAAGACACAAATGGGGTAGCAATCATCAAGTTTGTGTGGGAAGCCTGGGAGTGTAGCTCATGTCAGGAGATGGTATACACAATTTTACAAGGAAAAGATGGGGGGGGGAGTTAAGATGCTTTCTCGAGTGTGCGTGGAGAGCGATTATATAAAGTGGCGAAGTGTGTGATTGCATTCACACAGGAACAGACAATCTCAACCTAAGAAAATGCAATCATATTTTACCAGCTCTGGAAAAAAATGAATAAAAGGACAGAGCTAGCTGGAACTGGAGCAGTGTTTCTGAGACCGTCGTGGGGCGGACAAGGGGATAACGTGCGATGAGGAATTGTGTGCGAAGGGCGTAGCAAATGAAGTCCCAAGTGTGGTGCGGGATGACATGGAGAAGACAAGGCCCCGGATTAAACAAATGTTGAGTGGTTAGCTCTACCTGCGGAAAGAGGCACCCATCAGGAGAAGTGGGTAGACAGCAAGTGGCAATATGTCACAGATCGGAGCGAGCGCAGGAGCCAGCGGACAACAGCTCCAGCAATGTAGGGGCGGTGCACAAGGCAGAGCATCACTCTGGTGGAGTCCTGTGCTGGCGAACGAGAACAGCTCCCATAGGCGTGTATGTGAATGCTTGGCCCAAAGTTAGTCGACCGATTGAGAAGGACCAGGAGTGTGTACTGGAGGTGGGAGTTTGAAAAGCAGGATGCAAAGCTTCCGGCTTCTGCCCCAGCACCATTCCTGTCTGGTGGTCATGGACTCACCCTCTGAAATCGTAAGCAAGCCCTTAATTAATGCTTGTTTTTGGTTATAGTCTCTCCTCACAGCAATAAAACAGTGCCTAAGACAAGTTCCAGTGTCATGCTCAAGGCTGATGGGCGGAGAACCAGGTCTGAGGATGGGGCCCAGTTGGTGGTGGAGTGTTTGCCTAGCATGCTTGGAGCCCTGGCTTTGATCCCTGGCAATACATGGACTGGGCATGGCTCAAGCCTATAATTCTAGCACTTGGACGCAGGAGGATCAGAAGATCAAGGTCATCCTCAGCTTACACAAGCTACAGAGAGAGTTTAGACCAGCACGGGCACCCAAAACTCTGTCTCAAAAATAAAAATTAAAAAATTAAAAATTAGAAAAAAAAATAAAAAAAAAGAAAGAAGAAGCCAGACATGGTGGCGCATGCCTTTAATCCCAGCACTGGGGAGGCAGAGGCAGAGGCAGAGGCAGGTGGATCACTGTGAGTTCGAGGCCAGCCTGGTCTACAAAGCGGGTCCAGGACAGCCAAACAGCCAAAGCTACACAGAGAAACCCTGTCTCGAAAAACCAAAAAAAAAAAAAGAAAGAAAGAAAGAAGAAAATAGGAAAAAAGAAAAAGAAGCAGGAGGCTCCCTGCCTGCACACAAGGAGTACACATGTCCTGAGGTCACTGAGCTACAAACTACATGCCCCTCTGCTCTGCTCTCCAGCTTCCTCCTCAGGAGACTATGGATCAGTCTCTGAGCTGACCGGCCACTGAGGCTCTCTTATGTACCAGACTCTGCTGTTCAGATGGCCTTCAGTCTCTGGAGATGCAGGACAGAGCCCCATTCCTCCACCCTCCTACAGGAGTCTCCTTGCCTTTTTCCTCTGGTTGGAGAATGGGGCAGCTCCTGGCACAGCAGGGGCCACCTGCCCAGGGCTCCCAGCAGAGGGCAGACTCAGCTTTCCAGTGCCTATGGAGTGGCTGAGGCTTTCAGTAGTTTTGTTTGTTGATTGGTTCAGCTAGTGTGCTTTGAAGTAAATAGCGTGCCTTGGACTCACAGATACACACAGCAGCAGCCAGGTGTGGTGGCACACGCCTTTAATCCCAGCACTTGGGAGGCAGAGGCAGGTGGATCACTGTGAGTTCAAGGCCAGTCGTGAAGTGGATAAAGTGAGTCCAAACAAACAAACAAACAAACAAAGTCCAGGTCATCCGGGGCTATCACACAGAGAAACTTTGTCTTGAAAAAGCAAAAAAAAAAAAAAAAAAAAAAAAAGGCGGGTGGTGGGTGGCGCATGCCTTTAATCCCAGCACTTGGGAGGCAGAGGCAGGCGGATCACTGTGAGTTCAAGGCCAGCCTGGTCTACAAAGCGAGTCCAGGACAGCCAAGGCTGCACAGAGAAACCCTGTCTTGAAAACAAACAAACAAAAAAATTAAAATTAAAAAACATATCAGCTTTACTGAGGCACAACTCACACAACACACAATTCATTCATTACAGGACACATCTGAGCTGCTTTTATTATCCAGCCGGCCGTTTATGTCCTGTTCTGGATCTGTAGACTCAACCAAGCAAAGATTAAATGTAGCTGAAACCTCAGCATCTGTTCTGAGCAGGAGGAGACTTCCTTGCCGGTAGTGCCTAAGTGATACAGTGTAGCAGGAACTCACGCGGCAGTTACACTGGGCGAGGCACAGGAAGCATCATGGAGGAGGACACACAGAGGTTATATGCAAATGTCATGACATTTCACTTGTGGTTATTTGAGCATCCCTCCATTCTGCTATCAATGGAGACTCTGGCACCAATCTTCCGAGGCTGCTTCAAAATGACTCAAGGCTAAGTGAATGTCACTCCCCTCTGGTCCTAGAACACGTGTGTATCTCAAAGCAATGCTAGGCCCAGTGATCACCGCTCCTCTTCCTACCTACCCCACCATGGCCATACAACTGCCAGTCTATTCTGTGGTTCTGTCTATGCAGTATCTGTCCTTATAAATTGGCCTGTTCTGAAGACTTCATATATATGGAATCATACAACATATGGCCTTCTAAATCGGGCTTCTTTCGTTAAATTTAATTTTGTTAGGTGCCGTGGAATATGGCTTTAATCCCAGCACTTGCGAAGGAGAAGCTGGTGGATCTTGAGTCGGAGACCAGTTGGTCCACATAGCAAGTTCGAAGCCAGCCAAAGCTAGATAGCAGACCCTGCCTCAAAAAAAAAAAAAAAAAATCTAATATGTGTTTTAAACACTCCTGTGCTGGGTGGTGGTGGCACACACCTTTAATCCCAGCACTTGGGAGGCAGAGGCAGGTGGATCGCTGTGAGTTCGAGGCCAGCCTGGTCTACAGAGTGAGTCCAGGACAGCCAAGGCTCCACAGAGAAACCCTGTCTTGAAAAACCAAATAAATAAATAAAACGGCATAGAATTTGCATAGACCCATATACTTCAACTCACCTCAAGCTTATTTATCACGTGGCTAGAGATGGTCCAGCAGCTCAGAGCACTGCCTGGTCTTCCAGAGGACCCAGGTTCAGTTCCAGCACCCACATGAGAGCTCACAACTACCTGTAACTCAAGCCTCAGGGGAGCCGATATCCTCTTCTGGCCTTTGGGGACACCAGGCAAATATGTGGTATGCAGATATACACGCAGGCAAAACACCCATACACATAAACTAACCTTTTCATGGATAAAAATTACTATTCTCTTCGTTACTGTTCTATTGCTGTGAAGAGACACAATGCCAAAGGCCGTGCTTACAAGGGAAAGCGTTGAATTGGAGCCGGCTCACGGTTTTTGAGGGCTTATGCATGGTCATCATGGCTGGAAGCAGATAGGCATGGTACTGGAGAGGTAGCTGAGTTTTAACATCCTGATCCTCAGGCAGCAGGCATGCACACACACACAGACACACAGACACACACACACACACACACACAGACACAGACACACAGACACATAGCCACACACACACACATACACACAGACACACAGACACGGCTCACGGTTTTTGAGGGCTTGTGCATGGTCATCATGGCTGGAAGCAGATAGGCATGGTACTGGAGAGGCAGCTGAGTTTTAACATCCTGATCCTCAGGCAGCAGGCATGCACACACACAGACACAGACACACAGACACACACATACACAGACACATAGCCACACACACACACATACACACAGACACACACACAAACACAGACACACACACACACAAGAGAGAGGAGAGAGAGACAGAGAGATTGAGAGACAGACAAGCAGATAGGCAGTCATACGGGCAGGCAGGCAGAGAGAGAAACGGAGACTGGCAAAGTCTTTTTTGTTTTGTTTTGTTTTTTTGTTTTTTTCTGGAGACAGGGTTTCTCTTTGTAGCCTTGACTGTCTTGGAGTTGCTTTGTAGACCAGGCTGGCCTCGAACTCACATCAATCTGCCTGCCTCTGCCTCCTGAGTGCTGGGATTAAAGGTGTGCGCTACCATGACAGGCTTGACAACGACTTTTGAAACCTCAAATCCCAACCCCAGTGACACGCTTCCTCCAACAAGGTGACACCTCTGAATCCCTATATTTCCTTCGCAAACACTTTCACTAACTGTGCACCTAGCATTTAAATATATGAGTCGATGGGGGCCATTTTCACTCAAACCAGCACATTTATCATACCTAACGGAATGCAGGGACTATGGTAATAGTTGTTTAGAGTTGTAACTGAAGGAATGAAGGCAAGAACAGGTTTGTACATGTTCAGGAAAGTTGCAGAATTTTTCTTAATATATTTCATCCTTGGGACAAGGCCAAGAATAAGGCAGACATGTGTGCACACATGCACACGTGTGCACGCACACACACAGAGACAGATTTTGAAGGGTGGGGATGTGGCTCAGTCGGCAGAGTGCTAGCATAGCACTCCCAAAGCCCTAGGTTTGACCTCTAGCACCACATAAACCAAGGTAGGGGTGGACCTCTGCAATCCTAGCACTTGGAAGGAAGTGGCAGGAGAACCAAGGCCATCTTTGGCTGTTCAGTGAATCTGAAGCAGCCTATGATATAGAAACCCCTGTCTCAAACAATAACAACAGCAGCAGCAGCAGACTTCTTCTTTAAAAACTCTCTATGAGCTGGGCGTGGTGGCGCACGCCTTTAATCCCAGCACTTGGCAGGCAGAGGCAGGCGGATCGCTGTGAGTTCGAAGGCCAGCCTGGTCTACAAAGTGAGTCCAGGACAGCCAGGACACAGAGAACCCCGTCTCAAAAATACAAAAACAAAACAACAACAACAACAAAACCCCCAACCAACCAACCAAACAAACAAAACAACTCTCCATGATCACTGGAGAGTTACCAAAGTTTAGCCCACCCCAGAAAAATCAATACAGCAGCGTTTCTGATCAGTGGGAGGTGTTTTAGGCTTGATCTGCCAGCTGCAACTGGGGTTCTAATGAAGGAGCCCAGCCCATCTGGCTTGTAACACATGGCTTGGTCTCATTTTGCTGAAAGCATGCCCTGTTGTGGTGCATAGCTGGAGGGCTAGGACCCCTCTCCTCTACACTCAAAAAAGTGCATTAGAGTGGGGTTCCTGGGGGGCCAGTAAGATCAACAGCAAATAGGCACATTCACATTGTGGCTTCTTTTGCTGCAGTCTCTCTCTGTTGTCACCCCCCCCACTCCCCCCAACCCCTGTTTTTCCAGACAGGGTTTCTCTGTGTAATAGCCCTGGCTGTCCTTGGCTCACTTTGTAGACCAGGCTGGCCAGAGATCCTCCTGCCTTTGCCTCCTGAATGCTGGGATTAAAGGCGTGCACCACCATGTCTGTCTGTCTGTCTGTCTGTCTGTCTGTCTGTCTGTCTCTCTCTCTCTCCTGAGTGCTGGGATTAAAGGCGTGTGCCACCACATGTATCTCTCTCTCTCTTTTAAGAATATTTATTATGTATACGGTGCTCTGCCTGCTTGTACCCCTGCAGTCCAGAAAAAGGCATCAGATCACATTATAGATGGTTGTGAGCCACCATGTGGTTGCTGGGAATTGAACTCAGGACCTCTGGAAGAGCAGTCAGTGCTCTTAACCTCTGAGCCACCTCTCCAGCCCCAACATCAGCTGATATGCACCGGAGTCTCTCCTGTCAAAAGTGGTCTGGTGAAGATGAGGCTCAGAAACTTGGGGTCCAGTACTGGTTGCCAGGTGCAGGATCCCGGGATGCAGCCCAAGCCACCACATATGGCTGCTAGAGGACACATGGCATCAAAGGGGTGTCTGTGTCTGACACAGGAACAGAGCTATTTGGAAGGCAGTGGGTTCAAGCCCTAAGTGTGCCCGAAAAAGGTGCTGAGCTAGGGCCAGGTGTGGTTCAGGATGACTCAGCTACTAGGGTAGGGCCCGGAGGATGAGCCAGAGCCTATGACAGGATAGTCTATATCACTTCTGTCCTTCCTTCTCTCAACAAAGCCACGTCACAGTGTCAGTGAGTAGAGCTGTGCAGCAGTGACCAGCAAATGAAGGAGAAGAGAGCCTTGGCTGCTGCGGAGGATGGCGGGATCTCCAGAGCCTCAGAAGAAAGAAAGGACATGGGAAGTGCAACAGAAAGAGTGGACGTCTCCTAGCTGCATGCAACAGGCGGGGGCTAGCCAAAACGTCAGTAAGAGGGTAGCAGTGTGGAGAGTGCAGGCTAGACCCTGAAGGAGGATGTGTGGATAGCCATGGTGACGTTCCCAAGGCTAGCCTGCTCCCTTAGGTAAGTTTTTGAGCTGCTGTGGGGGTACTCTTGACTTCTGCCTCTGAACTTCAGTGCCTCCAACATGCTCTGCTCTTTTCGCTGAGGTTCCAGCAGGAAAAAAACGTTAGGAAGTTGTCCTCAGCCAAGACAAGTGGGAACTATGCTTTCCAGCGGCACGCAGCAACATCAGAGATGTTATTTCAAGTGTGTGTGTGTGTGTGTGTGTGTGTGTGTGTGTGTGTGTGTAAAACTGCATCTGATGCCAGAGATGGCCATGATCACTCTCCAGCGCAAAGGATCAGGTAGCTCTAAATAACCACAGTCTAAGATAGACTGACTGACTGGGGAGTCCAAGGCTCCAAAACGTTTCTGGAGAGGTGTAGGGAAGGCAGGGCTGAGGCTGTAGGGGATACTGGGGGTTATGGTGCCACCCACAACTAGACTAGGTCTCTGTGGGAGTATAGGACTGTCAGAGGGGAACATGGGAAGAAAGGGAGAGGTGTGCCAAAGCAGAGGCACTTAGAATCCCTAGGTGACATTTGTTGCTGGGACCCACAAGAAGTCCCGAATGCAGAGAGGTAAGGGAGGAAGGAATCAATAGCGCTCCATTTGTTCACAGGCAGCCTAGGATCCTTTGCTTGCCCCTTGCCCTGAGGGCAGAAGGTGGGTCTAAAGGACGGGTTGGGGGGTGGGGTTGGGTAAGGAACAGGAAGCACACACCTTTTAAGACACAACACTTTAGGCAGAGGTGAGGCTAGGGAGAGGCCCACCTTTCCAGACGGAATTCTCACAGGCCGAGTCTCAGACGCGAAGCCCCGCAGCTTTGGAACTGAGGATCGGCGTGTGCCAATATGTCATGGCTCTAACTAAAGGACTCTGGACCCACCTGACCAACTTGGGGACAGGAGAATCCCAGCGCTAAATAGACCGGTTCCCAAGGGGGCGGGGTCTTGGAGGTCAAGGGAGGCCGACCTGGGGTTAGGCTCTGTCTGCGGACTGGGGAGGCGTGGTCAGCCACGGGAAACACGCCAAACCAGAGCGCCAGGCAAGGAAGGCTTCTGGAAGAGATGGGGCAGCTTTCTGGGCTGGACAGGGCTTCTTAAAATGGGAGCAAAGCCATTGGATGGTAGGTGGGGCTTCCGGGAATGGGGCGTGATCGGGGCGCGACCTTAGGGCGCGGTTGGCCAAGCGTACTTAAGCCTCCTGGGCGCGCGTATTGACTCCGCCATGGCCCTGAGGCGAGTCTTCCTGCTGCGCTCTGTGGCACCACGCGGAGCAGCCTTCTCAACCGAACCGCAGGCCCACGGGCAGCTTCCCACGAGCCCCGGGTCTGTGCGGGGATGCGGAGCAACCGAGCCTGTGCGGCGCCCTGTGCCAGCCGTGGACTTCACCAACACGCAGGAGGCGTACCGCAGCCGGCGGAGCTGGGAGCTGGTGCGCAACCTGCTAGTGCTCCGCCTGTGTGCGTCGCCAATGCTGCTGGCACACCACGAGCAGGTGCGCGGGTGGGTGGGCCGGAGGCGCGTGGGGACATCGGCGGGGGCCAGCGGGTGGCGGAGGTCGGAAGAGTCAGGCAGGGACACTCACGCATGGTCTGAAGCCGGCCAGGCAAGGAAGAGGGGCCGTTGGCTGCGTGCTTTTTCGGACTTTGTGAAGTTTCCTACTTAAAATCACTACCAGTTAGGAACAAAGTCTCATAGTGTTTAAGATATATACTATTTGTAGGAATACAACCGTTACCTGTGATAAATCGGGTATCCTTCCATGAAGCTCCAAGTTAGCCAAGATTGAAGTGCTTATGTAGCCTAGGACCCCAGAATTCCACAGGTGTGGCCACCCACTCCTAAGGACAGCTACTCCCAACAGTTTCGAGAAATGAGACAAACTCCCACCTTTTTTTTCTCATATGTTTATATTTATTCTAAGTACAGTGGAAGAGCCTGGATTGCCTCCCACTTCCCAAGTGCTCTCTGACTGCAGGCGTGAGGATAACTCATTACCATCTGTGGTCCAGACAGCACCATATCCTCTGTCTGTTGTCGCTGGAGGGTCTCAAAGACTAGCAAAGTGCCACTTGAAACTGTAACGTGACAACTTTGAGAACTGTGAGGGCCTTTGGGGGAAAACACCACCACTTTAGCCAGTCTTGACCTGTTATCTCAAGGTGGCCTCCCGTGTTTTTGTAAGGGTCTGGAAGATAACTCAAAGAGGGTAGTGACTTCTCAGGTGAGCCTGGAGGAGCTGGAGCCACACAGGTGGGGTGTGATTCAGACCCCACAACCATGCTGACATAGAATTGAGGTACTGGCCTAAATCCCTGGGGAAAACTTAATTGTGAGCCTTGGGGCCTGGGAGTAAAAGAAAGGCTTGTGGCAAGCAGGTGGGGTTGTAATGCGTTGCAAATAGAGCCCCCTAAGGAAGAAGGGTCCACAGAACGGGAGCTAGTGCCAAGGACTTTGTGGAGTATCAGCATTGAGCGGGCAGCTGGAAGGGGTCGGCTAGTACTGCTGGCACTTTGAGCCTGGAGGGAGAATGTGGCAAGCTGGGCAGGAACGACTGAAGGGGGTGGCCAGCCCTGGCGTCTCATAGGTGCTGCTTTGCCTTTGGGACAGGAGGAGCAGCAGAGGAGCCACTGGTGGCTAGCAGGGAGGGGGAGGCAGGGAAGAGCCAGCCTGTAGGTCCAGTTTGCGCTTTTACCCCTACATTCATCACTGGCTGTCAGCATCCCCGGGGCCTGGGGATTGCTTCTAAGGAGAGTGAACTCTGCACCTCTATGCCAGTCAGGGTGCTGTGGTGACTACGGGAAGGACATGTCACCTCCTTGGCTCTCTGGAGCTCACAGATGAGCTGTGGCTCCCTAGAGGAAGCAGAAAATCCCACCCCGCAGCCAGGCTCCATCTGTCCAGCCTGGGCTCCCGGCAGCCTCAGTGCCTGCTGCGGAACGAGGTGGCATTCAGATGCCAGGCCCCAAGCTGGAGAGCTATAGGTCCTAGAGCAGTGGTTCTCAACCTTCCTAGTGCTGAAACCCTGTCTTGGGAACCCAAAACAAAACGCCTAAGTCCCAGATCCTGCACGGAGGAGGCTGAACCTCGGTGGATGCTCATCATTCTGTGACTAGGCTGTGATGGGGAAGGTGTTTGACTTGCAAATGTTTCTACTTAGACTAAATTGGGCTCCCCACATGGTAGGGGGAGGGTTCATGCCCAAGGGGTTTGAGGAGCCCCAGGCTTTTCCTTTCTTGGAGCGGAGTTGGGGGAGGGGCAGAAGTAGACACAGGGGCTTCCACGGTGTGTATGTATGAGGGTTGCTTCTGAGCGCCCTGGAGCTTGTTTGTCACCATTGCCTGCTGCCGTAGCTCTTCCTCTTCCTTTCTTCACCCTCTCTCTTTGATCTAGGTTAGCAGATGCCCCCGTCCCAGTCCACAATCCCGCCTGTCAGTCACTGAGGAGTGAGCCTCTTGCTTCTTCTCCTATGATGCTTGTTTACTCTCCTTTCTTCCAGGGGTTTAAGGAATGCTTACAGTAATGTGAGCTGGGAAGAGGTGTGACAGAGATAAAGTGGCTAGCTGCATGACAGCCATCTTCCTCAGGGCACATCTGTCAGGGTTAGCTGGTCTGCCCTGGAAAGGTCTGTGAGGTGAAATGGAAGTTCCCAGTGTCTGGTAGACAGACCTCTCTCCAGCCATTTGAATTTTGTGTGTAGCCACTGCTTAGCAGCTGGGTGAGGTCTGGCCTCACACCAAGCCCCTTTCTCATGGGTTAGGACGAGAGAACAAATCACTGAGAGAGAGAGAACATTTTGGAGAGTTACCTTTGGGCCCCCTCCCACAAGACTACTAAATGTCACAGAAGTGTTATCCCTGGGGAGACTAGCTGGATCCTCCTTTACTCAGCAAGGGGCGATCCAGGAGCCAGTGCCCCTCGGGCCAGAGTCCTAAGAGGAATGCTGTGTTCAGAGCCTAGGCGAGCTAGCAGCTTGAGAGGTGGCCCCTTGGTCCTCCCATTGCTGCCCTGGGTAAGCACAGCCTCCCGGTGGCTGAGAAGGCAACAGCCTGCTCTGAGTGGTCTCTATAAACTATGCCAAGCACAGATGTGGCACTGGGATGAGATAGGAAGGAGTAAGCAGGAGTCTGGCAGGATGGGGGAGGGCAGTAGCCAGACAGCTGCTTCCCTTTGCCTTTCAGTTGTTCCGTGTTGCCAGGAAGCTTCTAGGGCAGAGAATGTTCGACAGACTAATGAAGATGACCTTCTATGGCCACTTTGTGGCTGGCGAGGACCAGGAGTCTATCAAGCCTCTGATCCGGCACAACAAAGCCTTCGGTGTTGGCTTTATCCTGGACTACGGAGTGGAGGAAGATCTGAGCCCCGAGGAGGCGGAGCGCAAAAAGATGGAGTAAGGCCTGCTTTTCTGGTGTTGCAAGGCACAGGGGTAACCCTGAAGTGCACCGGGTTGCTGGGGTTCAGCTCCAGCTAAGGGGTGGCCAAGCCTACAGTTCTTTTTATTTATTTATTTATTATGTATACAGTGCTTGCCTGCATGACAGAAAAGGGCATTAGATCACATAATAGATGGTTATGAGCTACCATGTGGTTGCTGGGAATTGAACTCAGGACCTCCGGATGAGCAGTCGGTGCTCTTAACCTTTGAGCCATCTCTCCAGCCCGTGCCTAGAGTTCTTGCTTGCTGCAGACACGAGCACTGTGCTCTCGTGGGCCTGTACCAGAGGAGGGTTGAGGGACAGATGTGAAGACTGTGGCCCTGGTCGTACCAGCTCACTATGTAGTCCTGTACAGTTTGAGGCTGTAGTTTTGCATTTTGAGTGGTTGAAAACTATCAAAACAAGAACTCGAATTTATGATACAAAAAATACATAAAATTCAAATTGCCTTTTTAATTTCCAAGGGCAGGGTGGTATAAGTGTGTAGCCTCTAGGGCTGAGAATAAGGCGCTACTTAGCCACTCACAGAGGCGTTTGGTGCTGGCCCCAGCTTCCTGTTTGCTACAGTTTTTCCTCCCAAGGATTCCTGACTGGCTGACTGTACCTGCAGGTTCCAACTAGTCCTCAGGTAGCTTCCTAGTCTGGAGATGGCTGTGCCTGCAGGGTGTAGAGCCTTGCCGATGGTGTCCAATCAGGCGCCTGTGGTCAGGAGACCATGTGCACCACGTCAGGCAGCCTGGGGGACTCCTCCTGCTGCAAGGCCTTTTTCCAGGCAGCAAATAGAAAGCCCAGCTCACGGATCTGCCCTCTTGGCAACAAGACAGGGTGGCCTTATTCTGCCCCCTGAGGTGGTAGCTGACTCACTGGAGGCCTATGCAAAACCAGCCCCTTCTTTGCAAAATGCTGCTGCCTGTGGTTCCCCAGATAAGCCCTTGCTTGCATTTTTGGGTCCCAGGTCTCTCTGGCTGCAGCAGGTCCACGTGTAAAGTTTAGGTCAGGCCCTGTCAGACTTTACCCTGCTCCTCCCCAGGTGGCTAACAGGAGGGGTTGGGGAAAGGCAGTCATGTGAGGCTGCTGGCTCTGAGAACAGAATGTCCGAGCCTGGCCTCAGCCTACGGAGCACAGCCTTGTGATTGGCTGTTCTGAAGGTGGGGCGACTCAGTTCCAGCATCCCCTGTGAACCCCAGGGATGCCTGAAGATTTGGCTACAGGCCTTTACCAAGGCTGCTGTTGAATAACCAAATGGGTTCCATAGCCTCAGCCTCCAGGGCTCTCACTGGAGACCTCCCGGCTGTGAGAAACGGGCAGTAGGCCTGCCCGCGGGATCTACTTTTGTCTGTGCCTGACTCAGCTTGGCATGGCTGTTTGTCCCACAGGAGCTTTGCCTGGGCTCTGAGACATCAGAAACAGACCCTTCGGGACCTAACAGTGCCCACCCTCCACTGCCAACAAGCAAGTGGTGAGGCTGTGGTTCTAGCTCTGCTGCCAGCCTTCCACCTTACAGCCTTAGAAGGGGACAGGGTGAGCTGTCACTCTGTGACAATGTTCTGAGTTCTGTAATGGGGAGCCTGGCAATCTCCACATGCCACCTCCCTGCAGGGGGAAAAGAGTTTGCAGGGCCCACTGGTTGCACCTCATCAGGAGTGACCAGCCCCACAGACCCTTGTGGGGAGCTGTTTGGTGGTGGTGGTGGTGGGGGGTGGGGGTGGGGCTATCCGGAGACTGAGGCCTGTCCCTAGCTAATGGAAGAAGGGCTGGAACGCATGGAGACCAGACCTGGCAGTCACACCTGCTGCTTAAGCCACGTGTCATCTATCCCAGTGGGCTGTGGGGTTATACAACCAGGTCTCCCCAGCAGGGGTCAGCAGGGGGTCACCTGAGGATCTGAGTTTCCCTCCTTGACAGGGTTTCTGCTCAGGGAATCACCATGCCTGCTTCTGCACTGATAGCCTCAGGGGACTTTGGTCTGGTCGTACCTGAGACTGGTCTTATGGAACCCATATCATCTAGGGACCTTGGTTGGCTTTCTCCTAGGGAAGGTGACACACGGGGACTGCCTGCCTCTTCATTACAGACTCAGAACATTGTCGCCAAGTGACATTTCATCCTCTTGTTCCATATTATCAGCATGACATGGGACATGGGACAATAGCTGTCTGCCCAGCTTCTGTCCCGTGGGCTGTGGCCTTGTGGGCTGAGGTACTTATGGGGCTCCCTGGGACAGAGAAGGAGGGCTCTGTCAAGGCGTCTCGGCATGTCGCTTGGTGGCCCAGATTTCCTTGAAGAGTAGCGAGGTTTCTTAATGGATAAGGCGCATTGATGGTAAGACCCGAAAGATGCATTGACCGTCCCTTGTCTGTGCTCCTCGCTCTGAAGAAACACAGCTATTTCCTGTGAGGGGCCTCAGCATCCTGCCCTGCTGAGGACTTGATGTCTCCCAGTATGGTGGGGTCCTGGGAGTTTTTTTCTTTTCTTTTCTTCTCTCTCTCTCTCTTTTTTTTTTTTTTTTTTTTTTTAGTTTTTTGAGACAGGGTTTCTCTGTGTAGCCTTGGCTGTCCTAGACTCACTTTGTAGACCAGGCTGGCCTTGAACTCAGAGATCCACCTGCCTCTGTTGGGATTAAAGGAGTGCACCACCACACCTGGCTTGAGGTTTTCAATTAGGTGGTAAGACGGTCTCATGTGCATCTTGTAAGAAAATTTCTGGTTGCTATTTAGAAAATAAGCCTAGGAGTCTTGGCAGGGCCTGGGCCTGAGGGTGGGAGTAGCCAGGGGTGTGTGGGACTCTGCCCTGGAGGCCATGGCTTGTGGAGGTCTGAGCAAGGAGGCGTTGTTGCTGGATTAGAGCAGTCTGGCGTACAGGGTGGCTTCTGTTCCTGTTCCTCGCCTTGCCTGACCTCGCCAGTAAGGAAGGTTCTACCCATAGGAAGCCTAAGGTTCATGAGACCATGCCCTCCCTGGCCCAGGTGGTCATGCCAGGCCTGTGGAAGGGCTGGGTTGACCCAAGTTGGTCTGTTTTCTTGAGCTAGCCTTCTGTTTGGTTCAAGGTCAGGTCCAAGGCTCAACTGCCTCCTAGTGACCGGTACCTCATGTGGCGTAACTGACCTTTGCATCCTCCATCCTGCAGGTCATGCACCTCTGAGGCAGAGAGAGACAACACTGGTGAGTTTAGGAGCTGGTGCTTTCCTCACCCCAGCACACAGTCTGGTGGCCCAGGGGACATCTGGGCTTAGGGCCTGTGGCGGCCTTTGGGTAAGGGACAAGGCCACAGGCTGCTTCCTATGGCCAGAGCTATGGTCCTGGCTCTCTGTACCTTCATGTACCTGCTGGGATACAGGCTCCTCGGCCTTCAGTAGGCCACAGTCCAGGCCTTTGTGATGGCGGCTCTACTTTCTTGGCCTTTTTTTTTTGCGCCATGATGAGGTTCAGCCTAGGGGAATCCAAGCGGGAGGGGCAGCAGGGGCTGTGGGGATGGCAGCTTCAGGATGCTCAGCAAGGCCTATTTGGAGCCCATCTTGAGGGTTGTTGGCTCTGGGATGTTGGCGTATGAATGCTGGGATGGGCAGGATGCTGAAGATGAAGCTCTGAAGCAGGCTGGCATCCCTGATAGGGCTGTGTATCTGCCTTCTCAGGCACAAATAAGAGGGAGAAACAATATCAGGTCCACCGCGCCTTCGGAGATCGCAGAGATGGTGTCATCAGTGCGCGCACCTACTTCTATGCCAATGAAACCAAGTGTGATGACTACATGGAAAACATACTACAGTGCATCCAGGCCTCAGGTGGGTTCCTCTGCCTTGCCAGCTGCTAGGAGGAGCCTTGGGCTTGTGGAGGAGGCTAGGCAGGGCTGGAGTGAACGGGGCTCTGTTCAGGACTCTCAGGGACTGGGGTGTTTCCAGCTCTTCCTAAGGATCCTGGCAGCTCCTGGAGGGCACCTCCTGCCTGGTCCATGTTCCTGTGCTGGGCCTGCACCTGCGTGTGGTGTCCTGCTACTGACCTCTGGAATCCACAACCCTCAGGTTGAGGTTCAGTTCTGGGAGCTGGTGACACACCCTCTGTGACTGGCCACTCCTTGTTACTGGACGGCTGGGGATGGGAAGCCAGTTAAGCCATGAGGTCCTTGAGCTCTCGGGTCTTAGTGTTCCTGCTGGTGTAGTAGTGGGTCCCACACCTATAAATGCATTGCACTTCTCAAGGCATGATTTAGTAAGTGGTTGCCTCCCGGACCGGGGCGGCCAGTGTGATGGCACAACTGTGGCATTTTGGTATGTGTGTGTCGGGGGAGAGTACCTGCTTGCTCCCTGACAGCTCTGTCTGGGGTTGTGTACCCTAGCCCCTACTCCATGGTACTTCTGTGATCTGTGGTCCATATATGGATGACCCATAGTGCAGAAAGCAGTATGAAGAAACTGAGCCAAGGGGCCCACCAGCAATGTGCAGATCTCTCTGGCTTCTTTGCCTGGTGTCGTCTTGCTTACAAAGGCTGCCTCATCAGCCTCCCCATCTTGTAGCAGAGGCTTTGGAGCAGCCGTGCGCAAGAGCATTCAGGGGACTGGGAGTCACTATGGGCAGGAACTGCCTATAGGGCTAGGTTTGAAGAACACGCAACTGCAAGGTGTCCCTGGTCCTTCCTCTGATTCAGGCATCCATCTCCTCCGAGGCACTCATGGCTCTTCGTTTGGCTTCTGACAGGTGGAGCCAGTGACGGTGGTTTCTCAGCCATTAAGCTCACTGCACTGGGGAGACCTCAGTTTCTGGTAAGTGGTGGCGCATTTGGTCTGCAGAGGCTTTACAGATCCTGCCTGGGGCTGCCATGTGCACAGCAAGGCTGCAGATGTGCTCAGATTTTGGTAGCTGTGAGCTGGGGCTGCAGCGGTGGTTCCAGGGCTGGATGGAGGAGCTGGGCACACGCTGCAGTGGGGCTCACACCTGCACTGGCAGCTGCAGTTCTCAGACGTGCTGACCAGGTGGAGACGGTTCTTTCATCAAATGGCCGCAGAGCAGGGACAGGCTGGCTGTGCTGCTGTGGACAGGAAGCTGGAGGTGGCGGTGCTCCAGGTGAGCATCCTTTCTCTTCCCCGGGAACTATACAGTGGCCGGGGCGGTGTGGGGGGTAGTCTTGGATCTGTTGGGAAGTGTAGCTGGGGCAGCAGGTGGAGAGAAGACTGGGGGTGGTGGGCAGAACAGTTCTGTGGTTGGAACTCTGGACAGCTCCACTGTCTACAGAGTAGGGGGTGGGGAGGAGAGGGGATTGGGTCAGCTGGTAGCTGATGTGGGAAACAGCAAAGATGGGAACAGAAAGTGGGGCCTGAAATGAGTCCTGCTGTCACAGATGATGTGACACCGTCAGTTTGTCGCATGGTGGGAGTGAGTACTGACTCTGCCTTCCCGCTTCTCAAGGAAAGCATCGAAAAGATGGGCATCGCATCCAGGGCTGAGATCGAGGGCTGGTGCACACCAGAGACGCTGGGAGTGTCTGGGTAAGGGTTGACCCCCACCCGGGGGTAGTCACGGTCTCGAGCCCCAATGGCTTCCATTCCCGGTCACCTCCCAGGACAGGATGGGTCAGGGGAGTGACAGCAGGGCTGCATGGGAATAGGCAGCACACACACAAGACTTCTAAGAGCTACACTGGCAGGTGAAGGTAGCATCCCATGTCCCTTCCTTCAGGCCAGAGGGTGGGACTGATGCCACCAGGAGCCTGCAGTCAAGTCAGGGTGCAGGCTCGAGGCAGAGCTGGCGGCTGTCAGGCGGCCCGTGGCTAGCCCTGCACTTTAGCTTCTCCAGCCTCCTGGAGTGCTGACTGCTCTCTGCTTTGCCTTGCATCTTTGCCTATTTCTGTCGTGGCCATGGAATTCTCTGACCCATTGCAAAAATGGTCGGTGCTTTGGTTGACTGAAAGCAGCATTCAATCCCTCCCTCCCTCCCTCCCTCCTTTTTTTTTTTTGAGACAGAATTGTACTGTGCAGCCCTGGCTGTCCTGGAACTCACTCTGTAGACCAGGTTGCCCTAGAATCCACAGAGATCTACCTGCCTTTGCCTCCACCACACCTGGCAAACATTCTGTCTTTTAAAAATCAAACACCGGGGTGGTTTGTGAGGGCTGAGTTTGGGAGCAGTTTTTTGAGGAATGTGTATGTGTGTGTGTGTGTGTGTGTGTGTGTGTGTGTGTGTGTGTGTGTGTGTGTGTGTGTGTGTGTTTTGAGGACTCCCAAACACCCCAGTACCTGTAAAGGCAGGCCACCTGCTTTGCTGACATGCCTCATCCCTCAGCACTGTGGACTTGCTGGACTGGAACAGCCTCATTGACAGCAGGACCCAGCTCTCCAGGCATCTGGTGGTCCCCAATGTGCAGGTACCTCCCCACCCCCAATTCCATTGTCTGCCTACCCAGGGGACTCATTGTGACTACTGAAGTGCCATGCTCTCTGACCCTGCCACAAAGATAAACCCAGTGTCCCCAGTGCTTAGTGGGGCAGGGACGCACGTAGGCCCTTACACGTGAAGAGAGGGCCGGTGTCTAGAGGGAAGGTCTACCCCAGCCCACCTGGCCTTCTGTATCTTTAAGGCTGAACAGGATCCAATTGGGTAGTTCTTATCTGGGGTGTCCTGGTCACTTGTCCTCAGAGGGTGGTAGGGCCTGCTGGTCATGAAAGTGCCCTGCTCACATGTGTGGCAGGTGGTACTGCCTGCCATCTGGGCTTTCTCCCCAACATGGTGGCTGGGTCCCCAAAGTGAGTGTCCTTGAGGTGAAAGCCAGGCAGCGCTGCATCAACTTTTGCAGCCTGTTCTTAGAAGTCACAGCAAGTTCAGTTTTGCAAAGGGAGTTGCCAGTGTGGCCAGTATTCAGGGGAAGAGGAGGTGTGGAAGCCCACCTGCTCTCGGTTATGGAGGAGGCACAGATGCAGCAGCTGAGAAAGTGTTGTGCAGATGTTTCTTCTGTGATGTTCCCGGCACCTGAGACTGAGCGCCCACCCCAAACTGAGCCACTGTCCTGGGACTTCTGGATGCATGCAGTGTGACCATTAAGTCTCTGCCAGCAGACTCTGGCACCCGGTGTTTGTGCTCAGTGAAGCGAGGCTGCTGGGATCAGTGAACTGATGGCTCATTAGCATTGCAAGGGCATCCTAGGCCACAGCTGAGGGTGGGGTGGGAGACCTCTGTGCTGTGTGGGGTGTCCAGGTGCATCCTGCCAATTTTCGTCTGTGACCATTCTGTCTCCTTGAAGGCCACGCTTTGGTCCCATGCTGCAATTTGGGTAGTATCTGTAGCCATGGCTCCACTTCGCCAGCCTTTTCTATTCCAAGTGAGGCCTTGGACTTTTTGTATGACTCTCTCAAGGCCCTAGGGAAGCCATAGAAATAAATTCCTGGGGGTACAGGCCTCAGCCTGGTGCTGCTTATATGGGCACAGCTCTCCTCACCTGTAGGACAGTGGGCTGGCTGTTGCTCAGTTTGGGGCATTTTGTCATTGTGGCCCATAGTGTCCTGACTTCTGTACTCTCAGACAGGCCAGCTGGAGCCCCTGTTGTCACTGTTCACTGAGGAGGAAGAACAGCAGATGAAGAGGATGCTGCAGAGGATGGATGTGCTGGCCAAGGTGTGAGCAGCTGGGTGGGGGTGGGGGTGAGGGATGTGCTGGCCAAGGTGTGAGCGGCTGTGGGGGGATGGGGTGCGGGGGGGGGGGAATGTGTTGGCCAAGGTGTGAGCAGCTGTGTGTGGGGGTGGGGTAGAGGTGGGGGATGTGCTGGCCAGGGTGTGAGCAGCTGTATGTGGGGGTGGTGGAGGTGGAGGTGGGGGATGTGCTGGCCAAGGTGTGAGCAGCTGTGTGTGCATGCAGGGTGGGGGATGGGGGGGTAGGGGAGTGGAGGATGTGCTGGCCAAGGTATGAGCAGCTGTGTGCACACTGGGGTGAGGGGTGTTTGTGTGTGTGCTGGCCAAGGTGTGAGCATCATCAACTTGGAGCCACCTTTCTTCCTTCATATGCCTCTCTCAGAAAGCTAAAGATGCAGGCGTGCGGCTGATGATAGACGCTGAGCAGAGCTACTTCCAGCCGGCCATCAGCCGCCTGACCCTGGAGATGCAGCGCAAGTTCAATGTGGATAAGCCGCTCATCTACAACACATTCCAGTGCTACCTCAAGGTACAGCCATCCCCCTCCTGCCTCCCTGTCTTCCGCCTGTCCTGTGTTTGACTGCAGACCCTCTCCCAGGCAGTGCGGCCACCACCCTGCAGGGATACGCCTTTCTGTGGAGCATCTGTTGGCCCCTGCTTTATGCAGGGGCCCAGAACAGCACAAGTAAAGGAGCAAGCAGGCTGCTAACCCTGTACTGAGTTCATCTGTCTAGGAAGCAGGCCCTGCCCAGTTGCCACACCCAGGACAGCCAAGGCTACAAAGAAAACCTGTCTCAAAAATACAAAAATTTAAAAAAGAAAACAATAAAAAACCAGGCACAGTGGCACATGCCTGTAATCCCAGCACTCTGGGAAGTGGAGGCAAACAGATGAGGCTAGCCTGCTCTACAAAGTTGAGTCCAGGACAGCCAAGGATAAGCCAAGACAGAAATCTTGTCTCCTGAAAAAAAAAGAAAGAAAGAAAGAAAGAAAATCAGTAGACTCCCATGGAAGACTTGACAGGGCTGAAGAGGCAGCCCTGGGAGCACAGAAAAACTCCAAGCCTAGCCCCTCAGCTTGAGGCTGTTAAGTTGCTGGGGGGTCTCATGGGGACACCTCTTGTTAGGCAGCAAAAGGGCATGATGTGTATGGGGACAGTCCCAGACAGTTGGCAACTTGTTCCTAACTGGCTAAGATGACTCTGAGATACACAGTATCTCTAGGCTCTGGGTCGATCACCCACAGGGCCATCTCAGGCTACACAGAGGAGGCTGCGGTGGCCCCAGTCACTTTTCCCTGGTGGCTGAGGTTGGAGGCCAAGTTTCATCCACATTTGCCTCCCAGATCCTGTGAGTGTCATGTCCCACAGGCAGTCCCCACACTGTCACCAGTTGGGGTCACTGTGACTTTGGGGCTTGGCTCTGCAGGATGCCTATGACAATGTGACCATGGATATGGAACTGGCTCGCCGTGAGGGCTGGTGTTTTGGGGCTAAGCTCGTACGTGGTGCATACATGGCCCAGGAGCGTGCCAGGTCTGTGGAGATTGGCTACGAGGATCCCATCAACCCTACATATGAAGCCACCAATGTCATGTACCACAGGTGAGAGGCTGCCTTCTCCCGTG
The DNA here is from genome assembly GCF_903995435.1 of Acomys russatus. NCBI lineage: Eukaryota > Metazoa > Chordata > Mammalia > Rodentia > Muridae > Acomys > Acomys russatus. Next base: position 3,318,858 of record NC_067144.1, on the reverse strand, counting down.
TCTTCCTGAAGCGGTGCACAAGAACCCTGGTCCTGCAAGTGAGTGGCCTCCTTTAGGCAAAAGCCAGTTTCCTGGGGGGCAGATGGGCCTTTTTTTTTCCCTGCTGTTATATCATTTTTCCAAGACATCTAAGTTGTCCTCTTTTGAGTATGTGGTAGTACTGGCCTTAGTGCTGCTGACACAGCAGGCCCAGCTCATGCGTAGAATTCTTGCCTAATATGCCTGAAGCCCTGGCTTTTAGCCAGCATGGTGGCGCATACCTTTGATCCCAGCATTTGGGAGGAGCAGGAACATCAATAGGTCAAAGTCATCCTTGGCTTCAAAGTGAGTTTGCAATGGGCCTGGGATACATGAGATGAGCAGGGAGGGGAAGGGGAAGAGGAGGGAAAAGAGGTCCATCCCAGGGGCCTGGCTGCCCTATGTGGCTGCCTCAGCCGATCCACTTTTCAGCACACGTGGCAGGCAACAGTGGCACACCTGATCTTTCTGCTGTTTATAGCGCTGGCATCTTTGTGCAGTTGTTCTGAACTATGGGGAAGGCTCTGTTGCTGTGCTTTCAGTTTTGGATGAATTTATTAAGTATATAGCAAGTAAAAGGAACAAATAGCAAAGTACAGGTAGAAAACAGCAGAGAGACAGTAAAACATTACCAAATCACGGGCTCACGATGCAAAGTGGAGGCAGCTGGAGCAGCCCCATCAGGAAAGCAAACAAAAGATAGCGAATGGGCCGCACACACGGTCAACAGAAATGCCTGGGGCAGCCCTCCCCAGTGAGACGGGCTCCTGATGGGGAATGCAGGACCAGCTTCTGTCTTTACCACCTTAAATGTTTTGTGAGATTAAACAATGTTTGATATTTTTAACTTCCAGCTGTTCTTCTTCTTCTTCTTCTTCTTCTTTTTTTTTTTAGTTTTTCGAGACAGGGTGTTTCTGTGTAGCCTTGATTGTCCTGGACTCACTTTGTAGACCAGGCTGGCCTTGAACTCACAGCGATCCGCCTGCCTCTGCCTCCCCGAGTGCTGGGATTAAAGGGTGCGCCAGCATCACCTGGCTAATTTCCAGCTGTTCTTAAGGATAATCCATTGTTTTCCCCTCTTGTGGTGGCAGAACCAACCAGCTTCAAAGATAACAGGGTTTAGAGCACTTCCAGACAGAAATATGCTTTGATGTGGAGAGTGTCAGGGGCTACCCCATTCCAGAGCTAGCATCTCAGTGAACCCCAACAGCACATGACAGTTTACCTATATAACCTAGGTTACCAGGGCCAGCACGAGCAGTCCAGCGTCACAGCCCCCTCCCCCACACGCCCTGCTCCTTGGGCTCCACTCCTTCCTGCTGTTCTATTTCAAGAGTCTGCTGCACTGCAGGCAGTGCCACATGCCAGTGTTTACACGGAACACGCTGTCCTCCGCCCTGTCTCTTCATTTAGTTGCTCTATCTCCTGGGTCAGCAGCACAGGATGCCAAGGGTGCATTTTCAGGCTTCTGGTTGCTCTAATGGGGCCTTGTTGGACATTGTGCCCCTGTGCTGTGTTGCACCTGCAGCCACAGGCTGTGCCCTCAGGCATATTCCTAGGAACTGACCTGCTGGGTCAGAGAGCACATGTGCTGTCAGCCTGCCAGTGTCTTGGTGGCGTAACCCTGAGACTGCTCAGGGAGACCCACCCTACCAGAGGCCTGTACTTCCTTTTCTTTGTTTTTTAAGATTTATTTTTTATTTATACAGTGTTCTGCCCACATGTGCACCTGTCCACCACACAAGAGGGCACCAGATCTCATTACAGATGGTCATGAGCTACCATGTGGTTGCTGAGAATTGAACTCCACACCTTTGGAAGAGCAGACGTTGCCCTTAATCTTTGAGCCTTCTCTCCAGCCCTCTTTTATTTCTTGTGCTATAGGGCCCTTCCCAGAAGCACAGCCACAGGTGTAGGCAGGCCCTGCCAGCCCTGGTAGAATGTCGTCAGCCCTCCCTTTTTACACAACACTGCTGTTGGGGGAACGTGAACAAATGTCTGCTCACCCCAGACACGATGCCAACAATGGACTTGTACTGGGCTTACATCACAGGGTGCTCAAAAGCAGTGGCACCCATGAAAAGGCCGTCCCAGGGCAGCTCAACGGGAGCTGTTTCCCTTGAGCCAACGGTTTTACATACAGCAGCTGGGGAGGCCAGGTGTAGCCCTTTCTGGCTGCCACTGCCACCACCACCACCACATCCTCCTCCTCAGCCTGGATTTTGCAGTCGTCTGCAGAGCCAGGAGAAGTTCAGGTGGTTGGTGGCCTGGAGCCAAGCTCAGGTAGGACTGTCCTGACAGGTGCCTTAACTATGTTTTGGAGGAGCTGAAGCACAGCACCAAGGCTGAGGTGATGGTGGCGTCCCACAATGAGGACACGGTGCGCTTCGCACTGTGCAGGTAGGTGTAGTGGAAGTAGGCTGGGGACGTGATGGGGATGTGCAGACAAGCAGGAGGACCGTAGTTTGATTCATGGAACCCATGCAAAAAAAGCTGGGTGTGTGAGCAGGGAGAACTTATAACCCCAGTGGGGAGGCAGGGGCAGGATCC